>NW_006799247.1:1152621-1195042 GCF_000442215.2 Lipotes vexillifer
TCTGGTGGATGAGGCTGGATCTTGTCTTTCTGGTGGGAAGGTCCACATCTGGTGGTGTGTTTTGGGTTGTCTGTGGCCTTATTATGATTTTAGGCAGCATCTCTGATAATGGGTCATGTTGTGTTCCTGTCTTGCTAGTTGTTTGGCATAGTGTGTCCTGCATTGTAGCTTGCTGGTCATTGAGTGGAGCTGGGTCTTGGCATTGAGATGGAGATCTCTGTGAAATTTTTGCCCTTTGACATTACGTGGAGCTGGGAGGTCTCCTGTGGACCAGTGTCCTGAACTTGTCTCTCCCACCTCACTGGCACAGCCCTGATGCTTGGCTGGACCTCCAAGAGCCTGTCCTCCACACAGCTCAGAATAAAAGGGAGAAAAGGAAGAAAAAAAGAAAGAAAGAAAGAAAGAAAGAAAGGGAAAGAAAGAGAGAGAGAAAGAAAGAGAGAAAGAAAGAGGGCTTCCCTGGTGGCGCAGTGGTTGAGAGTCTGCCTGCCAATGCAGGGCACATGGGTTCATGCCCCGGTCTGGGTAGATCCCACATGCCACAGAGCGGCTAGGCCCGTGGGTCATGACTGCTGAGCTTGCGTGTCTGAAGCCTGTGGTCTGCAATGTGAGAGACCACAACAGTGAGAGGCCTGTGTACTGCAACAAAAAAAAAAAAAGAAAGAAAGAAAGAAAGAAAGAAAGGAAAGAAAGAGAGAATAAAATAAAGTTATTAAAATAAAAGAAAAAAATAAGTATTAAGAAATAAAATTTTTTAATGAATTAAAATAAAGAAAACGTACAGATAGAACCCTAGGACAGATGGTAAAAGCAACGCTATACACAGAAAATCTGAGACAGACGCATATACATATACACTCACAAAAAGAGAAAAAGGCAAACATACATATCCTTTCTCCCAAAGTGTACCTCCTCAATTTGGGGTGATTCGTTGTCTATTCAGGTATTCCACAGATGCAGGGTATATCAAGTTGATTGTGGAGACTTAATCAACTGGTCCTGAGGCTGCTGGGAGAAATTTCCCTTTCTCTTCTTTGTTCAGGCAGCTCCAGGGCTTCAGCTTTGGATCTGGACCCACCTCTGAGAGTAGGTGTCCTGAGGGCGTCTGGTCTTCACTCAGACAGGAAGGGGTTAAAGAGGCAGCTGATTCCCTGACTCTGGCTCACTGAGGTCAGGGGGAGGGACGGGTACTGATGCAGGGTGAGCCTGCGGTGGAAAAGGCTAGTGTGACATTGCACCAGCCTCTGGCGAGCCGTGTGTTCTCCCAGGAGAGTTGTCCCTGAATCGCGTGATCCTGGCAGTGGTGGGCTGCACAGCCTCCCAGCAGGGGAAGTGTGGATAGTGACCTGTGCTTGCTCACAGGCTTCTTGGTGGTGGCAGCAGCAGCCTTAGCGTCTCATGCCCGTCTCTGGGGTCTGCGTTGATAGCCGCAGCTCGCGCCTGTTTCTGGAGCTCCTTAAAGCAGCGCTCTTAATCCCCTCTCCTCGCGCACCAGGAAACAAAGAGGCAAGAAAAAGTCTCTTGCCTCTTCGGCAGCTCCAGATTTTTTCACAGACTCCCCCTGCAGCTGGCTGTGGCTCATTAGCCCCCTCAGGCTGTGTTCACGCAGCCAACCCCAGTCTTCTCCCTGGAATCCGACCTCCGAAGCCCGAGCCTCAGCTCCCAGCCCCTGCCTGCCCCGGCGGTTGAGCAGACAAGCCTCTAGGGCTGGTGAGTGCTGGTCAGCACCGATTCTCTGTGTGGAATCTCTCTGCTTTGCCCTCCGCACCCCTGTTGCTGCGCTCTCCTCTTTGGCTCCGAAGCTTCCCCCCTCTGCCATCAACTGTCTCCGCCCGCGAAAGGGCTTCCTAGTGTGTGTAAACATTTCCTCCTTCACAGCTCCCTCCCACTGGTGCAGGTCCCGTCCCTATTCTTTTGTCTGCTTTTTTTTTTCTTTTGTCCTACCCAGTTACGTGGGGGGGGTTCTTGCATTTCGGGAGGTCTGAGGTCTTCTGCCAGCGTTCAGTAGGTGTTCTGTAGGAGTTGTTCCACATGTAGATGTATTTCTGATGTATTTGTGGGGAGGAAGGTGATCTCCGTCTCTTACTCTTCCGTCATCTTGAAGCTCCAGCCTACACTTTTAATGGACTCATATATAATTAGTATCTTTATCCTCCTCCCAAACCATAAAAGATGCTAAAAAAGGATTATGATTCACATTATCACATGCTATTGTTTAGATTTGTTTTCAAGCTTATTTTCTTCTTGAAGCAAATGAGATGTCATTATTGTTTTTTGCACTTAACATTGGTCTATATGCACATATTTACCTAACGTTTTTATTGTGATAAAAAATCATACAACATAAAATTGCTGTCTTTAACATTTTTTCCAATATTGATTGACTGATTGATTGATTGATTTAGGTTGCCCTGTGTCTTCGTTGCAGCACGCGGGATCTTAGTCACCCCATGCAGACTCTTAGTTGCGGTATACAAACTTCGTAGTTGTGGTATGCGGACTCTTTAGTTGTGGCATGCAAACTCTTACTTGTGGCACGCATGTGGATCTAGTTCCCCAACCAGGGATTGAACCTGGGCCCCCTGCACTGGGAGTGCAGAGTCTTACCCAGTGGACCACTAGGGAAGTCCTTTAACCATTCTTAAATATACAATTTAATAGTGTTAAATACATTCACACTTTATGAAACGGATCTCCGGAACGCTTTAATCTTGTAAAACTGAATCTCTATATCTGTTAAACAACTCTCCTTTTTCCCCTCCCCTCAGATCTGGTAAGCACTATTTACTTTCTGTTTCTTATGAATTTGACTGCTTTAGATACCTCATATAAGTGAAGTCACACAGTATTTGTCCTTTTGTAACTGACTTATTTTACTTTGAATAATGGTCTCAAGGCTCATTCATGTTGTAGCATGCATAACTTCTCGGGGATTGCTGCATCATATTGCAGTTCTATTTTTAATTTTTTGAGGACCCTTCATACTGTCTTCCATAGTGGCTGCACTATTCAGAATCTCCACACATGGGGTCCAGTTTCTCCACATCTTCACCAACATGTGTTATTTTCAAATATTTTGATGCTCACCATTCTAATGGGTGTGAGGTGATAATTCCTTATGGTTTTGATTTGCATTTCTCTCATGATTAGTGATACTCAGCATTTTTTCATATGATTATTGGCCATTTGTACATCATCATCGGTGAAATGTCTTTTCAAGCCTTTTGCCTATTTTTTAAATTGGATTATTTAATTTTTTTCTTGTTGTGTTGTAGGGGTCCTTTATATATTCTGGATTCTTACCCCTGATGAAATACATGACTTGCAAATATTATGTCCTTTTCTGTAGATGCCTTTTGACAATGTTATTCATTTCCTTTGCTTCACAAAAGCTTTTTGGTTGATGGAGTACAAATTATCTAATTTTTGGTTTTGTTTCTTTTGCTTTTGGAGCCATAAAAAGGAATCATTGCCAGATCCAGTATAATGAAGATTTTCCCCTATGTTTTCTCCTCAGAGGTTTAGAGTTTTGAGTTTTATGTATAGGTCTTTAATCCATTGTTGAGTTAATTTTTGTATATGCCTTTAGATAAGAATCTAAATTCATTCTCTTCCACATAGAGATCCATTTTCTCAACAACATTTGTTGAAGATTTACCAAATAATTTTATGCAGTATTCCTTCTCCCATCTCAGAATACCATCAAAGCTCATTTTGTCCTGCTTATAGTTTATATTTTAAATTCGTTCTTTAGCTTAGCTGGTTTTGGTGGTATTTTTCCTATTTGAAATGCGGATTTAAAAAAATTAAAGTATAGTTGATTTATTATATTATATTAGTTTCATATGTACAGCATAGTGATTCAATATTTTTATATATTATACTCCATTTAAAGATTTTTACTTGAATTCATGATAATATAGTTTCATTAGATATAATTAGCTATATATTCAACTTGTTAAAATTCAAAATTTGCAGAAATACTTTAAAAAATATTCTTAATGTAGAATCCTGGAAATTCACATTTTCATAACAGGTTTAATGAGCATGAAAAATGTAATAAGTTAATAACCATATAAAATAAGGTGGCAAGTTATTTAGAGTGGTACTGATTACTGATGATTTCTCAAAGAAGTTTTTTCAAATTGTACAATTCTGGATACTTCCCATATAATAAAATATATTTCAAGTGTATTGTAAAATAATGTGTAGCCTCTTCATTTATTTTATAAAACTAGTAAAATTCTGATAGGCACACTCCATACAACACATAAGAAAAAATTATGAAGTGCTTCACATACAAATATAAACACATAATTGTTATATAAATATAATCAAATCAAATCAATCTCTATAATTTATAAAATTACAAATGTTTTGATTTAGTAATTTGAGAGTAGTTCAGTGTTATAAAATCTGTTTGTCAAATAATAATATCAAAATGGAAAACAAAACTCTAAGTTTGCCCATAAATGCTAGTAACACTAGAATTTAGTATGCATATTTAATAATAACGAGGTGAATTAGGACTAGATAGGTTTATGTTCAATACAATGAATAGAAGAAACTAATCCTTATTCAGTGCTTACATATACAAGGTGTTTTGCTAACTTTCTCTAACCGACTCACACCCCACTAAATTTAGTATTACAATTATCTCCATTTTACACCTAAAGAAAATTAAACTTAAGTAAGGATTGAGTCATCTGCCTAATATCACACAGATTGCATTTGGCAGAGATAATCATTACATTTTTTTTTTTAGTTGTAGAGAGTATCACTTTCCTCTATTCAAAAATTAAAAAGAATCAAAGAAAACAAGTGTAGAGGTGATCAAATAAAAACAAATATATTAAAATGTAATATATTTTAGAAAACTGAAGACTTTATGGTGGGACTAACAGAACAATATATTGTGTTTAAGGATGTAATATAAATTGTCAGTTTTTCCAAAATTAATGTATGGTATTAATGTAATTCCACACAAATTTGCAATAGATTTTTGTTTCATACCAAACCAAATTTTTCTAGAGTTTATTTCTAAAATAAAGGATTTGGAATAACCAAGACAAAAAAATTTTAACATCTTTATTGGAGTATAGTAGCTTTACAATGGTGTGTTAGTTTCTGCTTTATAACAAAGTGAATCAGTTATACATATTCATATGTCCCCATATATCTTCCCACTACCAACTCCCTCCCTCCCACCCTCACAATCACACCCCTCTAGGTGGTCACAAAGCACCAAGCTGATCTCCCTGTTCTATGGGGCTGCATCCCACTAGCTATCTGTTTTACGTTTAGTAGTGTATATATGTCCATGCCAGTATCTCACTTTATCCAAACTTACCCTTCCCCCTCCCAGTATCCGCAAGTCAATTCTCTCGTGGGCCTGCGTCTTTATTCCTGTCTTGCCCCTAGGTTCTTCATGACTTTTTTTTTCTGTTTTTTAGATTCCATATATATGTGTTAGCATATGGTATTTGTTTTTCTCTTTCTGATTTACTTCACACTGTATGACAGTCTAGATGTCCATCCACCTCACTACAACTAACTCAGTTTTGTTCCTTTTTATGGCTGAGTAATATTCCATTGTATATATATGCCACATCTTCTTTATCCATACATCTGTTGATGGACACTTAGGTTACTCCCATGTCCTGGTTAGTGTAAATATAGCTTCAATGAACATTTTGGTACATAACTCTTTTTGAATTATGGCTTTCTTAGGTATATGCTCCATAGTGGGATTGCTGGGTTGTATGGTAGTTCTACTTTTCATTTTTTAAGGAACGTCTATACTGTTCTCCATAGTGGTTGTATCAGTGTACATTCCCACAAACAGTGCAAGAGGGTCCCCCTTTCTATACACCCTTTCCAGCATTTATTGCTTGTAGATTTTTTTTTTGTCTTTATTTTTTATTTTATTTTATTTTTTTTAACATCTTTATTGGGGTATAATTGCTTTACAATGGTGTGTTAGTTTCTGCTTTATAACAGAGTGAATCCATTATACATATACATATGTTCCCATATCTCTTCCCTCTTTGTCTCCGTCCCTCCCCCCCTCCCTATCCCACCCCTCCAGGCAACCACAAAGAACCGAGCCGGTATCCCTGTGCCATGCGGCTGCTTCCCACTGGCTATCTACCTTACGTTTGTTAGTATATATATGTCCATGTCTCTCTCTCGCCCTATCACACCTCACCCTTCCCCCTCCCCATATCTTCAAGTCTGTTCTCCAGTAGGTCTGTGTCTTTATTCCTGTTTTACCCCTAGGTTCTTCATAACATTTTTTTTTCTTAAATTCCATATATATGTGTTAGCATATGGTATTTGTCCTTCTCTTTCTGACTTACTTCACTCTGTATGACAGACTGTAGGTCTATCCACCTCACTACAAATAGCTCAATTTCGTTTCTTTTTATGGCTGAGTAATATCTCATTGTATATATGTGCCACATCTTCTTTATCCACTCATCCAATGCTGGATACTTAGGTTGCTTCCATGTCCTGGCTATTGTAAATAGAGCTGCAATGAACATTTTGGTACATGACTCTTTTTGAATTCTGGTTTCCTCAGGGTATATGCCTAGTAGTGGGATTGCTGGGTCATATGGTAGTTCTATTTATAGTTTTTTAAGGAACCTCCATCCTGTTCTCCATAGTGGCTGAACTAATTCACATTCCCACCAGCAGTGTAAGAGTGTTCCCTTTTCTCCACACCCTCTCCAACATTTATTGTTTGTAAATTTTTGATGATGGCCATTCTGACCAGTGTGATATGATATCTCATTGTAGTTTTGATTTGCATTTCTCTAATGATTAATGATGTTGAGCATTCTTTCATGTGTCTGTTGAAAATCTGTATATCTTCTTTGGAGAAATGTCTATTTAGGTCTTCTGCCCATTTTTGGATTAGGTTCTTTGTTTTTTTAATGTTGAGTGACTTGTGAATTTTGCAGATTAATCCTTTGTCAGTTGCTTCATTTGCAAATATTTTCTCCCATTCTGAAGGTTGTCTTTTCGTCTTGTTTATGGTTTACTTTGCTGTGCAAAAGCTTTAAAGTTTCATTAAGTCCTGTTTGTTTATTTTTTTTTCTCTTTCCATTTCTCTAAGAAGTGAGTCAAAAAGGATCTTTCTGTGATTTATGTCATAGTGTTCTGCCTATGTTTTCCTCTAAGAGTTTGATGGTGTCTGGCCTTCATTTAATCTTTAATCCATTTTGAGTTTATATTTGTGTATGGCATTAGGGAGTGTTCTAATTTCATTCTTTTACATGTAGCTGTCCAGTTTTCCCAGCACCACTTACTGAAGAGGCTGTCTTTTCTCCACTGTTTATTCTTGCCTCCTTTATCAAAGATAAAGTGACCATATGTGCATGGGTTTATCTCTGGACTTTCTATACTGTTCCATTAATCTATATTTCTCTTTCTGTGCCAGTGCCACACTGTCTTAATTACCTTAGCTTTGTAGTATAGTCTGAAGTCAGGGAGGCTGAATCCGCCCGATCCATTTTATTTTCCCAAAATTATTTGGCTATTTGGGGTCTTTTGTGTTTCCATACAAATTGTGAAATTTTTTATTCTAGTTCCGTGAAAAATGTCAGTGGCATTTTCATAGGTATTGCATTGAATCTGTAGATTGCTTTGGGGAGTAGATTCATTTTCACAATTTTGATTCTTCCAATCCAAGAGCATGGTAAATCTCTCCATCTATTTGTACCATCATTAATTTCTTTCATCAGTGTCTTATAATTTTCTGCTTACATGTCTTTGTCTATTCAGGTAGGTTTATTCCTATATATTTTATTCTTTTTGTTGCAATGCTAAATGGGAGTGTTTTTTAAATTCATTTTCAGATTTTTCATCATTAGTGTATAGGAATGCAAGAGATTTCTGTGCACTAATTTCATGCCCTGCTACTCTACCAAATTCATTGATTAGCTCTAGCATTTTTCTGGTAGCATCCTTAGGATTCTCTATGTATAGTACCATTTCATCTGCAGTGACAGCTTTACTTCTTCTTTTCCAAATTGGATTCTTTTATTTCTTTTTCTTCTCTAATTGCTGTGGGTAAAACTTCCTAAACTATGTTGAATAATAGTTGTGAGAATGGGCAACTTTGTCTTGTTCCTGATCTTAGTGGAAATGGTTTCAGTTTTTCACCTTTGAGGACAATGTTAGCTGTGAGTTTGTCATATATGGCCTTTATTATGCTGAGGAAATTTCCCTCTATGCCTACTTTCTGCAGGGTTTTTATCAGAAATGGGAGCTGAATTTTGTCCAAAGCTTTCTCTGCATCTATTGAGATGATCATATGGTTTTTCTCCTTCAGTTTGTTATATGGTGTATCACGTCGATTGATTTGCGTATATTGAAGAATCCTTGCATTCCGGGGATAAACCCCACTTGATCATGGTGTATGATCCTTTTAATGTTCTGTTGGATTCTGTTTGCTAGTGTTTTGTTGAGGATTTTTGCATCTATGTTCATCAGTGATATTGGCCTGTAGTTTTCTTTCTTTGTGACACCTTTGTCTGGTTTTGGCATCACAGTGATGGTGGCCTTGTAGAATGAGTTTCAGAGTATTCCTCCCTCTGCTATATTTTGGAAGAGTTTGAGAAGGATAGGTGTTAGCTCTTCAATAAATGTTTGATAGAATTCGCCTGTGAAGCCATCTGGCCCTGGGCTTTTGTTTGTTGGAAGGTTTTTAATCACAGTTTCAATTTCAGTGTTTATGATTTGTGTGTTCATATTTTCTATTTCTTCCTGGTTCAGTCTCAGAAAGCTGTACATTTCTACGAATTTGTCCATTTCTTCCAGGTTGTCCATTTATTGGCATACAGTTGCTTGTAGTAATCTCTCATAATCCTTTTTATTTCTGCAGTGTCAGTTGTTACTTCTCCTTTTTCATTTCTAATTTTATTGATTTGAGTCTTCTCCCTTTTTTTTTCTTCATAAGTCTGGCTAATGGTTTATCAATTTTGTTTCTCTTTTTAAAGAACCAGCTTTTAATTATGTTGATGTTTGCTATCTTTTCCTTCATTTCTTTTTCACTTATTTCTGATCTGATCTTTATCATTTATTTCCTTCTGCTAACTTTGGGGTTCTTTTGTTCTTCTCTCTCTAATTGCTTTAGGTATAAGGTTAGGTTGTTTATTTGAGGTATTTCTTGTTTTTAAGGTAGAATTATATTGCTCTAAACTTCCCTCTTAGAACTGCTTTCGCTGCATCCCATAGGTTTTGGATTGTCGTGTTTTCATTGTCAATTTGTTTCTACGTGTTGTTTTATTTCCTCTTTGATTTCTTCAGTGATCACTTCGTTATTAAGTAGTGTATTGTTTAGCCTCCATGTGTTTGTATTTTTTACAGATCTTATCCTGTAATTGATACCTATTCTCAAAGCATTGTGGTCAGAAAAGATACTTGATACAATTTCAATTTTCTTAAATTTACCAAGGTTTGATTTGTGACCCAAGATATGACCTACCCTGGAGAATGTTCCATGAGCACTTGAGAAAAATGTGTATATGTTGTTCTTGGATGGAATGTCCTGTAGATATCCATTAAGTCCATCTTGTTTAATATATAATTTAAAGCTTGTGTTTCCTTATTTATTTTCATTATGGATGATTTGTCCATTGGTGAAAGTGGGGTGTTAAAGTCCCCTACTATGATTGTGTTACTGTCAATTTCCCCTTTTATGGCTGTTAGTATTTGCCTTATGTATTGACCTGCTCCTATGTTGGGTGCATAAATGTTTACCATTGTTATATCTTCTTCTTGGATCAATCCCTTTATCATTATGTAGTGTCCTTTGTCTCTTTTAATAGTGTTTATCTTAAAGTCTACACTCTCTGATATGAGAATTGCTACTCCAGCTTTCTTTTGATTTCCATTTGCATGGAATATCATTTTCCATCCCCTCACTTTCAGTCTGTATGTGTTCCTGGTCTGAAGTGGGTCTCTTGTAGACGGCATATATACTGGTCTAGTTTTTTGTTCCATTCAGCCAGTCTGTGTTTTTTGGTTGGAGCATTTAATCCATTTACATTTAAGGTAATTATCGATATGTATATTCCTATTACCACTTTCTTAATTACTTTGGGTTTATTATTGTAAGTCCTTTCCTTCTCTTTTTTTTCCCACCTAGAGAAGCTCCTTTCATATTTGTTGTAAAGCTGGTTTGGTGGTGCTGAATTCTCTTAGCTTTTGCTTATCTGTAAAGCTTTAATTTTTCCATCAAATCTGAATGAGGGGATTCCCTCTTGGTGCAGTGGTTAGGAATCCACCTGCCAATCCAGGGGACATGGGTTCGAGCCCTGGTCTGGGAATATCCCATATGCCATGAAGCAACTAAGCCCATGCACAACAACTACTGAGCCTGCAGTCTAGAGCCTGTGATCCACAGCTACTGACGTCTGGACACCTAGATCCTGTGCTCCACAGCAAGAGAAACCACTGCAATGTATAGCCCCCCTCGCCACAACTAGAGAAATCCCAGGAGCAGCAACGAAGATCCAATACAGCAAAAAGTAAAAAATAAATAAAAAATAAATAAATTTGTAAAAAAAAAAGAAAAAAACATGAATGAGATCCTTGATGGGTAGAGTAATCTCGGTTATAGAGTTTTCTCCTTCATCACATTAAATATGTCCTGCTACTCCCTTCTGGCTTACAAAGTTTCTGCTGAATGACCAGCTGTTAACCTTATGGGTATTCCCTTATGTGTTATTTGTTGTTTTTCCCTTGCTGCTTTTAATATTAGTTCTTTGTATTTAATTTTTGATAGTTTGATTAATGTGTCTTGGCGTGTTTCTCCTTGGATTTATCCTGTATGGGACTCTCTGTGCTTCCTGGATTTGATTAACCATTTCCTTTCCCATATTAGGGAATTATTCAACTCTAATCTCTTCAAATATTTTCTCAGTCCCTTTCTTTTCCTTGTCTTCTTCTGGGACCCACATAATTCGAAAGTTGGTGCGTTTAATGTTGTCCCAGAGGTCTTTGAGACTGTCCTCAATTCTTTTCATTCTTTTTCTCTTTATTCTGCTCTGCAGCAGTTATTTTCACTGTTTTATCTTCCAGGTCACTTATCCGTTCTTCTGGCTCATTTATTCTGCTATTGATCCCTTCTAGAGAATTTTTTTCTACTTCTTTTTTTTTTTTTTTTTTTTTTTTAGACGTGGGACTCTCACTGTTGTAGCCTCTCCCATTGCGGAGCACAGGCTCCGGATGTGCAGAATCAGTGGCCATAGCTCACAGGCCCAGCCAGTCCACGGCATGTGGGATCTTCCCGGACCAGGGCACGAACTTGTGTCTCCTGCATCGACAGGCAGACTTTCAACCACTGCGCAACCAGGGAAGCCCCTAGAGAATTTTTAATTTCATGTATTCTGTTGCTCATCACTGTTTGTTTGCTCTTTAGTTCTTCTAAGTCCTTGTTAAATGTCTCCTGTATATTCTGCATCTTATTTCCGAGATTTTGAATCATCTTTATTATCATTATTCTGAATTGTTTTTCAGGTAGACTGCCTATTTCCTCTTCATTTGTTAGATCTGGTGGGTTTTTGCCTTGCTCCTTCATCTGTTTGTTTCTCTGTCTTCTCATTTTGCTTAACTTACTGTGTTTGGGGTCTCCTTTTCGCAGGTTGCAGGTTCTTAGTTCCCTTTCTTTTTGGTATCTGTCCCCAGTGGCTAAGGTTGGTTCAGTGGGTTGTGTAGGCTTCCTGGTGGAGAAGACTAGAGCCTGTCTTCTGGTGGATGGGGCTGGATCTTTTCTTTCTGGTGGGCAGGTCCACCTCTGGTGGTGTTTTTTGGGGTGTCTGTGGCCTTATTTTGATTTTAGGCAGCCTCTGTGGCAATGGATGGGGTTTAGTTCCTGTCTTGCTAGCTTTTTGGCATAAGGTGTCCTGCACTGTACCTTGCTGGTTTTTGAGTGGAAATCTTGGTGTTGAGATGGAGTTCTCTGGGAGATTTTTGGCATTTGATATTACATGGAGCTGGGAGGTTTCTTGTGGACCAGTATCCTGAACTTGGTTCTCCCACCTCAGTAGCACAGCCCTGATGCCAGGCTGGAGCACCAAGAGCCTGTCCTCCACAAGGCTCAGAATAAAAGGGAGGAAGCAAAGAAAGAAAGATGAATATAAAATAAAATTTTAAAAGTTATTAAAATAAAAAATAATTATTAAGAAAAAATTTTTTATGTAATAAAATAAAAAGGACCGACAGAACCCTAGGACAGATGGTAAAAGCAAAGCTATATAGACAAAATCACAGAGAGAAGCATACACATATACACTCCCAAAAAGAGAAAAAGGGGAAAAAATACATATATCATTGCTCCCAAAGTCCACCTCCTCAATTTGGGATATTTCCTTGTCTATTCAGGTATTCCACAGATGCAGGGCACATCAAGTTGACTGTGGAGATTTAATCCACTGCTCCTGAGGCTGCTGGGAGTGATTTACCTTCTTCTTCTTTGTTTGCACAGCTCCTGGGGTTCAGCTTTGGATGTGGACCCGCCTCTGCGTGTAGGTCGCCTGAGGGCGTCTTTTCCTTCTCAGACAGGGCGGGGTTAACGGAGCAGCTCCTTCTGGTGTCTGGATCACTCAGGCCAGGAGGAGGGAGGGTTATGGATGCAGGGCTATCCTGAGGTGGCAAAGGCCAGCATGACATTGCACCAGCCTCAGGTGTGCCGTGTGTTCTCCCAGAAAAGTTGTCCCTGGATCACGGGACCCTGTCAGTGGCAGGCTGCACAGGCTCCCAGCAGGAGAGATATGGAGAGTGACCTGTCCTTGCACACAGGCTTCTTGGTGGTGGCAGAAGCAGCCTTAGCGTCTCATGCCCGTCTCTGTGGTCCGCGCTGATAGCCGTGGCTTGCACCCGTCTCTGGAGCTCCTTTAAGCAGGACTCTTAATCGCCTTTCCTCACGCACCAGGAAACAAAGGCAAGAAAACCCCTTTTGCCTCTTCAGCAGCTCCAGACATTTTCCGGGACTGCCCTCCGGCTAGCTGTGGCACACTCGCTCCTTTCACGCTGTGTTCACACAGTGGACCCCAGTCCTCTCCCTGGGATCCAACTTCCGAAGCCCCAGCCTCAGCTCCCAGCCCCCACCCGCCCTGGCGGGTGAGCAGACAAGCCTCTTGGGCTAGTGAGTTCTGGTCGGCACTGATCCTCTGTGTGGGAATCTCTCCGCCTTGCCCTCCGCACCCATTGCTGCGCTCTCCTTCTTTGCTCCAAAGCTTCCCCCCTCCGTCATCTGCAGTTTCCGCCTGCGAAGGGGCATCCTAGTGTGTAGAAACCTTTCCTCTTTCACAGCTCCCTCCCACTGGTGCAGGTCCCGTCCCTGTTCTTTTGTCGCTGCTTTTTCTTTTTTCTTTTGCCCTACCCAGGTATGTAGGGAGTTTCTTGCCTTTTGGGAAGTCTGAGTTCTTCTGCCAGTGTTCAGTGGGTGTTCTGTAGGAGTTGTTCCACATGTGGATGTATTTCTGATGTATTTGTCAGGAGGAAAGTGATCTCTGCGTCTTAACTCTTCTGTCATCTTGAAGCTCTCTCCCCCAAGGCAAATTTTAAAATAATTAACAAAAGAAAGTGAATTGCACTGTAAGATAGTAGAAAAACATTATGAAGTTTCAATAATTCAAATTCTGTGGTAATGTAAAATAGGCTTCTGGATTAATCTAAAAAAGTCAAAATTATGCCTCAGGGAGGAATAGATGTCACATACTCATTTATAGAGATGATGTCTCAAATAAATTGGGAAAAGATTTTTTCAATAAATAATAATGAAAATATTTTTGAAAAAATTAAACTTTTATTTTATAAATTTATTTATTTATTTATGGCTGTGTTGGGTCTTTGTTGCTGCATGCAGACTTTCTTTAGTTCTCAGTTGTGGTGCCTGGGGTTCTCATTGCGGCAGCTTCTCTTCTTGCGGAGCACAGGCTCTAGGTGTATGGCTTTCAGTAGCTGCAGCATGCGGGCTTCAGTAACTCTGTCTTGTGGGCTCTAGTGCACAGGCTCAGTAGTTGTGACACATGGGCTTAGTTGCTCTGCAGCATGTGGGACGTCCTGGACAAGGGCTCGAACCCATGTCCCCTGCATTGGCAGGCAGATTCTTAACCATTGCACCACCAGGAAAGTCCCTAAACTTTTATTTTATGTTGCATATTTTTTCTAAAGAAAGCATAAGTGATTTGTTTTTTATTTTGAAAGATGTCGGGTACATAAATTGAAAATAAGAAAATGTAATAAAATAATTTTTGAGCTATTTACATAAACTAAATCTCTTTTATAAAAATGAAAATATACATATTAAAATCAAAATGAAGAATATTATAGCACAAATGGATAAGACAACATTGCTATTATACATATATGAAGAGCTGTTATAAATTAATAAATAAAGATTTACACCATATTAGAAAATGACTGAAGAAACAGAGTATTTATTGAAGTATCAGGGTAAATAGATATTTAATCAATGTATGAAATTGTTTACTCTCAATTTTTATCAAAGTAATGCTACAGCAATGTGCTGTATTTCATTCATCAAAGTGGCAATGAAGGAATATAATGATAATATAAAATGATGGTGAGAGTACCCAGCTCCTGGAAGTAAACATTGAGATAACATTTCTGAAGAACTCTGCTAATCTGTGTCACATTTTGCAAAACACTTTATCCTAGAAATTTATCCTACAGTTATTATCTGTTTATATGCAAAGATAGCTATTTAGAAAAATGAAAAATTGAAAACAAAATAAAATTTGAAAGCTGAAAGAAAACACTGATTGAATTTTTTTAAGTACTAAATATTCTATTTTAAAAAATATACATAATGGCCAATGCAAAAGTGAAATGTTTATTTGATAATTTCCTTTTCAAATTATTTTTATTAAGAAGGAATAAAACATGGTATAAATGAGAAGACTGTCACTAAATTTCTCTCTCTGAAGATAATCACATGAGTTATTATTTTAAAATACCATGGCACCCGTATTACAAACTATTTTTTTTTAAAGACTGTATTTCCTGGAACTAGAGACTATGTTTTCAAATTATTGGTAAGTTTACTAAGCAGGTTAAAAATCATAGGCATGAAAAAGTCTAATTTATAAATTACATATGTTAGAGACAAGATTATAGAAGAATATAAGCATTGTGTTGGTATATACCAACACAATGCTTATTTCTCCCTGGTAGGTCTACAAATAGGTTTTGATTTCTTCTTCCTTTCCTTTTCTACAATAAACATATATTATTTTATCCAGGAAAAAATATTTTTTAAATAAGAGTGGTGTTGTGCAATAATGTGAATGTACTTAATTCCACAGAACTCTATACTTAAAATGGTTAAAATGTTAAATTTTATGTATATTTTACCACAGTTAAACATAAGATTGGAAATAATAATAATAAGAAGAAGATTGTTAATGTACATGTATGTCTTCCTAGGACTGAGTTTCTGAAGGTAAAGGCAGTCCTGTTCAATCCCAGGCCGTCCTTGACATTGCACAGCAAATGCTGGGAACAGCCCAGAATGTGCCTCTGGGAACGTAGCTGTACTGAGCTGACAGAAGCAAATAATATCCATTTTTTCATTCCTTAGAATTGATTGACCTTTCAACAAGGGCATATTGCTTATGTCTTGACTACAGTTAATATTTTTTCTTTTCCTATATAGCCCATTTAAAAACTATTATTTGACCTCTTTCATTTTGCAAAAACTTTCTTTTTACAAAATCTAATGATTTACAAATATGGGGTCAATTTACAATATAATATTTATATTGCCAAAGGCCACTGCTTAAATTTAGCAATTACTACATAGAAAAATCTTTGATTATATTAAAATAAATGCATCTGCTGGTTTGTGAAAGAAATATTTGCCATCAAGAATCTTACAAACATATAACAAGGAAAAGGCCTAGTAATATAATAGGCAAACTGAAAAATAGCTGAAGAAAGCAAGACAGAACTTGTCATGGATTTGCAGAGATAAGAGAGCTCAGACCTTGTTGTGAGATCTAGACATGACTGAAAAGACGGCAGTATTTATTTCAAACTTTGAGAGATATGAAGAGTTTCTAGAAATAGGGAAGGAGAAACTAGGATCCCAGATATAATTATGTATACCTTGAATAAAGGAATACTAAAATTGGGGTACTTTGTCAGGATGCAATAGCAAGAGTCTTGGATGAGTGGGATGAAGATTCTTTGTTTGAGATAGTGAAAGTGAGGCAGCAAAGGTAGGTTATCACATAGAATCTTTGATGCCCAGGCCTAGAAATTTATAAAGATGGATGTAAAGCCACCAACACCATTATGGGAACCCAACTTTACTGGGATTAAAATGATTATAGAGTGTAGGATGAATTGGAGAAGAGTTCAACTAAAAAACAAAACACATCTTGTGAAGCTCTTACATTAATTCAGAGAAGCATGGAGAGCACTGACAGTGAAATAGAAGGAGGAGAACATTTTCAGGGACATTGCAGAGTATCTATAGAAATTGACAACTGATTAGATATAGGGATGGAGTAAGGATTAAGGAAAGGCAGGTATAAAAATTGTTCCTGTGAATAGTTGGTGATGACAAATAAAAATTTCAAAATCCAGATATTATCATATATACTTAAGCAGAAAAATTATTTTCATGGCCTAATCCAGCTCCTGGTCTTCACCTGCCATATAATGAACCCCTGATGGAATTATGATCTGAGTCATACAACTTGTCTGTTGTAAGGCAGGGGCTTAAACAAGGGCCCCAAGTTCTCCTTCCCATTCTTCTTTAGAATTTAAATTAAGAATCCCTTATTTTAACATGTTCATTTTCCTGGGAAACTTTAATGTTTTTATGTCTCCCAGCAGAGTTGGATTAAGTAAATTGGATTAATATTTTTATTTATTTCATAACTGTTTAGGATTCATTTTTTTAACATCTTTATTGGAGCATAATTGCTTTACAATGATGTGTTAGTTTCTGCTTTATAACAAAGTGAATCAGTTATACATACACATATGTTCCCATATCCCTTCCCTCTTACATCTGCCTCCCTCCCACCCTCCCTATCCCACCCCTCTAGGTGGTCACAAACCACCTAGCTGATCTTCCTGGGCTACGTGGCTGCTTCCCACTGGCTATCTATTGTACGTTTGGTAGTGTATATAAGTCCATGCCACTCTCTCACTTTGTCATAGCTTAACCTTCCCCCTCCCCATATCGTCAAGTCTATTCTCTAGTAGGTCTGTGTCTTTATTCCCCTCTTACCCCTAGGCTCTTCATGACCTATTTTTCTCTTAGATTCCATATATATGTTAGCATACGGTATTGTTTTTCTCTTTCTGACTTACTTCACTCTGTATGACACACTCTAGGTCCATCCACCTCACTACAAATATCTCAATTTCATTTCTTTTTATGTCTGAGTAATATCCCATTGTATATATGCGCCACATCTTCTTTATCCACTCATCCAATGCTGGATACTTAGGTTGCTTCCATGTCCTGGCTATTGTAAATAGAGCTGCAATGAATATTTTCATACATGACACTTTTTGAATTATGGTTTTCTCAGGGTATATGCCCAGTAGTGGAATTGCTGGGTTGTATAGTAAAAAACTATTTGTAATTTTTTAAGGAACCTCCATACTATTCTCCATAGTGGCTGTATCAATTTACACTCCCACCAACAGTGCAAGAGTTTTCGCTTTTCTCCGCAACCTCTCCAGCATTTATCGTTTGCAGATTTTCTGATGATGCCCATTCGGACCAGAGTGAGGTGATACCACAATGTAGTTTGGATTTCATTTCTCTAATGATTAGTGATGTTGAGAATTCTTTCATGTGCTTGTTAGCAATCTGTATGTCTTCTTTGAAGAAATGTCTATTTAGGTCTTCTGCCCATTTTTGGATTGGGTTGTTTCGTTTTTCTTTTATTGAGCTGCATGATCCGCTTGAAATATTGGAGATTTATTTTCTGTCAGTTGCTTCATTTGCAAATATTTCCTCTCATTCGGAGGGTTGTCTTTTGGTCTTGTTTATGGTTTCCTTTGCTGTGCAAAAGCTTTTAAGAGTCATTAGGTCCCATTTCTTTACTTTTGTTTTTATTTCCATTTCTCTAGGAGGTGAGTCAAAAACGATCTTTCTGTGATTTATGTCATAGAGTGTTCTGCCTATGTTTTCCTCTAAGAGTTTGATACTGTCTAGCCTTACATTTAGGTCTTTAATCCATTTTGAGTTTATTTTTGTGTATGGTGTTACGGAGGGTTTTAATATCATACTTTTACATGTACCTGTCCAGTTTTCCCAGTAAAACTTATTGAAGACTCTGTATTTTCTCCACTGTATATTCTTGCCTCCTTTATCAAAGATAAGTTGACCATATGTGTGTGGATTTATCTCTGGACTTTCTATCCTGTTCCATTGATCTATCTTTCTGTTTTTGTGCCAGTACCATACTGTCTTGATTACTGTAGCTTTGTAGTATAGTCCAAAGTCAGGGAGCCTGATTCCTCCAGCTCCATTTTTCGTTCTCAAGATTTCTTTAGCTATTCAGAGTCTTTTGTGTTTCCATACAAATTGTGAAATTTTTTGTTCTAGTTCTGTGAAAAATGCCAGTGGTAGTTTCATAGGGATTGCATTGAATCTATAGATTGCTTTGGGTAGCAGACTCATTTTCACAATTTTGATTCCTCCTATCCAAGAACATGGTATATCTCTCCATCTATTTGTATCATCTTTAATTTCTTTCATCAGTGTCTTATAATTTTCTGCATACAGGTCTTTTGTCTCCTTAGGTAGGTTTATTCCTACATATTTTATTCTTTATGTTGCAATGGTAAATGGGAATGTTTTCTTAAATTCACTTTCAGATTTTTCATCATTAGTGTATAGGAATGCCAGAGATTTCTGTGCATTCATTTTGTATCCTGCTACTTTACCAAATTCATTGATTAGCTCTAGTAGTTTTCTGGTAGCATCTTTAGGATTATCTATGTATAGTTCCATGTTATCTGCAAACAGTGACAGCTTTACTTCTTCTCTTCTGATTTCTATTCCTTTTATTTCTTTTTCTTCTCTGATTGATGTGGCTAAAACTTCCAAAACTATGTTGAATAATAGTAGTGAGGGTGGGCAACCTTGTCTTGTTCCTGATCTTAGTGGAAATGCTTTCAGTTTTTCACCATTGAGGATGATGTTGGCTGTGGGTTTGTCATATATGGCCTTTATTACATTGAGGAAAGTTCCCTCTATGCCTACTTTCTGCAGGGTTTTTATCATAAATGGGTGTTGAATTTTGTCCAAAGCTTTCTCTGCATCTATTGAGATGATCATATGATTTTTCTCCTTCAGTTTGTTAATATGGTGTGTCACATTGATTGATTTGCATATATTGAAGAATCCTTGCATTCCTGGAATAAACCCCACTTGATCATGGTGTATGATCCTTATAATGTGCTGTTGGATTCTGTTTGCTAATATTTTGTTTAGCATTTTTGCATCTATGTTCATCAGTGATATTGGCCTGTAGTTTTCTTTCTTTGGCATCTTTGTCTCGTTTTGGTATCAGGGTGATGGTGGCCTCATAGAATGGGTTTCGTAGTGTTCCTCCTGCTGCTACATTTTGGAAGAGTTTGAGCAGTATAGGTGCTAGCTCTTCTCTAAATGTTTGATAGAATTTGCCTGTGAAGCCTTCTGGTCCTGGGCTTTTGTTTGTTGGAAGATGTTTAATCACAGTTTCAATTTCAGTGCTTGTGATTGGTCTGTTCATATTTTCTATTTCTTCCTGATTCAGTCTTGGCAGGTTGTGCATTTCTAAGAATTTGTCCATTTCTTCCAGATTGTCCATTTTATTGGCATAGAGTTGCTTGTAGTAATCGCTCATGATCCTCTGTATTTCTGCAGTGTCAGTTCTTACTTCTCCTTTTTCATCACTAATTATTGATTTGAGTCTTCTCCCTTTTTTTCTTGATGAGTCTGACTAATGGTTTATCAATTTGGTTTATCTTCTCAAAGAACCAACTTTTAGTTTTATTGATCTTTGCTATCGTTTCCTTCATTTTTCTTTTATTCATTTCTGATCTGATGTTTATGATTTGTTTCCTTATGTTAACTTTGGGGTTTTTTTTTTGTTCTTCTTTCTCTAATTGCTTTAGGTGCAAGTTTAGGTTGTTTATTTGAGATGTTTCCTGTTTCTTAAGGTAGGATTGTATTGCTATAAACTTCCCTCTTAGAACTGCTTTCACTGCATTCTATAGGTTTTGGGTCATCGTGTCTCCATTGTCATTTGTTTCTAGGTATTTTTTAAATTTCCTCTTTGATTTCTTCAGTGATCACTTGGTTATTAAGAAGTGTATTGTTTAGCCACCATGTGTTTGTAGTTTTTACAGATCTTTTCCTGTAATTGATATCTAGTCTCATACCGTTGTGGTCAGAAAAGATACTTGATATGAGTTCAATTTTCTTAAATTTACCAAGGCTTGATTTGTGACCCAAGATATGATCTGTACAGGAGACTGTTTCATGACCACTTGAGAAAAATGTGTATTCTGCTGTTTTTGTTTAGAATGTCCTATAAATATCAAGTCCATCTTGTTTAATGTAGCATTTAAAGCTTGTGTTTCCTTATTTATTTTCATTTTGGATGATCTGTCCATTGGTGAAAATGGGGTGTTAAAGTCCCATACTATGAAAGTGTTACTGTCGATTTCCCCTTTTATGGCTGTTAGTATTTGCCTTATGTATTGAGGTGCTCCTATATTGGGTGCATAAATATTTACAATTGTTATATCTTCTTCTTGAATCAATCCCTTGATCATTATGTAGTGTCCTTCTTTGTCTCTTGTAAGTCTTTATTTTAGTCTATTTTGTCTGATATGAGAATTGCTACTCCAGCTTTCTTTTTTTGTGTGTGTGTGGTTTGTGTGCCTCTCACTGTTGTGGCCTCTCCCGTTGTATAGCACAGGATCTGGACATGCAGGTTCGACAGCCATGGTTCACGGGCCCATTCACTCCACAGCATGTGGTATCTTCCTGGACCGGGGTATGAACCCATGTCCCCTGCATCAGCATGCAGACTCTCAACCACTGCGCTACCAGGGAAGCCCCCAGCTTTCTTTTGATTTCCATTTGCATGGCATATCTTTTTCCATCCCCTCACTTTCACTCTGTATATGTCCCTAGGTCTGAAGTGGGTCTCTTTAGACAGTATATATACGGATCTTGTTTTTTTATTCATTCAACCAGTCTGTGTCTGGTGGGAGCATTTAATCCATTTAAATTTAAGGAAATTATCGATATGTATGTACCTATTCCCATTTTCTTAATTATTTTGGGTTTGTTATTGTAGGTCTTTTCCTTCTCCTGTGTTTCCTGCCTAGGGAAGTTCCTTTAGCATTTGTTGTAATGCTGGTTTGGTGGTGCTGAACTCTCTCAGCTTTTGCTTCTCTGTGAAATTTTTAATTTCTCCATCAAATCTGAATTAGATCCTTGCTGGGTAGAGTAATCTTGGTTGAAGGTTTTTCTCCCTCATCACTTTAAATATGTCCTGCTACTCCCTTCTGGCTTGCAGAGTTTCTGCTGGAAGTTCAGCTGTTAACCTTATGGGGATTCCCTTGTGTGTTATTTGCGTTTTTTCCCTTGCTGCTTTTAATATGTTTTCTTTGTATTTAATTTTTGGTAGTTTTATTAATATGTGTCGTGGCATGCCAGCATTCTGTGAGTGTTCTATAGGAGCAGTTCCACGTGTAGATGTATTTCTGAGGTATCTGTGGGGAGGAAGGTGATCTCCGCGTCTTACTCTTCTGCCATCTTCCTCAACTCCTGTTCAGGATTTATATTGTAAAGGATGCTCAAATATGTATCATGAAAATACTAATACATGAGAATCCTAACAATGTATTTAGATTACTTTAGTGTTTTTCTACACATTATCCAATTAAATCTCTCTGATTTAATTCTGCTGAGATCAGCCTGATATGATGATCTCTATTTTATAGCAAGAACATTCATTCAAACTCAGAAAGTTTAAGTAAACTAGCAAACTGAGAAGCTAGGACTGGAACCTACACTTTTTCACTCACAGTCACAAAGAACTCCTAGTTGTGAAAATAAATGCAAATTTTCCCTTTAGTATGATATAGTTCAGCACTGAACAAAACCTTAATTATCAATTATTCTTGGATTTGGCAAAACTTTCTGGAGAGGATATACAATAAATATTTTTGGCTTTTCCAGGTATACAGTTTGTTCAAGTACCCAGTGCTACCATTGTATTGCAGAAGCAGTCATAGACAATATGTAAAAGAATGTGTATAACAAAACTTTCTTTACAAAAACTGGCTACAGGCTGGATTTGGCCCATGGGTATAATTTACTGGTCCCTGATTTTGCCCCTAGTCTTATTTCTGAGAAGAAAACAGTTGTCTGCCTAGAGAGTTTATCAGACTTGTCCAAGCTACTTCTGGATGGAGCCCTGAAATCTATTTTATTTTACTGCTTTTAATTCTAATATCTCTTTCTAAAGAAATATTTAATAATATCAGTCTAATTGACAAGATTTCTACCTTCCCCATCCCCAGCACTATAAGGTATATATATTATTCTAATTGGTCTTTTTATGGTGTTCGTGGAATTATGTAATTAGTTTAGGTAGTTAGTAATGTCTTAATCGTGCTGACAAAAGTTCACTGCTTATATCATTCTCTGGAGACTTCCAGACATCTAGTCCTTTGACTGTTGATCTGCCTTTCTTCAAGATTGTTCACTCTGTAAGGTTGTAAAACAAAGTCTTTAGTAAGCAAACTCCACAGCAATTGAATCCATTTAATTTGCAGAATAACAACTAAGACCCCGAACAGATCACAGGAAATCTTAAAATTGTTCCTTGTATCTCCTTCAATCCCATGTTCCAGAGGAACTATGATTAATTTTAAATTGAGAAATGGTAAACTGATACTTAACATAAGAATAAAACATCTATATAATTGTGCTAGGTAGTTTTTATTTCATCATTCTTTGAAAAAAAGATGCAATGTATTTATATAAAATAGCATAATATAAAACAATCAAATATTTTTCAAGTGCTTTTGATTTGTAATTTAATTATGGATTCTGCTAGCAACCTTAGTCAAAGGCCAACGTTTTACTTCTACATCATAGCCCTAAGATTTGATTTTCGAAAACCTATCTTTATTACATTTTCTGCTTCTAAAGGACGCTATGTTTTACATTAAAGTAGACCAGTTTTGTTCCTTCACAGTGCTTGGAGTTTAAAATAGAAGATTAAAAACAAGATAGGAAACTTTTCTGTTTAGAGTTACCCCCCTTCCAACTGTGTGT
Organism: Lipotes vexillifer; assembly: GCF_000442215.2. Classification (NCBI taxonomy): domain Eukaryota; kingdom Metazoa; phylum Chordata; class Mammalia; order Artiodactyla; family Lipotidae; genus Lipotes; species Lipotes vexillifer. Next base: position 1,175,972 of record NW_006799247.1, read on the forward strand.
GTGTGTGTGTGTGTGTGTGTGCACACGTGTGCACGCACGTATGTGTATGTGTGTGTGTTCTGGACTTCAAATATTAACTATTTGTTAGCAATCCAACCACATCGTTTCTATTTTGAATAAATTTTGATGACACACATCCCTCCAATTTAGCTGATTTTTTCCTCATCAAGGAGGAAGTTGAAACTCTTTGCATACCATTATACAACTCCTTTATACACCAGAAGGAAGCCACAAATGAGCCTTGAGGTCTACTGTTTGTGTCTGTATTCTAGTTTTGCCCTCTCTGCTATAATAAGTAAGTTCTCATATGATCATACAGAGTTGAAACCCTGGTGGTTGCTACAGGGAGAATAAAAATGGAGAATGAAACAATATCAGACAGTGGTAGTATTCCCCATTTGTAGCAGACTTAAAGTAAATATAAAGTTAAGGGGGAAAACCAAAAATTATTTCCTAATTATGTCCTAAGAGTAAGCTATTGTTGAATTGATATTCAGAGAGGGAAGAGCAAGTATATTGGTAACTACAGAAAAATAGTTTAGAAACTATGCATTTTGATAATCAAGTATGGAGGGTTATTGAAAAAGAAAGGGAAAAAAAGGATTAGTCCTTTGTCCTTTGATATTTTGGAAATTCGGGTAAAAGGTTTTTTAGAATGTTTAGAATGATAGAATCAGATGAAGGAAAAAAAAAAACAAAGGAAAAAGAAAAAAAAATACTATAAATAAGGTAGAAAGAAATAAATGAAGCTTTATTAAACTGAAGCAAATTATGCCATGCCTACTGCATTACAGTTAAACAACATCTTGTCTCTATTTTCACATCCTTGATAGATTTCACCCTTTTGCAATCAAGAAAGTACATGTTTAAAGAAACTGGTAAATGTTGAATTTAACGGTGAAATGTTAACACCATTATAAGGTACAACTGACTTTCATTATAGTTAGATAAATTCTTAATTTCCATCTCTGTGAAATTGTTATTTATATGGGCAATTAAAACCAACTTTGGCATACAATTTCATCAATGATCATCATGGTGCTGAGATATAAGATGCCATGAGAAATATTTATTGTTATGCTGTATCTTCATCCTAGGAAATATTTATTGTTATGCTGTATCTTCATCCTAGGAAGAAATAAGCTAGTTGGGTGAAGATTGATTTGCCATAATTAGTACTTACCTTTCTGTTAAATACTTTGCTCAAGAAAGGGGAGAAGTATATGTTTTCTAACACAAAAAAGGTAGTACTTTTAGGGAATATGGATTCAAAATTGATTATGCTTTTTCTTTTCTTTTTTTTTCATTCCTTGAGAGTCTTCCTACATTTGAATTTTTATATTGACACAAAAGGATTCTGTAAATACTGTTACAACCTACAGTTTTATATTAGAAGTATGTCAAATATTCATAATTTGTTGCTTTTGGCCAAAGTCAATTTCAATTTCTAGATTAAAGAACAGGTTCATTATACACCTTAAGCATCTTAGATGTTTTAAGCAGAATAGAGTTAGAATGAGTTTTTGAATATAAAAAAGTATTTTCCAAGTGAATTTTACCTCAGCAGATATATGCATTTTTATGTTAGTTTAGCTCTACTTTTTGGTGTAATCAACTAAAAAAAAAAAGTTAATTATATGAAAAGTAAAGTCTTTTTATAAAGCAGTAAGAAAACTGTCTTTTCTAAAGTTGCTCTTGAATTATCTTAAAAGGCAGCATCATTTCAAAACAAAGTACAGAATAAAGGGTCATGTATAAGATCTTCTAACTTAAAAGGTCTTCGAATACATATTCTTGGATCTGGAGAAACATAGTGACATCTGTCTTTGATTATAGTTACATGGACAAATTTGAATTCTAGAGCTGTATTTAAAACATTTCAACATACACAATGATATTATGTTCCTGGAATATGGCACATGGTGGTTATTTTTAATGTAATTATAGATGTCTGAAATAAATTATTAAAAAGAAGACACTCATAGTAAAATCAGAAGTCCTCATGGTTTAAGTCATGTTTATCTAAGAAAATTCAAAATAAACTATTTGAATAATGATTTCTGTTTGTTTCACAATTGTTCAAATTAACTTTACAGAAACTTTGGTTTAATAGCTGAAATGTTTAGTTTCTTTATTGACATTGTGCTTCTAAATTGTTAGACATTAAAGTGAATGAGAAAATGGGTGTTTTTTTGAGGGGTTTATTTTAAAAATATTAGAGGGATACTAATACAGGAAAAAAAATTGCTATGAATCTCTTTTCACAGTAGTTCTGGATTCCTATCCATGTGAAGTTACAATAATTTTTAATCTGTATATTCTTTTGTTACATTTTGAAGATTGTCTTAAACTTTACTACGATGGACCTATACAAAAGTAGTTTGTGCTGGTATGATTTCATTGAAGTAAGAGATGGGTACTGGAGGAAATCACCTCTCCTTGGTAAGAGATTTTTTTGCCTCTTATGTGGCTATTCATGTAGTCTGTCTTGTCCAGAGACAATTCTTTCAAGAGTTATCTTAGGGTTTAAAATGTATGAGACCAACAGTTTAATTTTTCTTATACTTTTTTCAATCACAGCAAAAATACTCACAGACAGAGAGATAAATAGACAACTAATTGATTTAAACCAGCTTCAATTATGAGGTGGTATTTGGACCTGAACATAATGATTTAGAATAGCTTATAGTGAATAATCATCACATATTCTGTATTTTTAATTTTAAAATCAGAGTTTTAATGAGTAAACCAGATAAATTGTGTATTTGTGTGTGTATGTTGTTTTGCTTTGTTTGCTAAGGCAGTAGAGCATGAGCTGTTAGGTACACATTTGGTTGCTGGCTTCCTGCACCAAGGATATTGGTTCCTATTGTAGACATCACAGTTTTGCTACTCAGGTTTTTGTGGCTGAGAAGGTGCATCTGTAGTTTGTGTCATAAATTGTAGCTCACATTTGGTGCTCATGAAAGTATGCTACCAACATTTAACCACAGACCACATAACTAACTTACATTAGGCACTTTCTGTTGCCCTCTGTTTTACTTAAAGGTGAGAGCTGCTGTGAGCATGTGAGCATCTACTCTACTGACTTTTTTTGAGATTGTACTTCTATTTTTAGAAGTAGCTTTACTCAGCTGTGTTTATTTGCCTACATATCTTTGCTTCTTAACATCTAAAACCTGCTGAATGGACACTGTTGTATTAAAAGTGACAGCAGCCTTAGTAAGTCCAAGAGATCTGTAGAAATGCTTAAAAATAAGGAAAAATTAAGATTTGAGCTAACTTGATAAGTCAGGATGAGGAAAACATTGTCTTGAACATTTAGTTTCTTAGCCTAGATGAAGCAATTTGTAATATATCTATGTGTGTTCCAAAGAAAACATTTCATTAAACTCATATTGAAAAAACAATTCTAAAACTGAAATATTGAGAACACTTTTTAGAGCACCATCAGTATTACACACTGCAGGGTATAACGGCCTAACAGACTGGCTTAGTCTGACTACAATGCTCATGTGGAAAGCTTTCCCCACTATTTCCTCTGAGACCTTGCTCCTCAGAGTATAGCTGTCACACTGGCAGCATCAGAATCACTTAGAAAGTTAGAAGTGTGGAAATGCAGGTCCCACTCCGTACCTTCTGAACCAGACTGCATTTTGACAGACTCCCTGGCAATTCATATGCACATTATAGCTTTTCCTCTTTTAGTCAGGTTACTTTCTTCCAGTTTCTTTTTTTAAAGAATTGAAGTATAGTTGATTTACAGTGTTGTGTTAGTTTCAGGTGTACAGCAAAGTGGTTCAGATATAGATATATATTCTTTTTTCAGATTATATTCCATTACAGGTTATTACAAGGTTTTGAATATGGTTTCCTGTGCTTTACAGTAAATCCTTTTTGTTTATCTATTTTATACATAGTAGTTTGTATCTGTTAATCTCATACTCCTAATCATCCCTCTCCCTCTCCCTTTCCCACACATTACAGTTTAAGGGACATTGCTCTGTTTTACATGCCCCTAATTTACTTTGCCATTTAGGGAGACATTTTTTCACCTGCTATCTGTTAGTATGAATTTGTTTTAAGTTGACTGACATTTTTCATATACTAAAACTATGTATGACATCATTACCAAGGGCACACAAAAATGGATGACAATATATTATTCTTTGTGGAATTATTTCATGTGCATTGTCATATTTAACTTTCTGTCATCATAAAATCTTAGAGCACAGTAGCAAATATACAGTAAGTAATGAATATTTGTGGAAGGTTGAAGGAGGGCAGAAGGAATGACAGGCAATAATATATTTGCTCAGTATTATAGTTGCCTGTGGATAAACAATCAGAAAAAAATTAGAACTCATTATTAAGTCTTCTGATACTGTTTGCCATTCTGCCTACTACACTACATACTACAGCTTTATAGATGAGATGTAGGTAGTAACATAAGATCCTTGGGCACTCTGTAGGTTTCCCTGACAAGTAGCCATTGAACATGGCTAAACAAAGAACTATATTTTGAGCTGTCACTTCCCTACTAATGACCAAACTGAACATTTGAAGCAGTTTTTCAGGATCACTTGTACTTTTTTCTGTTTTCCATAGAATAATATTCCCCACCTCGATATATCATGTGTCATTTTACAAATAGGACATGTTTTGAGATAGCTGTTTCTTAATTCTACAGATAATGATACTGACATCAGTCAGTTAATCTGAGAGTGGTATGTTCCAATATTCTATAAATAAATATGAAGAGATTTATTTATCCACCTTTATTAAGTAAATATTAAAGAATAATTATGGCTCTAGTTCCTAGGGGTAGATACAGGAACCAAATCAGGTTTTATGCATGCAATTTGTAACTAGTATGAAAAGCAATTAGAATATAAAGTCATATTTAGGAGTTTCTTTATTCTTTTATTTCTTTTAGGTAGATTCTGTGGGGATAAATTGCCTGAAGTTCTTACCTCTACAGACAGCAGAATGTGGATTGAGTTTCGTAGCAGCAGTAATTGGGTGGGAAAGGGCTTTGCAGCTATCTATGAAGGCAAGTCACATTGAGTTTAGAGATGGCTTCTTCTTAGACCTCTAAACAGAAATATCCTTTCTATCAATTTCATTAGAATGATATTGTAACTGTATTTTAATTACAAAATTTTCTAAACTTGTATTATAATGTTCATTATGATGATTTTAATAAAAATACTCGGTAAATTTAAACTGCAAAAACAACCTGCTTTCTGGTACCAGTAATGTGGTAACATGTAAATGTACTCATCAGGGATGTGTAGGGGAAAAAAAACTCATTATAGAGATGTGTGGAAAACAACAGCAACAACAAACGACAAAAGAGTTCTTAAACTTCGGTTGTTTTTTCATGACAACATTAAAATGTTATGAAGAAATTACCACTTCTCTTTGTGCTGAGTTTGTATGTATTTGATGCCTGTACCGCGGAAATGCCTTGATAAAGGAAACTGCACAGAAAGTAATTGCGCACAGTTCTGGAGCTTGCTTTGTCTAAATGAGAGAGTCAGCATTCAAGAAGAATTTACTAGAGGCTTTGTTCTATATGTATCTAAAACAGTAAACTGGCATTGTGCTTCCTGGCTTTAAAAACCTTCTTGCCAGATCGTGGGTAGAGAAGACCTTTCTTGCTCCTGCCTCTGACAGCGCAGAAGTTTAGGCTATTTAGAAGACAGAAGATTTCTGCTTCTCTTAGACTTTTAAGAGGATGGAAGCATTTGTTTTAGAGATTAACTGTGTGGTTGTGAAGAGTATGGTTTGGATGGAGCCACAGATGTTGAGCACGAGGGCCGCTCACAGCCAGAGGCCCAGGGAGTTTTGTGGAGCTTCTCTCCTGATCAGCTCCTCCACTGAGGTAAAAGACCTAAAGAAGCAGTTCAGGGAGTCAGAGGAAACTCACATAGAATAAATTACAAAATCTCAAAAGGTTTTTAAAGTTTTTTTTTTAAATGCTTGTTTTTGTAAAAATGTGAATTAACAGTGATAAAAAATCATATATTCCTCTGCTGACTGTTATCTAATATTTATAGTTAAGTGGCTAGGTTTTTTTTTTTTTAACCAACTAAATATTTACAACCAGCCAACCTTGATTTTTATAAGCTGGTTTTTATATACTCAGCTCCAGGCACCAAACTAAAATGTTATCTTAGAAGCAAATGAAAATGAAATGGCATGTCTAGGTTTATTTATTTGTTTATTTTTGCTTTCCTCAGCTATCTGTGGAGGTGAGATACGTAAAAATGAAGGACAGATTCAGTCTCCTAATTACCCCGATGACTACAGGCCGATGAAAGAATGTGTATGGAAAATAGCAGTGTCAGAAGACTGCTATGTTGGGCTGACCTTTCAGGCCTTTGAGGTAAAGTCTTTCAGGCAGCCTTTGTGGGGCACATCCTCCATAAATGACAGTGCATTTCATGGGATCCTCATTAAAAAAGCAAAGAACTAGAGAATCAGATTTTTCATCAACAAAAAAGCAAAGGATTGCCTATAAAATGCAACATCAAGAGCGAAAGAGGTTGTTTTTTTTTCTTCTTTCCTCTTACTGCAGACATTTTCAAGAAGATTAAAGTGAGTTTACATTATCTGTGCTTTTTGAATTAGAATGTTTGAAGTACTGTCAATAGTTTCTTTTGACAAATGTCCAGGCTTGTTTCACAAGAATGCTTGAAGAGTCCATTAAATAAAAAACTTTTGTCTTCTAAACTAAGAGGTTAAAGGTAGATCATCTTTTTTGTTGTTGTTACAGTGTAAATCCATTTTTCACCTTTTTATCATTATGCAGAAAATTATTTATATCAAAAAACAGGGATTTAAATATTCTTAGGAGCTTTTGACTTCATCAAAAATATTTATTGGGGAAGAGATCAGCACCGACATTGCATTATTAGATGAGGGCAGAATAACACAAAGGCCAGTCAGAATCCTGGAGCAAAGTCTGCATCTAAAACTACTGCACTAACTAATGAGTCATTTTTGTGTAGTGGGGAGAACTGAGTGAGGAATTAGAAGCTAAGAGATATGGGAATTGTCAAGAACTCCTGAGCATGTTTAAATTACAGAACCAGGCTAGAAATTGAGAGCCCAAGGTGGAGTAGGAAGGAATGATGAGGTGCTGGCAGTAGGTCCAAGAAAGAGTTAGAGATCCAGATGCCATTACTGGAGATTATTTCTTTACTGAAATTAGAAGGCCTATTTACTGTCCAAGTGATCAGAAGGCCGGTGAACCCCCATTCATGCCAGGATGTGCTTGCCACTGAGTGTGGTGACTCTGTGGTGTCCCAGTCCCCATAGCAGGAGCCCCAGGGGAATCCAGGTGTTACTCAAAAGCCCAGAGAAACTCATACCCCCACCTGTAAACTGTGTAACATATTTTTTGGTATTTTCTCTACCCCTTTGCTTGTACCTTCTAATTTTCAAGACATATTTCTTTTTAATCATGAAAAAACTCTCTTTTATGCTGTGATCATGATGTTTATGCCCCTGACCCCTTTGCATTTTTGGAAACCTTGGTTCTGAGATTATCTGATTCACATTTATTTTAAAGTTTTATTGGATTGCAAACATTATTCAAGTAGAATACTTTATTGTAGAGTAAACTAAAATTGGGTAGGACTCACTTTTTAAACCAAAACAACTGGTTCACTGAAAAATTATCTAATGACCACATTACATGTGTTAATATTTTGTGCTATTGCGAAAATTAAGAGATGAACTGCCTTTCAATATATAATTCAACGTTTTATAGAATTCTATTATAGTATTTATGTCAGCAAATACATTAATTCCATGCATCTAAAAACTGAGATGCAGAAATTGCTGGCTTAGCTGGTTTGCAGTTTTTTTTTTTTTGGTTTTCTGGGTTTTGTTTGTTTGTTTGTTTTGATATATCAATATAGTAAGAGTGATATTCTTCAAAAATAGGATAATGTAAGGACAAATAAGAAAGATTTACACCTCAGGCACTTAAAACCATGCCTGACACAGAGTAGTCATTTAATAAATACTTGTTGATTAAGTGAATGAATAAGTTATTGCTAAGCTTTGGAAATGAGGTAGAGTCATGTCACAATTTGGCTGACAGTACATTTTATTTATTATCTCTAGTTTCCTGTCCTTTCTTCATTTTGCTTTATTTCCTTATGTTTTTCCTCCTTTATTTATATGCTGGACATATTTGAATGTCTAGTAGGCCTCTCATCTTTAACTGACTAACATCAAGCCTTTGATTGTCTTGTTTTACTCACACTAACACACTCACCTTCAGTCTTCCCTATTTCAGTATTTAGTGTTTCAGTATGTCACTATTTACTCAAGGAATATCCCTAATTCCATTTTTTGTCTTAAACCCCAAGGCCAATAAATAAGCATGTTCTATTTGCTTTGTCTTCAAAATATACCACATACATCACCACTTTATACCTACTTTCTGGCCACCACTGTTGTATTCATTGCCTCTTGCTTTGGAACTTTGATGAGCTCTTCACATCTTTACACTTGCCCTACATATCGTGATATCCGCACAACAGCTGGGATGATACTTTCACAATGTAAGTTATATCAAACACTCCTCTGCTTAAAGTTTTATCAAACACTACTCCCCATGTGCCTCATGGAGAAAATCTTTGTGTTAGACTTTCAGGCCTGCATTATAATGCTGTTGGCCATGAGTTCACTGTTAATGAATTTGAATATCTGTGAAGGGACCTTTAAACAGAAACACACATAAAGCAAGGTTAAGTATTGATTTGATGGCAAAAATTTTGTGACCAGAAGCTCTCAGGAACCTAACCCTGTATTTCTCCAGGAGTCATGAATCAGTATTCACTAACTCAGTGTTTTCAGTGACTTTGTTGAACTCAACTACTGCTAACACTGAGAATCAACTGTATATATTTTTAATTTGGTCTAGTGGTCATTAGGTGGTTTGTTTCAGTTACTCAGTTATCTGTTTATATCAATTTGTTTTTGTTTACATAACATATTCAATATACAGCTTATGCATTTTATATTTAAAATGTATAATTTAAAAAATATCTTCATTATTTCTCAGTGTTTTGTGTCTTTCTCTGACAAAACTCTTTTTATTCACTGATATCAGTCTTTGACTTTTTCAAACACTTTCTATTTTTGTAACTCTTTTATTCCCTATGTCACTCTCTCCCTTTTCAGATAAAAGGGCCCTTAAGATAAGCTAGTTCTGTTGAAATCTACTATAAAGAACTTACTGGCTGTTCATTATTTATGCCTTTCTGTGAATTTATGTCATGAATATTCACCTCTCCTAATGCTACTTAGATTTTAATGTAAGTACAGAAAGAAATCTGAACAAGTGCTTTTGTTAATGAGGGTAATAGAGTCCTAATACTTCTGTAATCATCACCTTTGGGACGATTTTTCTTCTCTAGTAGTTACTGGTACGTTGACTTGTAAGACCAATACTGAAGTGAGTTTGTACATGAATGTAGATAATGTCTAAAATCATTTTGAAGAACTCGTCTTCTCTTCAGCAGTGGTGTTATTTGTTAAAAAAAAAGCCTCTATATTACTATTTCACTTGAGAACTTTCAGTATGCAGAAATACATAAGAGAAAAAGTTGGGGAGATTTTAATAGTACAACTTCAAACAAATGTCAGTAAAGCAGGAAATAAGTGAAATAAACCCAGAGCTTAGTTATGTTTAATTAAAATCCCTACATACATTTATTTAAGTGGGATTACATTTGAGGTACTTATCAATATTTCTACACACTGTGATTTTGTTATACTTTCCTTTTGAAAACCATAGTATATAATAGTCTTTCCCATCATTACTAGCAACATTCTAAACTACATACAAAAGTTTTTTATCTTGGTACAGTTGACCCTTGAACAACACAGCTTTGAACAGCAGGGGTCCACTTGTATGTAGACTTTTAAAAATAAACATAGTACCTGTTATTTTCATTTTACAGATCTTTAAGTGTGGGGGAAAGTTTGTGTTTGATTAGAGATCACAATATATGGAATCAGAAGAATTAGGGTTTAAGTGGTGAACCTCTGCAAACTATTTCAGCCTCCTTCCCTTGGGTGAGTCATTTATCAGTTCCTTTGGTTTTGAGCCAGAGATAGCAGTTGGCAGTTTTTCAACTGTTCTTGGTTGGCATCCCTAACTCCTACGTTGTTCAAGGGTCAACTGTACTTTGTGAATTACCTGATTAAGAGTAATCCTTTAATTCCTTTAAATATTTTATATTAGTTTAAGTTAAGTAGACTAGTCTTTGTGAATGAACTAGGAAGCCAAGAAAAGATCTTAATGAGTTAACATTTTAATGCTTGCCCTGCACTATTTTTGGATATTTGGCTAAGAATATATGTTGGTTAATGACTATATAAGAGAATATGACTATGTAAGAGCTACTATATAAAGTAGCTCTTCAGAATTATAGTTTAGGCTATCATTCTGCTCTGAAAGATTAGATTAAATAAACTTGCCCAAGGTCACACAGTTCTTAATTTGTAGACTCTGAGTGATACCAATTCCATGGCCTGGCACTCTTACACCCAGATCTTGGTAGCAAAATGAGGCATCTAATTCTCTCATGGCAATAAATTCTTTCCCATCATAACTATTGTCATTTGTACATTTAAGTTGTTTAATCAATAAATGCCTGTCAGTCAGGGACATGTCTGTTTATTCATCACTGTTTATATACTATCAAGTATATATTTATTACCTGGTCATCATAGGTTTTCAGTAAGTATTTATTAAATTTATGAGTTAAAAATAATTGTGTCATGAAGGAAAAAATAAAATCAAATGGCAACATTGAGAAACCTGAATCATATAAAAATAGACCTAACCCAGCCTTATGGTTTTGATTTTCACATGGTTGAGCATTTTGTTTTTTCTCCTCCATTTTTGAGCTCTAATTGTATACATATCAATATTCATTAAGTATTAAATAGTAATAATAAAACTAATACTAATTAATAAAATATTAAATATGACAGTGATACATTTTTAAATAATCTATTAAACATTTTTCCTTTTTATTTAAAATTCCTTTTGTCATAGCATTTATTACTTAAATTTACTGTATTTTTCTCAGTATTAAAATTAATTTATTTTTAATAATAAATGCTAATCTTGTTTTTGTTAGTCATACTTTTCTTTAACATTTTACCCCAAAGCAAAAAATAATGACTTAACATTGTTCCAAATGTATAGAACTTTAAGTTATATTATCTATAAAAGTTAAATCATTTATGGAGTTGATAGTATGAATTATAGTTTGAAATTACATTCTAACACTCACAGAAGACTTTTTTTATTACGGTAAAATAGACATAATATAAAATTTACCATCTTAACTATTTTTTAAGTGTATGACACAGTAGTGTTAAGTACATTCACATTGTTGTGTAATCAACCTCCAGAACACTTTTCATCCTGCAAAACTGAAACTCTTTACCCAGTAAGAAACAACTTCCCATTTCCCCCTCCCCCCCAGCCCCTGGCAATCACTCTTCTGCTTTATGTCTCTTGGAATTTGACGATTCTGTGTACCTCATGTAAGTGAAATCATACAATATTTGATTTTTTGTGTCACTTTTTAAAAATTTCACTTAGTGTAATATCCTCAAGGTTCATCCATGTTATAGCACTTGAAAGGATTTCCTTCCTTTTTATGGCTAATATCCCATTTTATGTATAGACCACATTTTGCTTATCCATTCATCCACTGATGGACATTTGGATTGCTTCCACCCCTTGGCTATTATGGATAATGCTGATATGAACATGGATGTACAAGTATCTCTCCAAGACCCTGCTTTCAATTTTCCAAATATAATACCCGGAAGTGGAATTGCTGAATCATATGGTAATTTTATTTTCAATTTTTCAGAGAGTACGGGAGAGCTTTTACTGAAACTATTACCTAGAAACTTTGGAGTTTTCAGAGGTTTTTACAAATAAGTAGGTATTGCAGTAGATGTTTTTGCAATGTTATATTTATTTGGAAATTTGATTGTAAAATGAAAGCAAAGTATGTGAATGGCCCCTGAGCCTGGGTATGGTATCTTGCTCCAGGGCTGGCATTCCTTCAGTCTTAGAGCTCCCCCACATGCACTGACCACAAAGCTCTGCACTGGTTGGCAGTGTTAGAATGAGAGGCTGACTACTTTAGGTTACTTTTAATTGATTTTAGTTCTTGCTAAATAAAATAACTCAGCTTTTTGATGCTTCCTCTCTAACCTGCCAGTAAAGACATGGACCCCCCGCACTTAGTAATGAAATGTAATATTAATCCCTACTGGCTAAGCTTTGTACTTATTCTTCCTTCTTTGTGTATTTGGATTTACTTCCAATATCATTTATATATCAGTTTTCTAAAACAATCTTCAGAGCTTAATGTCACTTTCACTGTTTTCTCTATATACATATTAGGTCTGTTTACGTTATGATAAACTTGCCACATTCCTATATGGTTTGTGTTCTGATTAGCTTAAAGTCTGTAATAAATCAGCATTATCATTACCAAACATATTTATTACATGTCCATGCTTTAAATCAAGAAGAGACTGTTTTTCCTTTTCTTTTTTTAATGAATTACTGACTTTCCTGTTCTTTTTCTCATGGTACCTAAGGTTACTGGCATAACATCAATGAACTTATCCACTTTTTAGCTTCAACCATATTTATTTCTTCAACTATATTTATACTAATTGATAAAGTAATCGATACTGCTGGAGAAAATGTTACACAAATAACATAAACTAACTCAAACTCTCATTTGTGCTCACCATCATTACTGTTATGTGGATGTAGTTGAAGAGGTATAATTATAATTAACACCAATAGAGAAGATTTATTGTGCTGGTATTGCAATTAGGATTAAAATAATTAAACTGGAAAAACATGTAAACAAAGATCATGGAGGTCATTGATATGATATGTAGGTCAACAACCATGGCATTTACTGTGTGAGACTACAGTGTATATTTCTATTGTTTTATCCCTAATACCAGGTGCATAATAATATATAAGTAATATGTAATTCATAAACAGGTACTGGTGGAATCAATCCTAAAATTGGTCACTTTTATTCATTTTACCCATGAGATATTTACACTTTGTGTATCATATAAAATATTTAGAGCTCTAATTTTTACGAAGTAACCAGTGAATATACTACAAATTAAAATTTAAAGAGATTATTGTTTAACTGTTAAAGGAACAGAGTGAGTTTTATATACAGGGAAATACCCGCTATCCTATATCCTTTTAATTACTGATCATATGTAATTTTTTTTCAACAGTGTCTCTCTTGTTTTCTTCGTACTGTAATTTTCAAAAGAAGTAATTTCTTCAAAAATAGTAATTAAAACCCCATTTTAATTAACCTTCTTATTTTTTACTCTGGTATGGCTTCTGATATGAAGCAACGTGATTTTTTTTCTATTAATTAACTTTCTATGGCAAGCTGCTACTTTCTTCATTGTGTGTTCTCACTCCCTTTCCTCTTCTAACTTAGCCTTTTCCCTCCTTCCAAAATAATTCATGAGTTGCAAGCATTTCATTCTGTGCTGCTCAAGCAGGTGAAGATAGATAGGTTGACTTGCTGAGACCTTTGATTATTTTTCCTACAGTTTTGTTGTTTGTTCAGTTTTGCTTACCCTTTTATCAAGTTGTACACCCTGAGAGTTTTAGATTTTATCTTATATGTCCCCTTAACAATGAATAGACTTTGGCCATCTGGAAATGTTCTCATATTTATAGAGAACTCTGATTTTGGAGGGACTGTATTAAAGACTGAGAGAAGAAGGTATGTTATAGCTGGTCAGATTGGCCTTGTCACCCCAGTGACTAATTTTGTTCCTAGTGAGACTGCTAGCTCTCCCTCACCTCTCTATTTAACAGCTACTGTCTCAAAAGTATGCTTTAAATAATGAGATATTTTTAATGTTAAATATTTTCCAATTCTTTCCCATAATTCCACACATGAAGAGAATACATTTTTAGGGAAAAATCTGGATTTATGAGTCACAATGAGCTCCTACTGATAGTAAAATTGCAACCTTCAATCCCGCCACCCCCACTGCTCATACTTCCTATCTTGTTTCACTTTGTATTCTTCCATAGAATGTATTATTTTCTAATATTTTATGATTATTATTTACCTTGTTTATTGTTCCTTTGCTCTCTACCCACCAGTATAAGCTCCAGCAGGGCGAGGCTCTATTATTTTGATGAATGATGCATACTAAGCAGTGAGAAGAGTGCACAGCACAGAACCGGCACTGAATATTTATTGAAGAAATGAATGAATCCTGATTTGTGATTGGGAAAAGGGCAGGAGCAAATGCAGTACTTTGTTCTAACCAAATCTGCTTCAAAATCTATTTTTTTCTGTTTGTCCTTATGCTGCCTAATTTGAAGACTATCATTGTTAATGTATTGACAAATCAGGAAATGACTTCTTCAACCAATTATACCAGAAGTTTCATGCATACAGGTTGTAGTTCATAGAATGAATGTGTTCCCTGACATTCGTTCTGCAATAGGAGAATTCCATAAATTAGTGAATTGTATGTTGAATGTTGGTTGACAACATGTGATACTTTTCATGGTTTATAATTATAGATGTCAGTGCTTTCCAGCTTCAAATACGTAATAAGTAGTTGACTCTACTAAGACTTCAGAGTTAGGGCCCATTTTCTATGAAAAAAACAAAAGCAAGAATTTATTTAGAAATTGTCTTATAATTTATAAAACAATTTGTAAATTTTGTTTTGTTTTTTGTAGGTTAGGGCTAAAACAAAGGTCTACAAACATTCACTTCTTCATAAAGCCAATAGTCTGAGCTAATATTTGCATTTAGTTGTTTAGGAAAGAGATTGAGTACATCCAGGGTGCACAGGTCGAGAATAATGTGTTAAGGTAAAAGCCTCATCTAAACATGCCTGTTACCCTGAGAGGGGCAGCCAGTGCTAGTTCTACAATGGAGTAGTCTTCCCACACAAAGCTATGCTAACTATGGATAAAGGATTTCATAGACTAGGAAGAAATGTTATCAGATTTTGCTTCAAAAAGATATGTATAACCTAAAATAGTGCAACATTTGTCAATAATATGAATTCAGCCACTCTATTGATAAAATAATGATTTTTTGATCAACTATGAGCAATTTTTATAGCTATGTTTCAGAACAAATTATGCATTGTTTATAGCATATCTAGCCCAGATTTCTAATGATAATTATTAGTCTGGATTCTCTTAAATTCTATTTTCCAAAGAATTACTATTTGTATTTTTTATTTTATTTTAAAAGGCAGTTAACTTCTATTGATCCTAGTGCATGTGGATGCACTTTTTCATAGATTTTTTCCTCTGTCTCTCTACCAGAATAATACATCCTTCATGGACAGTGTAGATATTACCATACACACTCAACAGAAATGCTCTCTTTTGGTATAAGTAATATGGCCATATTAGTACTATGGCACTGAGAATACATGATACACTTTTACAGAAATTGTTTTGTCTACTAATGAGATAGATCACATATTTTTACTATTACAGATTGAGAGACATGACAACTGTGCCTATGACTACTTAGAAGTTCGAGATGGAACCAGTGAAAATAGTCCTTTAATAGGGCGTTTTTGTGGTTATGATAAACCTGAAGATATCAGATCTACCTCCAATACCTTGTGGATGAAGTTTGTTTCTGATGGAACTGTGAACAAAGCAGGGTTCGCTGCCAATTTTTTTAAAGGTAATTTGAAATCATTTAAAGTGGAAGCTTTTCTCTGTCAAGGATAAATGTGGTATTTATCTTTGAGTTAGGGGAGAAATAAAGTAATATTGAAGATTGAAGTATGCACTATTCATAAAGATATTTTGATGGTTTTTGATGGAATAGTTTACTGGTTATAAAACTGGAATTTGGAGATTTGTAGCACAGGGTAGGAACTCCATTAGAATATTTTTACCACCTGTTTTTTAGGAAATAGTCAAAATCCAGAAATATACAGACAAGAGGAAAATATTTGCAATATAATCAACAAAGGGTTCATAACCAGAAGGGGATTACTGATATATAGTTTATCAATTTATTTCCAGGTGGCAGCATCTAAACCATCCCTTAGAGAATAGAATTCTGTCACATTAGAAATAATGTATGGCCTCCTTAGTAGAACATCCTGATCCCTAAAATGTCTTTTTGACATTATTACTGATCAGCTTTAATTTTGAATTGTATAAGCAAATTTTAGTTTATTTTCATGTCTCATGTTTGGTGTGTATTCCTCAGGTAAAAAGAAAGCTATTTTAGTGCAAATAATAACGTCAGATTTGTATTTTGAAAATTCATAGGCACTTAGGTTAAGTGTGTTATTATAGAATAAAATTCTTTTATGTGAAGAGAAAATAAATTTTCTCTATAATAATTTTTAAAGGATAAGTGATGGATTCAGTAGTGTAGGTCAAAATTTATTGTGAATAATATCTAGATATTTTCATTATTCAAAGAGCAACAATATAATTGATTTTTCCTGAGCATTACTTAGATGCTTACCATTTGAACTGAAAGGCAGAGAACCTTGGCACTTCTACTATATGTATTCCAAGTATTCATTAAAATGTTCATTTACATGCTTTAAATCTTCTCTATGTTATATTTTACAGTAGAATAAACATACTATAAGAGTCTCTCTTGTGACGTTTGTGTATTTGCTTAACAAAATGCCTAGTCTTTGGATGATGCATAATTTCTCCAGAGAATATTGTTTGCTGTTTTCTTAACTCACAGTAGGTTATTCCTAAAGAGTGAGATTATGGAGTACCTTGTCATATGTGTTTTTTTTAATAGTATATATTTTTCATATGTCTATTTCATATATATTTTCATGTTACCATATACAATTAAAATAGTTTCTGTTTACAAAAATATGGAATTATTGTATTTTCTGGATCAACATATCTATATAAAAAACAGTGAATGTTTTCAATTTAAAGAGGTCTATTAAGTTTCATAGTTTTCCTTCTTTTTAATTTTTAGTCACCATATTTTATTTCTTAATAATGATATTACTTTAAAAACATTTCCTCAGGCTACCTAGCAAACTATACAATGAAATGAACAGGTGAATCCATGTTTTTTCAGTAAGTTTTTCTATTCCATTCTGAAAAATCTCTAGGTTTTAATAATCCTCTTTAAGTTTAAAGTCAGAAAAAAAACATACTGTGTCTGAGATGAGGTGATCTTCAGTTGGACCAGTCCTTCTGGTTCTTACACAATTCTTAGATTGCAGTGACATGGGTTCTTCTATGTCATCAGTCAAGGGCTTGCAAATTGTTCCTGTTCCTTCGTTGAAGAAGTCAATTGTCTAATTGTCGCCATTTTTATAGAGGAAGACGAGTGTGCCAAGCCTGACCGTGGAGGCTGTGAGCAGCGTTGTCTGAACACACTGGGCAGTTACCAGTGCTCCTGCGAGCCTGGCTATGAGCTGGGACCTGACAAAAGGACCTGCGAAGGTGGGACCAGATTTGCACGTGGGGTTCCCTGCCTGAAACCCCTACCCATTTCCTTCTATCATGTAGTCTCATTCTCTTTCTCTTTTTATGCCTCCCTCTTATACTAGAATAAAATAGACACAGTTATGAAGAAAATACAGTGTCTTTAAAACACAGGACATTGTATGCCAGATAATAATGAAGTTATGTGGCTGTTATTTCCACGTGACTACTAAAAATAAATACACTTTAGAAACTTACCAAATATGGTAAACCTGAGATTACAGGTAGTTTAAAAAATATATTTATAAATATAGTAATGTTTATATTAGTTAACATACATATCCACATATACATACATATGCCTATATATGCAAAGGCAATTCAAGAGACCAGTTACTTTAGCTAACTCTTGACTCCCTAGGAATTAATTAGGAACTGTGTACAATATGTTCATTTCACTTAACTTGCTTCTGAAACCCTAACTTTCCTAATTTCACTATCAATAAGAAAGAAAGGTAACATAAATAGTACCTCTTTTAAATAGATCATCCAAAAGAGAAAGAAAACCAGTTGTTAAATGGAGCTTTTGGAATAACAAATACGCTCTATTTACTATAGTTTACCTTGCCTTCTAGCTCAAGTAACTCCTTCCTTGTCTTGGAAACAAGTAACAAGTTCCTTGTCTTGGAAAAAAAAAAAAGAGTTTGGGGAAATAAACAATTGATTTTGGTCTTAATACATCATGCTGTATTGTACTTTACATATATCTTTTTATTAATTCTCACAACAATCGTGTGGTGTAGATATTATTATACACACTTAAAATATAAGAAATCTGACCCCCAGTTTTCTTTACATTGCTCGCCCAACTTTGAAGTGATCTAAAGTGTAAAGCCATCATTTTCTTCGCTCCATATCTACAAAATAACACTTTATAAACTGGATTAGATGATTAAAATAGTTGTACTAAAGACTAAGGAATAGAGACTGCAGCTTTCTAGATTTTGAAAAATCCAGAAGATGGTTGAAATTTAATGCTGAGATGTTTGATTATCAATGGAAAGGTGCTAAGAAGGGGGTAGATTTATTAGGGGAAACCTTTCCCTTTTCTTTCTTTCTAGCGGCTTGCGGAGGACTTCTTACAAAACTGAATGGCACCATAACCACTCCAGGCTGGCCCAAGGAGTACCCTCCCAACAAACACTGCGTGTGGCAAGTGGTGGCACCAACACAGTACAGAATTTCTATGAAGTTTGAGTTTTTTGAATTGGAGGGCAATGAAGTAAGTGAATAATAAATATATTTTTTTATAAAGTGTTTTAGGAATCCCTAAAGACAATCTGGTAAATTAAAAAAAAAAGAGAGAGAGAGAGAGAGAAGAAGAAAGAAAGGAAGGAAGGAAGAAGGAAGGGAGGGAGGAAGGAAGGAAGGAAAAAAGGAAGGGAGGAAGGAAAATTGCAGTAGTACAATAGTATAAATGCTGTAGTCTTTCTTTGCTCTATTTCTCATTTCTGCAACTGCTTATCATTCCTGCT
>NW_006799247.1:1195052-1260148 GCF_000442215.2 Lipotes vexillifer
GCATTGGATGATATTTTAGACTGTCTCTGGGAGATTGAAAATTACCCCCCAGCATTTTCCTGATTTATTAAAGTACTATGAAAATATTAGGATAATGTCAGATAGATTTTTCTAGAAAAAATAAACCAAAATTCACTTGTTGAGTCATAACAAAAATACCTTTTTGGGAAAACCTGGAATATTTCTCTTGTGTAAATGAGTATATTTTCATTATATAAGTAGTTTTTCATTATGAGTATGCTTACGGTTCACAGATAAAGTGAGAAAGATAAAGAAGAAGAAAGAAATTTTTTTAACCTCAATAAAACATGTATTTAGTTGACACTATCTTCCCTTTGCCTTTACAGCTTACCATAGTAAACGTTCAGTTTTCTGTCTGGTGATCACTTTTAAACAAATGAAATCATTTATTTGAGAATTCCTATGTGCTGGTACATACACACCAAATTCAAATGGAATGTCAGGCCTAGAGGTGACAACTTTTAGAACTGTGTCTTGTGTGATCGGTCAACATTAAGTCCAGAGAAAATGTAATAAATGTTTGTTCTATTTCAGCTTTTCTACTTTCTTTTCTTTTCTCTAACACCCACATCCTTTCTCCCAACAACTTTTTTTTCCTGTGTTTATTTTTAAATGAATGAGATCCAAAAGTATGATAAAATTCACTCAAAAATTACTTTGTCTTTGATGTATATCTGTTGAACACTCACAGAGAACTGAGAGAACAGAAATATAATGTATCTGTGCTCCTGGACAATAATTGTTGGTAATATTTGTGAGTTTTATACCATAATTTTGTCTGTGTATGTATCTTTGCTTCTTCTTTTTTCCCCTCCCACTTACCCTTCTTTCTTTTAATCATTTTTTTTAAATTCTGTTTGTAGTAGTCAAGGCACTTCTATGCTTTTGAGTTAAAAAGAAATGCAGACTTTTGTGTTGCTTAAAGGAAATTAAAATATGAAGTGTAATGCACTGATATTTCAGAGAATTGTACAATTTTAGAGCTCATTTTGAGATCTTCTTTACATCATGTAAGCTTTATGATGGAAAAGACTGCAATTTATATTTCTTACATAATTTACCCACATGAAACATCATTTTTCTTTAATAATTATCTTAAATTGGAGGAAATATTAAAATTAAGAATGTATTTTTATAGTAATCTTAGAACAGCTTTCATATGAGCAACACGTTTTGAAAATGGGAATCTCCCTGCCAGTTCTTCAATGTAATGTGAGCTTAGTATTGAATGGCTTCTACTTTCTCAGTTTCCCTAAAGCTGTTGGTTGTGGCAGAATGGCATTTTGATTCACTAATTGATAGACGTTACTAAGAAGGATAAACGTTTATGTTTACGAGGAAGAAGTGTAGATGATTTAAAATAAATGGGGCATTGTGTTTGAAAGCATTTTTCTCATGGTAGCAGTCTTTATTCATGGAAGGATCCTTTACAAACTCTGTAACATATCCTGGAATTCTTAAACTTATGATGAGGTTACTGTGTGGAATGCTATTAATAAAATTCTGTGCATTTTCATAGTTTAAAGTCTTGAATATTTAAAATAAAAGCATGAGCAAAATCTTGACTTATAAAATACTGGGTTAAGTTATAACTTCATTGCTTTATTCATTTTACTGATATCTAAAAGAAAAGTCAATATCAAACAACTTTAGCTTCAGTAACATTATCCCATCTTGTGTCAGAGCCCTCTCTAAATAAAAGTTGCAGTTGTAACAAAGTAAATAGAAAACTTTTTTCATTTTTCCTAGCAACATTTTGCTTATTTATCACCTAATTAATATCACAAGAGCCAGTAATTTGAGTTGACATATTGCAAAGTACACATCATGCCCAGAGTTCAATCATATGCTTTGTTAAACAATTATTCATCGCAGTTTTCCTTAAGCCTGTATTTTTTGGAAAATATGTATGCTGTAAATACATATATACAAGCATACATTTGTATATACATCTCTTGGGGCTATTTGGAGCAAAATTCTCTCATCTGTCTATCATGCTTTCTGCTTCATATTTGGACACTTTTCTTGATTTTTGGACCTGCTAAGTCCAGTTTGACTACCACAGGAGTAAAGAGGGAAAACATAGTAAATTAAAAAAAAAGTAAATGTCAATCATCTGATGCTCTCAAATCTGGTGATTACAGTAACCATGTTTATTTCTAGGTTTGCAAATATGATTATGTGGAGATTTGGAGTGGTCTTTCTTCTGAGTCTAAATTGCATGGCAAATTTTGTGGTGCTGAAGTGCCTGAAGTGATCACATCTCAGTTCAACAATATGAGAATTGAATTCAAATCTGACAATACTGTATCCAAGAAGGGTTTCAAAGCACATTTCTTCTCAGGTATCAGTATTCTCATGCTACATGTGTATATTACAGATTTTAAAGGTGGATTGGCTTAAATTGTATGCTATCCATTCTTCCCAGTTTCCTGTAAATGAACTTGGAGATACATAGAATGCATGAACATTTATCCTAGTTTAATACTTTTTTTAAATTAGGGTATTAATAAGAATCGCCCTGATGAAATGCACCTCTCAAACACTTAGATCTTACATAAATTCTAATCAAATATTTCAAAGCCTAGTAAAAATAACACAAAATTATTATGGTAATATTTTCACACAGTGACTTTATAAGTAGATAGTGATAATGATACCAGACTTCCAAAAAGTGGCAGACTTTTTCAAAATTATTTTTGTCTTTGGAATATGTGGTCTCATTTTAGCAACATATTTTTTATACTTATTGCTTAGAAACATGTTTATTATTCCTCTTCTTACTATTATATATTAATTCTTTTTATTAAGCAGACATTAAAAATCATACTTTACCTCATCATTATAGAAATGATAGCAGTAAGAGACCTAGAAATATGGGAATTAGAATTTTACTAAAAATAATATGTTATTGGATACATTTAGCAGCTGACATGCCTACATTTGGAATTTAATGTTTAGTTGAGCCAACTCCCATTAAAAATTCCCTCTTAAAGAGCTGAAGTTTGATTAAAGGTGCCTCAATTTTAAGAAACTAGATATAAACATCAGTGAAATGCCCTTATTTTCCCAATTGCAAAATTGTTCCTTTTAAAAATATTACTCTGAAACTGCAAAATTAGATAAAATTGTAATAAGCCTTGCTAGATATAGCAATCTATTCTGCCTGAAAGACTGGCAAGCAATGTAAAGCAACTGAATTCCAATTATGTTTTAATATCAGGTAATTTAGATTGAGTTAATTCAAAGTCTATTTATTCCAGTCCCCATGTATTTAAGATTAATGAGATTTACAGCGCCGGGGGTTTGTTTGGGGCTTTCAGTGTAATTGAAATTAATGGTTCACAAGTTCCACTGAGGTCCAAGTCATATAGGAAAGTACATTTAAAATACAATGGATCTTGGCTCCCTTGTTCTCATTCCCTTCCCTCAGATTTAATCGCCTTTTAAAAGTTCTTCTCAGATATAGAAAACAAACTAGTGGTTATCAGTAAGGAGAGGGAAGGAGGAGAGAGGCAAGATAAGGGGAGGAGATTAAGAGGTAAAAACTGTTATGTATAAAATAAATAAGCTGCAAGGATGTAATGTACAGGGAAAATAGCCAATATTTTATAATAACTTTAAATGGAGTGTAATCTATAAAAATATTGAATCACAATGTTGTTTACTTGAAACTAATACAACATTGTAAATCAACTATACCTCAATATAAATAAATAAATAAATAATAAAAATTATTCTCAGGCATTCATTTAAGATTTGTTATTCAAAGTAGTATTTTAATATACTATTTCAATGAAAAGAAGACTTCCTTAGACTTTACTATTCTATAAATATTATGCCGTTTACAAAATTTAGCTGATCCAGTGTTTAGAGATAAGGCTTCTTATCTTAGAACCACCTAAATATTTATTTTAAAAATTAAAATTATAAGGTGAATAGATTTTATTATATTATTAATATTCAGGATCCTATACTTTAATCACTCATTTTATTTAATAAAACTTTTTTTAAAAGAATCATGCTACATATACTGGTGACAAAGTATAAGTAAATTTAAAGTTCCCCAGAGTATTTAAAATTCGTTATCTGATATTTCTGTTCAGGCAAAACTTCCTAAATTCTAAAGACAGGTTATTAGTCTCTGTCTTTAGGACAATAATATTGTTAAGTAAACTGAACAATGAAGTTCAGGGAAAATTAAACCCCAAACTCTCATGTTGTAGCTATCATTCTGAGAACCTATTATGCAGGCATACATTATCTCTTTAATAATCAAGTAAAACTGTAATATTCTAAGTGTTCAGTATCACAAAGTATTTAACCCCAGTTCATCTTGGGTTCTGTTCTCTTAACCATAAGAGATGATCACATCCTTTGCAAATAGCATTAGTTATGTGTTATGTTCAACATATCTGTGACCTGGAAAAAAATAGATATACTTTTAACTTCTTTATTAGATTATTATTTTGTAAGTCCAAGATAATTAAGTATAAACATTCAGTGTTTTCTTTTTGATTCATTGAAAAGTCTTGGCAGTTTGTCAGATTCATATTTAAAATACTATAGTCCTGGAAAAGTAATTAGATCTATTTTACATTTAAATTCTTGGGAGTTTCTGCTAGTGGGGAAGATGTTTGCTTAGGAAAAGGGAAGATAAAAACATATTTGTTTTGTACAATAAAGAGATGGCAGTGTTACTTAATGTCCTGATTATGATCATCTTACCAAAACATAATTTACAAAAGATCACCCATTATAATATATAGATTCTGTTCACATTGAAAATATCATTTTAGAGTTCTAATAATGCTATAAGTGTAATTGTGTGTTAAAAGGCAAATAACTCATCGTATCTATTAGAAAGTAGGCATGTAAACCATGGGGATATTGTATTTCACAAACAAAATGGAAGGATTTTTTTATGTTAAAATTCACTTGGGGATTTGATAAAACACATTACTGCATTAATTGTGACAAATTCTTTAGAAATAAATTTAGCATAGGAATCAAGAATTATTACAATGACTAATCTATTTGCTCAGAAATTCAATTCTTGGGACTCTTTCATAAAGAAATATTTCAAAATCTGGAAGAAGGATTTTCAATATACTGTGATAGTGACAGAAATTTTAAAAAACCTTCAAATGCACTGTGTGAGCTCTTCCATACCATAAAGATGGTTTAATGATTTCATGGTGTAAAATGTTGTATATGATAAAATATTAATGGAAATCTAGATATAAAGCTATATGTGCACTGTGCATACAGCTAAGCACGTGGGTGGGAACAGATCTGAACGATGCTATTTAAAAATCCCAAGAATGTTTGTGTTAAGGTGAAAAGATAGTGCAGTGTAGTTTCTCCACAATTTTTCTCAGTTTTCATCTGATTTAAATATAAAAATAACTTTAAAAGGAAAACACACATCATATTTCTACCTATCTTTTACCCCAAATATTTTCTAAATTTGAAAACATTACCTAATAGACTTTGATCTTTGAGAGTGAAATTTTTAAATCCATCTATTTGTTAATTAGTTAATAAATATTAATACAAATTAATAATATTAATGCAAATGTTTTGAGTTGAGTTAAAGCTTCTAATTTTTGTTTTTATAGTTAATTTATAATATCTTATAGACAATTGAATAAATGTTTGCTGTATTGTGTATGTTAATCCAGAAACATTTGATGGAGACAAACTTTTTTTTTTTAACATCTTTATTGGAGTATAATTGCTTTACAATGGTGTGTTAGTTTCTGCTGTATAACAAAGTGAATCAGCTATACATATACATATATCCCAATATCACCAATATACATATACATATATCCCAATATCACCCTGTCTGGAGACTTAATCTTAAGTGGTTCTGTTTATAACCAGTTTTCTAAAAAGTTTAGAAGTGATTATGAATTTATGAAAACATAATGAGAAATATACCATGTTTAGCTATTTTCTCAGCATAATTTTTCCCAGAAATATTATCAAGAAATTCGATTTAAAAAGAAACAATATTTATTATGTGATTTCATATATTTTGTAAAGGAAAGCTATTTAAAAATAACTTCTAGCTGTCTTGCAACTAAGTGATACATCAAGGAAGAAAAAACACAAGGAAATGTATTTAGATTTTTAATGAATATAATGAAATAAACTGTAGTATTATTTTTAAAACTACAATTATTTAATGAAATAGCCATACTGAGATTTTACTTATTTTTGCACATAGCCTCTGATTTTAAATAAGCACTTTATAGACCTAAGAAATGGAATTGGAAGAATGACACTAAGAACTTATTAGCAAATTAATTAATACAGATATCTGTCACTTCCATGCACATCAAAGCAAGAAACCATCACATAAAATCTTATTTAATGTCTTAAATTAGTCGTGAAAAATGCTGTAGCTTGAAAATCTAGAAGTGATTGGTTTATACAGAAGAATATCCACAAGCTACTCTATAAAAATTAGTGTCATATAGTTCTGATATTAAGGGTATGTTATAAAGCAATATAATGAAATAATATCAAAGTAAATAAGGAAATTACAACTATAAAAGTAAGACTATTTGAACATGATGTCAAATTACATGTCTATTAAATTTTTTATATAATTCAGAATATAATGGCATAGGCATTTTCTAGAAGAGATCTGGTTCAACAATATAATACTGCTATTTTCTTGGAATGAATGAGGTTTGTTTTTAGATGAACAATAATTACTTTACTTTTACGATAGTAAAACCAAACTTAATTTTATGTGATGTTATATTTGAACACAAGTATAAAAATCTGCATAAGTATACATGATATAGTTTACTTATTTTAAGTGATTAAGCAAAATTAACTGTATTCTATTCAGAACAAAATTATTTTTCTTTAAATAGGTTAAACTTAAAAGAAATATTAGTAGGATTTTATGCATGTAAAAGCAGCAACATTTGGGAAACTGGACTTTTA
This sequence comes from Lipotes vexillifer, assembly GCF_000442215.2. Classification (NCBI taxonomy): domain Eukaryota; kingdom Metazoa; phylum Chordata; class Mammalia; order Artiodactyla; family Lipotidae; genus Lipotes; species Lipotes vexillifer. Next base: position 1,202,040 of record NW_006799247.1, read on the forward strand.
ATTTAATCACACTGTTCATTATTTGGGAATAATATAACAAATAACTTCAGGCAATGAGAGCTGCGCATAGACATTCTGCCTTCTTTAGGCAACCTGGTAGTGGTGAAAAGACTCAATGATGACTTGAAGGATAACCTCATTAAATGGCAGTCCCCCTCACGGGTAACTTAATGGGAATGTGATCCTTTCCTGATGGACCCAGTGACCTGCACAGTAGCAGAAATGCAGTAAAACCTAGATTTCTTGATTCTCAGTTTTTTTCTGTCTGTAACAAATATAGGAGTCAGATAAAATGATTTGTGTGATATTTCTACCTCTGTATTCAAGTGATTTCAACTGACCTGCTCCTCGTCTTATCTACCTTTCAGTGTTTATAGATATTTCTTTACACTGTTCCTCCTGTACACCATTTCTTTCGTGGAATGGTCATAGGTATTTTTAGAATAAATTCAACCTGATATTATTCTAACAAAACATTAAATATTAGTGTGATTAATTTCAAATAAAGCTCTCCTATGATTCTGAATCCTGTTCCAAGTTTCATGATAAATGATATTTAAATATTTGCATGTTTTAGAAATAGCAAATTGTCTGTCGTTGCTCTCAGTAGAGCTTATCAGAGGTCTTTTGAAGGTGATTATTTTTTCAACAGTTTTGTGTTGAAACCTGTGTGTGTCTTGTATGCGTGCACACACTCATGGGGTGTATGTGTGTATGCATGAATGTGTGTGATCTGTTTATTTTATATTTGAGCATTTATTGTAAGTATATCTGCTCATGTGTTTCTGTTCTGGTGTGTGGACCCTTTACTTCTTTTTCATACAAACAAGAGCTTTCTGCAAAGAGAAAATTTTTATTCTTGACTCTTGCAAGAACTTGATACAGGTTGCCACTTCAGTCCCATCCAGTATGTATTATTCATAGACTAATGGCCTCTGATAGTCTCAAGGATACTCTGAAGGCCTCTGATGGGAAAATGCCACTTCCTTTTTCCATAATAATGGACCTTTCCTTCATCTAGCATGAAGGAATGGAAATCAGATATGTCCATTCCAAAGAAGGAGACTAATTTCCACCTGCAAAGATTAAATGTTTTGATTTCTACTCAATAAAATGTTTGTTTCTCTTACTAATAAAAACTATTTTTTAAATTCATGCCTATAGTATGAAAATGTTAGAAAATTTCAAATGAATCATTGATAGAATTCTCAATTATTGAATTTGTTATGCAGACTTTCTGAGAAATTATTAAAACTCTGCAACCTCCTTCCTTCTCTCTTTCTTTGGATTTTCATTGTTCAAAATATTAGTAGTTTGTGTCCTAAGAGGAGAAAAGGAAAGAAAGTGAAAGCAGAATTATATTTGCTAATAGTTTTTTTCTCCTCAAGTTTGATGACCTTTTATAATAAGTTCAGAATATGTTTGTGGAACTCATCTTTTATGATATTAAGTTAAATAAATACTTTCTTTGTGTGATATTAAAAAGTCTGGATAATTCCAAGTATTCCGATGTTTACTAAAATTTTGTCTTTTCATATTGACTATTTGGCATATGCCAGCACAATTTTAAATGCTACTTTCCTGGGGATGATGACTTTTATCTGCTGCTTTTAATTTCTATTTTGATTTGTCCAATTTTGAATTTTAGCTAAGCTTTAGGTTAACCTATACATATATTCTAGCAGTGTATTTGATAACTCAATTTTAACGTGACATCACTTGTATTAAGAAATGTTTGATGCAGGGAAGAAGACAGGAAACATTTATCAACAGGAACACTGAAAAATAATAGATACTTAGACAGTATGACTATATAAAATCTTCATGCTCCTCCTTCTCTTCTTCCTCATTTTATTCTTCTTCCTCTAGAAATTATTTTTCCAGCACAATAGAAATAGGAAAAACTGGCTACAAAAAACTACTATTCAAATATGGTTTCACTTTCAACTTTCTCTTTACTTACCATTATCGAAAGTCTGATTATGTTCTATCAGATCTAAAGAAAATAACTCTCCTTACAAATATCACCTAGCAACATGAGATTTCCACTAAAATGAAGTTTAAATGTTAGAAATATTTTATGTTTTGGAATTGTTTTCATTATAAAATGACTGTAGGTTTAAAAATTCAGCAATACTAACTTGTGTTCTTTTAACATTTTTATATCTCTCATGTATGGTAGTCTAAACAGATCCAAATAAAAGGATGACTCAGGCAGTCCCTGCCCTGATAGGTTTGTCACTGAGCAACCTGTTTAACGTCAATTGCAAATGTGAACTAATTTTTTCTAAACTACTTTACTTACAGTTCTTAGATTTCCAACCAACCCTCAAAAATCTGGTTGACCTAGAGTACAACTAAAGTTCACTATATCAGGTTTTAAGTATATCAAGCAAACATTAGATAAATATTTTATAGGAAATATGTGTCTATTTCAGAGTAATTCTAGCACCAGAAATTTTTAAATTGGCTCTTTCCTTTTAACAATGATGAAGTGCATTTCTGCATCAACCCATGAAGAAGTATTTTTCCAAAGCATCTTAAGAGCCCCTAGAAAGATGTGTTAAAATAGTAAATTTAAATCATCTACTGCTTGACTGTCTGAATTAGGAATTGCAGGTAGCTGACAGCATGGTAGTAGGAAGTATGGTTCACCATTCACCTATTCTGCACAGGTTATTCACAACTTACCACATGTAATTTTCACTGTTGATACAATTAAAGTAATGGGACTTCCAAATTATGAATTTCTCTAAAATTAATTTTACAAGGCTAATTCTCTATTAATTTCTGATTTCTTATATATTTTGATGTTTGATGTTCTCTTAGAGATAAATTTTCTTTATTCTATGCTTTTTTTCTCCTCTGCTTAGCCTCCATAGTAAGTATTAAAAGTGTAATGGAAGTGTTAAGGATAGGTAGAGAACACATAAATTGCAGATATATTGATCCTGATATATTATTTAGAACTTTGGGACTGCCTGTATGTATATGGAATATTCTTATATTGCCAATGCATGAATTGGCAATATAAGACATAGCATATATGTGCTATGTCGTGTTATCAGTCTACAAAATGGGAAAAATAGTTGCATTCATAAAAATTACTATCAGATCCTTGGATAAAAATGTCTTTCCTAAACCCATCTCCATAGGGGGAATATTGATTTGATTACAAAGGCAAAAATAACATTTGTTATTTGTGTGCCACCATGAGCTCACAAATTCTCACTAGAAAAATCAGTTCACAGTGTAAATTTTGAATTCAGCCTGACCTTTGATGTGACTGCCATGCGTCCTTTTTGTTCTCTGTGCTATGGGAGTGGGGAAGGTCTGAGTGATGTGTCATCATATGTATGTGTCAGGAGCAGAGGCCAGTATTAACTCTAAAGGACAAGCCAGTCATGGAATGACAGCTAAGCAACATAATATTGTGGCTGATGCCTCTGACTGAATTGACTGTCTGCTAATATAGTTGGATTTTTTCCCTGTAGTGAATTTGTTGTCTATTTCTTAAAGCTCATATTTCCTATTCTAACCTTTACTTGTAGCACACTAAAAGCCCTTTTACAGAATTACTTATTAATAAACTGGTCTGCTAGAGGAGATTAGTTTAAAATATATAAATTGTTTCTTTTTTAAGATAGTCTAATGATGCCTTATTCTGTCTTGAAATATTATAAAACGTTCAGATTTATTAATGCTAAGCATAACTGCAAAGTTAATGAAAAAAATCAACTACAGTAATTATACTGAGTGATTTTTAAAAAACAATTACACACAAATCTTGGAAATATGTTTAGCCTCTGCCTATACACCATGGTTAATATAGTGAAGGATTTCCCTCCACTTAAATGTCATTATTTGCATTTAATCAAACTACTCACAATTTTTAATTTATTTTAAAAATTGGCTATAAATGTTTAGGATTAGTTGGAAAAAGATTCTTTCATTTCCTTTGCCCTACTCAAAACTTCTCCAGCATAGGAATGAAAGAGGACTACATGTTGTCAGCCTGGTGCAAATGATCTTGGAAACAATTCGTGGCACAATGCTCCAAGCTAAACAAGGAGTGGGTAGAACTAAGACACTATAAATTTTTTTATTTTTTTTTTGTTTGTTTTATGTTAGGAACATGGAAAGCTGTGACTTAGTTTACCCTTTGCCAGTGTTAACCACAACTAAATGACTCTCCTTAGATATCCTTTGTTTTTAAAGCTACTTACTAATCTATGGGGTTATCTCTTTGCTAGACAAAGATGAGTGCTCTAAGGATAATGGCGGGTGCCAACATGAGTGTGTCAACACAATGGGAAGCTACATGTGTCAGTGCCGTAATGGATTTGTGCTGCATGAAAATAAACATGATTGCAAGGAAGGTATGAAAGAAGTGTTCTTTTTTTGACAACATCAAGAATTTCATGCAGTTTGGGTAAAGCAGTCCTTCCAGGTAGAGTTAATCATATCAATGAGTGATAAATGTTAACTGTTCAAATGTCAAAAATAAAAATACATGCAGTGTTCAAAGATCCAAGTCATACTATTGGAAACTTTGTATTACCTAAAGGTACTGCACTTCATATATGGTTGGAATTAGAATAACTTTGTATAACAGACATAGAAGCTGCTGTGATGCCATCTGGCAGCCAGAAAGGCACTACATTATCCCTCAGTCTTCACAGAACAGACCTTATAACTATCTCCATATTTAAACTTAACTTCTGCTAAATGTTTTACATTTGGTTCAATTTCCCTCCCCAAAATATCTCATATATGTGCTACATGAGTGATGTCACTTTAAATACCAGGAGTATCAAATTCAAATGCCTACCAGAAGAAAGACATTTGAAAATACTGTGCCATTTAGAGTTTTAAGTCATCATTTTGCCCCCTCCCCAGCACACACACACAGAAGCATCCTAGTAACTCAATATTAGCCTGCCAGTTTTTGGTCCCAAATTCTTACCATATTCCAAGGTTTTATAAAGATAATTATCTTAATCTCCTGAGCCAATATGAGCTACATGGGAACAAGAAATAGTTATTCAGGTCTTATTTCTTCCTTTGTGGGTCTTCTCCTGAAGTTTCCATTTAACTTGGATTTATTACTAAGGCAGGTTTCATAACTAGTCATTAGCACATGTAGAGTGGTGGGTGCCTGACTAGAACCACAGGTAGATAACACTTCTTTGTATTCACACTTCAATAGTACAGAATACCGTGAATTGACCCTTGTTCCATTCAGTTCCATTCAAATATGGTCATATGTCACATTTTTTTCCTCTTTATTTCACAGAGTTAATGACATTGCCCAGAATCATATGCAAGTAGGATTTTTTTCTCTTTTTACTTTCATGTATGAGCATAAACCAATGAGATTGTGATATGTGTAACTTGGTAAAGTATTCTGATAAATCAATAGGCTGGGGAATAGGTCCAGTTATTTTGAAATATGGAAGGTAATTCAGAAAAAAAAAGAGACAGCTTTTCAGAGTATGCATGTAGCCTGTGACTCACAGGTAGCAAATAAATTTAGATATCCAAAGTCTCTCTTCATTAGAGTAAATATTTTCAAGAAAGGACTTCTTTTTAAATGAAACTGTATCCAGGCACCCTTAATAAAGTTCATCTTTACTGTTAGTAAAGGGGCTGGATTTTCTTTTACCACTGCTATAGTACAGGTGCCTTATACAGTTTAGCAGTGAGACTCTTGGCTTTGTCTTATAAACTAAACTATTTGCCAGATCTGGGAGATTCCACATTTCATATGGCCAAGGCAAGGACAGGAATAATGGGATTTAGGAAACCTTGTCAAGACAGGATCCAGACTTTAAGACTACTGTCTTGCTGCATGACCTTATATTGTTTGAAAGGAGCGAATTTCACCCTTTTTTTGTGTTCCTTAGTTAAGAACCCAAATCTCCCTATGGAAACCCGGCACAGTTAAAGCAAAGGTCTAGTCGGAGAGCATGTGCCAACAGCCCAGTAATGTCAGTCATTTTATCCTTACTGTGCAGCCCTGTAGTGCAACAAGTGTTTTTTCCATATAGTAAAGTATTTCCCCAGAGATTTCTTGGAAAATTTCACAGAATTAATTGTATTTTAGAATGGGTTACACAATACATAACAAATAATTTCCAGCCTAAGCCAGGATGTGCAGGGTGACACTTCATAAATTATATAGATAGAATACAGTCTGAAGATATTACATGTTTTTGAAGTTTGAAATTAACAATATTGGATGGTCCCCTCCAAGGTGAAGTTGTTTAAATTGTAAGACCTAAAAGAAATTTCATGTTAATTGAATGACATTTTTTTAAATTAATTCAGAAGCTAGTAGCTGTTTACATATTTTTCCCCTAGTGCTTCATTTCACTGTGATGACATGACAGATAATTTACTTAAGCAGCTAAAATTATGGTTTAAGTATTCAAGTGTATACTTTAACAAAGAGAGAGAGAAAATGTAAAGACATGTTTCATAAAGTGGCTTAGTGATACTAGTTAGCTATAAATGATGTTTCTGTTAACAGGAAAAAATAATTGAAAGCGACATAGTCATTTTTGTTGTGGCATTGCATTAAATATTTTGCACATACCAAGAGTTGATATCTTTGATTGTCAATAATGTTGCTCTGTTAAAATCTAAACTTACAGATCCAGCAGTTAAAAAGAGTTCATTTTCTTGTAGACATTTATCTAATTCATTGTAAACACAATTTCATGTGAACCCAAAAACAAACATTTTCTGATTATGATAATGATTATGCAACAGGTTTACCAAAGCAGATGAATATGACACTGGATACTAGAGTGATGATTAGTTATTGAGGAAAATCTTTCATCAGGATAGTGTGTAAACAGGCTACTTCCTTGCTGGCCCAATTATGGGCTAGATTTCCACACTAATTGATTTTATCATTATTGGCACAGCTGAGTGTGAACAGAAGATTCACAGTCCAAGTGGCTTCATCACTAGTCCCAATTGGCCAGACAAGTACCCAAGCAGGAAAGAATGCACATGGGAAATCAGTGCAACTCCTGGTCATCGAATCAAATTAGTAAGTGAGCGCGTTGTTCTTTATTCTGTTAAGCTGCCTGCCCATGTCTTGCACAGCTAGTGCATGGAAATAAAATAAATAAAATGAATGTTTATTTAATTGAATTGAATTAGTAGGCAGATGGGAAAGACTTTCTTTCTTATGTTTTCCTACTAACACTAAATAAATTCCTGATTTCCTAGATCAAGGCGATAGTAATGGTAGCCATGTAGTTCTTGTACAGTCTTCTTATCCTGGATGGGATGTCTTAAAAGGCATTACCTAAATTACTACAAAACAATATGTTCTACTTCCTAATATGCTATTGAAATAATATTTCCAAATGGAGATATAAATGAAGGAACAAAAATATCAGAAATTCAGCAAGAAAGCAATAAGTATTCACTTCAATGCAGCATAGTAAATTCTATCAGTTGTGTCAATTCTATATGACTCATATACAAAGCATATGTATTTTTATAATAAAACTAATTTTGTCTTATGGTTTATGGAATATTATTTTTGCATAATGTAGTTGCCCTCTTTAGATGAGTACCATTATCATTAGACTTCTTCCAAATTCAAATATGAATGTAATATATGTCCTCTCTCCTGTATTCTATGAATCTTGCATTCTGTCCTGGTCATCTGACAGTACATCTTAAATTTCATTATAGGCTACAGAATACTTGAAGAGCATAATTTAAAGAAATAGAATCATAGGAATATATAAATTTTTACAATTTTCTGAAATTTGCTGTTGTCAAAACAGGAAGGAATGCCAACTAGCAAAGTTCAGGACAGTCTAACAAGAACCATAACAAAGGACAAGAAATTGTCTTGAGAATGAGGCTACCAGTCCACTGTAGCTTACTGGACCAGTCCAGTTAATTTTGAAAGTCTGTTTGAACCCTTTCCTTCAGTGGGTTTTTTGGCCAATAAAGACATCTTATTCATATGCAACATAATAATAATGTTATTAGAGACTGTCATTGAGATATTCATGTTCCTATTATGGAGTTCCTTCCAATCACCGTATTTGTAAGATATCAGTATATGACTTTTTGAAAAGAAACATCAATTCATTTCAGCCACTCTTTGGAAGGATGCTAGGTGCTAAGATAACAGCACTGTAGGATTTGATTGCTTTCCAGTCCTGTTGAAGACCCTGACTGAGATGATCACTCTCTGAAGCTTATGGGCTGAGATGCAAAGGCTGTATTCTTTTCAGCAGTGCAATAGCTAAGGCAGTTGGGAAAATGGATTTTCCTGAAGACATTTTTTTTGTGTGTGTACACCCAAGTTTCATCTGGTATCATATTCCTTCTCCCTGAAGAATTTCTTTTTATATTGTGTGTAGAGTAAGTCTGTGCAGAGTATGTCTTTTATACCCAAATATATTTTCATTGGGTATAAAATTCTCAGATAGCAGTTTTGTTTTCTCAGCTGCACTTTAAATACCTGACTCCACTATTTTCTGTCCTCCATGGTTTTTAATGTCTGTGGTAAATCTTAATTTTATTCCTGTGGAAATAATGATTATTTTCTCTGATGGTTGCCTTCAACATTTTTTAATCAGCACTTTGAATGTAATGTATCTGGGAGTGTGTGTGTGTGTGTGTGTGTGTGTGTGTGTGTGTGTCCGTATGCCTGTTTAGTAATTTATCCTTCTGAGAAATCTCTGAATTTCTTGCATCTATGTTGTGATGACTGCCATGAATTTTTGAAAACTCTTGACCATTATTTCTTGACAAAATCCTCCTGCGTTATTGTCTCTCTTCTTCTGGGATTCAAATTACACATATGGGAGATTGTTTCATATTATCCCATAACTCTTGAATTCTGTTATTTTTTTGCCACTCTTTTTGTTTTTAAGCTTGGATTATTTCTATGGACCAATCTTCAATTTCAATGATTGTCTATTCAGTTGTCTTAAGTCTACTTATGAGTTTGACAGAGGTATTCTTTATCTCCCTTATCATGTTTTTTTATTTCTTGAATTTCCATTTGATTTTTTAGTAGAGTTCATGTGTATTAGTCTGCTTAGGTGGCCATAACAAAATACCACAAACTGAGTGGCTAAAACAACAAAAATGTATTTTCTCATAGATCTGGAGGCTAGATATTCAAGATCAAGGGGCTGTGGGGACTGGTGTCTGGTGAGGCCTCTTTTCCTGACTTGTAGATGGCTGCTTTATCACTGTGTCCTCACTTGGCCTTTCCTCTGTGTGTACATATGGAGAGAGGGAGACAGAGAGAGAGAGTGCATTCTCTGGTGTCTCTTCATCTTCTTATAAGGACATTAGCCCTGTGGGATCTGGCCTCACCCTTATGACCTCATTTAACCTTGATTACCTCCCTAAAGGACCTGTCTCCTAATGCAATCACATTGGGTTTAGGGCTTCAGTGCATGTGTTTGGCCAGGATGCACAATTCAATTCATAACACCATCTCTGCTGAAATTTCTCATTTGATAGATTAAACATAGGGGTCTGTTTGAGTCTGCTCTGTTGATTATTTTCTCTCTTAACACTGTGCTTTTCTTCTTGCCTTTTTGTGTGTCATGTAATTTTTGATTAAACATCAGACATTTTGTGTTTAAAAGTAGAGACTTTATGTCTGGAAATGGTTACATCTCTTCTGTTATGCTGTTAGTGAATATGTGTATATGGGAAGGAATGTTGTTGAGTGAATATAGTCAGTAATTAGCTGAGTTTGGGTTGTCTTGTTCCTATGATTACCTTCAGTGAGCCATTGGCTTTAATTCCTTTCTCTTAGATTGAAGGCTGGAATTTCAGATGCATTTTCTCAATGTTTCTCCTTTACCTTTAGCTTCTGCTTTCATCTCTATCACAAACTGTATCCCTCTTCACACTTTTTTCCCTCAACCAGTGATAGACTGCAGTTACACACTGCTTGGTGCTTGGTAGTCTGGTGGTGAGGACAAGGGGTTCTCTACCTTAGACAGGATCTGTTTCTAGGTCTTAGAAATAGCCTTTCTCAGTGGTCCTGCCTCTTCTTTTCCTGGCAGCCAAACTCCATCTATCTCTGGTTGGTCTTCTATGGGAGAGGTTCTTGTCCCTCTCCCAGTTGTAGCAGGTCTCTGATATTATTGGTGTAGGCTCCTGAGTCCAAGACTTCCCCAGGGTTGGAAATGTTATTTGTTTGTTTGTTTGTTTAAGCTTTCCTGTGCCTACAGTGGGTCTGCATGTTTGCCCTGGTGGTGACAGGTTTTCTGCTCCTTCCCCAGAGACTTATTTTCTTTTCCAGAGAAAGGTTGCAACAGAACTTCATGCTTTTCTCCCTGCAGTGACCACTTCCCCCTCCAAGCCTGCAACACCAAGAAAGGTACTTGCAACTCCTACTCTTCCCACAGTCTTTCTCATGAGCAGGAGATTGAAGTCCATGGAGAAGAGCCTGCAAGTGGGTGCAAACTCCTGTGTCTACAGCTCCTAGGGTGCTATACTCTAGTCCACAGCTGACCTTCACAATACATTACAGTTGTAGCTGAATGCATCTAACCTGGTTATATGGCACTGAGCATCTCTTCTAGCTGTAGTCTGTCACTGGTGACATGCTCGTGTCTCATCTCTCCTTGGCAGGGACTGAGAGTCAGTGGATTTGATACTACTTGGTTGACTAGTGACATTGGCTCTTTGATATGTTCAGCAAAGTTGTTATTTTTTTACTTTACATAGGTTTTCTTGCTAGGGTAGAAGGAACACTAGTCGCAGCTTTCTATATCCAAGGGGAAATAGAACTCCTAATATATCTTAACTTGAAAAAATGTCAATAATTTATTTTTTCTCAATTATATACCTTTCAGCTTATTGAGCATCCATTTCAACTCTAGGACAGTCTGCTTCTTTACAAATTACAGGCAAATATTCCACTTGAAGATCAGGAGAGTCTGTTCAACAATGGTCATACATGCTAGTATCCTAAGAAGATAATTTTTAGAAGGAAAGGAGCTTTAATGCAACTATTGATCTTTGTTTTCAGTATTTGACTTTGTGATCTTTGTAGAAGTAGTTACAGTCTAAGCCAGAATATTAACAGGCATCAGAATTAACCTGGAAGACTTGTTAAAACACATTTTTGCCACTCCAAGGTTTCTGAATCAGAGCATAATATTGATTCCACTCTCTTATTTCATTAATCATGTTTATATAAAACCTGACTCACAATATCACTCTAACAATCAGGATCAGTAGAAAGTGTGTTGTAACAGATTAGCTACCAACTTCAAGTGATATTTTAGTTCTATACTTTTTAACTCTTACCATTTTGACATTGTTGTTGCTTATGTTTACTATTTTTGTCTCCCTGCTTGTAATACAACTGTTAATGAATCTTACCTACTTTAAAACTGAAACCACTATCTGTTACGGATCTCAGCCAATGGACATTTGGCCAGCACTGTTTGTAATATTCAAACCATTCAATTACCTACCTATATGTTTTGACATTTATTATACAGAAGATTTGATCAAGAAGATATATTGTTTAAAATAAATGCATTTTGTTTGGTTTATTTAGGATCCTTAATTTTCATGGAGGAACTTGAACCCAAACTAAATTTGGAAAATAGATTCCAAGGAAACTTGGAAAATTCTGAAATCTATTAATCCTGTTAGGTCAAGAACTGCTGATAGATACTCAGTTCTAAGCTAGTTTCTTTATAGGCCAAGGCAAAAAAGAAAAGGCAAAGAAAAGATTTGGTGACCCTGTGTGCGCCATGGAGCTTTCTTTACAACTCATATTTACTCCTCTTACCTTAGGCTGTGTGGAAAAATAAGAAAACATTTCTAAATATTTTACCTATTCATACAGAAGCAAAGAAAAGGAAATTGTCCCTGAAGACAATTCCATGACATTTTTTGTTTGTTTTTTTTTCGGTACGCGGGCCTCTCACAGCCGCGGCCTCTCCTGTTGCGGAGAACAGGTTCCGGACGCGCAGGCTCAGCTACCATGGCCCACGGGCCCAGCAGCTGCGCGGCATGTGGGATCCTCACGGCCCGGGGCACGAACCCGCGTCCTCTGCATCGGCAGGTGGACTCCCAACCACTGCGCCACCAGGGAAGCCCCAACCATGACATATTTTTTTAGAACACCTTATGAATTTTGAGAGTCTTACTATTCTTTCTAACCCAGATATTCCTTTAACTTAACATAGAGTTGTATTGAGTGATGTGCAAGTAGTGGCTTATGGGTATAAGCAAGCCTCTTTCACTGCATCTGAGATAACCATTACTTTAGTTAATTTGGTTTATTTGTAAGACTACAAATGAATATTATTTAGGTTACTTAGATAATCTCGCCATTATGGAATATGAGAGGAATTACAATAAAATTCAGTGCCCTTTGTGAGATACAAGCATTCTTGTGCATAGTATTTATTTACCATAGTGTGGTTATCTATATCTAGTGTACAATAACTATCAGTAGTGGTAGTTTATTACTGATTTATGGAAATTTAAGACTTCTGGCATTAATATGCAATTATTACTTTTTATGCACTGTTCTAGTTATCTACTGCTTCATAATAAGCTAACCCAAAGCTTCATGGCTTAAAACAAGAACCATTTTATAATATCCCATGGTTTTGTGGGGAAGAGGTCATGATTTGAGTAATGCTTTGCTGGCAATTCTTCAGTTGCCCATGGCATTGATTGAGGTCAGTAAGTGATATTCACCTGGGGCATGGTCTGGTTGGGAGGGTCAAGTTGGCTTTAATTTTATGTCTGTCACCTTGGTAGGGAGAGCTAGAAGGCTGACTTAGCTGGGACAACCAGAGCACCTACACATGACCATTCTAGCTTGGTGGTCTCAGGGGAACCATACCCTTTACATGGAAGTTCTGGATCCCCAAAAAGACTGTTCCAAGAGGCCCAGAGGAATACCTAAGTAGCTCCTGAACATTACCTCTATGCATTCTATGCTAAAGCAAATCAAAAAAGCTAACCAGTATTGAAGGGGAAGAATATTAGACTTCATGACTCAATGGGAGAAGTAGCAAAGAATGTGTAGCCATCTTTAATCCCACACATGCATTTAAGTGTATGAGACAGCATATATTTGGGAAAGTAAAGATGACACAAATGAGTTACTGCCTATACTCTCCTGAGTAGTTTTCTCTAGGCAAAGTCCAGAATGTGGAAAGTCAGAATACTGTTAGGTTGTAGTATACCACCTAGTATACAAACAGGAAATATTTAAAGGTAATTTTTTTCTAATTCAATACTAAATTCTATCCAGTAATATAAAATAGCAATTTGAATACAATAATAACATAAATTATGTCTATACGTAATGAACATACTCATCAATTTTTGTCTTTAAGTCATGAATTCCCTATTATAAAGCAAAATATGAAAATCCAGTAGAATTGTGTGTATGAGTCAATATAGTGGTTCTTGAGGATTTTTTGTATTCTTGTGTATACCTTCTCTTATCTTTATAAGACCCTGGTATATTACCTTCATATAAATGCAGTAAGCTAGGGAGCTGGGATCCAGAGACCCTGGGAGTGTCAATTTTAAAAATTCTAAAATAGTCACTCTCTCATATGAAATTCTACAAATAAAAATATGAATGTTCTTAAGTTTTCCATTTCTTGAAAATGCTCTCCAAATTGTAAAATGTAGCTTGGGCATATTTGTATCTCTTAAAACTGTACTTAGGCTAAGACTGTGTGTATAGTTCCCAATGGTTTCAAAGTGGTATATTGTATATTACCTGAAGTTGATGTCATAAATGACAGTTATAGATAAGGAAGCAGTCCCAGGCAATTAGATGACTTGGAAAGTTTATAAAGGTTGTAGGAGTCTAACTACCTTCAAGCCCAAGCATTCTGTCTCTACAGAAAAATCTTATTTTTCCTTATAGCATCCTGCATCAGAGAAGAAAGAGATCCATAATTGCTGTGTACACTTATGCAATAATTTAAATGGAAAATAATCATATTTCCTAATATGATTAGGAAAATTTGTTAGAATAACATCCTAACAAAATTACAATGATTAAATAAATGATTAAACAGATATACAGCAGAGACTTCTGTCCAGATCCTAGCACTTCTACTTACTAGTTGTGTTATCTTGGGAAGATACTTATCGTTTTAAAACCTTGATTTCTTCATCTGGAAATTGAAGCTGCTGTTTACGAATTTTGTGTGTATACAAAATGAACTTGTATACAACATATTTGGCACAGTGCTTTATTAAGTTCCAATAAATGCTGCTGTATGATATCATAATAATAATCATAATTATGATAATAATCTAAATTTTTTTATTTTTATTGAAAATTCAACCATGATCAAGTTTTTGTGTAGCCTTATCAATTTGAAATTCAATCCTTAGTGATCCACTGATCGTTTAGTAGCATATTGTTTAGCCTCCATGTGTTTGTGGGTTTTTGTAGTTTTTTTCTTATAATTGGTTTCTAGTCTCAAAGTATTGGGGTCTGAAAACATGCTTGATATGATTTCAGTTTTCTTAAATTTACTGAGACTTGTTTTGTAGGCTAACATGTGACCTATCCTGGAGAATGTTCCATGTGCACTTGAAAAGAATGTGTTCTGTGGCTTTCAGATGATTTCTCTACATATCTATTAAGTCCATCTGCTCTAATGGGTCATTTAAGGCCAGCATTTCCAGATTCATTTTCTGTCTGGATGATCTGTCCGGATGATCTGTCCATTGACGTAAGTGAGGTGTTAAAGTCCCCTACTATTAATGGGTTACTGTCAATTTCTCCCTTTATGTCTGTTCATATTTGCTTTATATATTCAATATATAGGTGCTCCTATGCTGGGTGCCTATATATTCACAATTGTTACATCTTCTTCTTGGATTGATCCCTTCATTATTATGTAGTGTCTTTGTCTCTTGTAACAGTCTTTATCTTAAAGTCTATTTTGTCTGCTATAAGTATTGCTACTCCGGCTTTCTTTTGATTTCCATTTGCATGGAATACTTTTTTCCATCCCCTCACTTTCTATGTGTGCCTTTTTTTTTTTTTTTGGCCATGCCACATGGCTCTCAGGATCTTAATTCTCTGACCCACACCCCCTTCAGTGGAAGCACAGAGTCCTAGCCACTGGACCACCAGGGAATTCTCAGTCTATGTGTGTCTTTAGATCTGAAGTTAGTCTCCTGTAGGCAGCAAATATATGGGTCCTGTTTTGGTATCCATTCAGCAACTCTGTGTCTTTTGGCTGGAGCAATTAGTCCATTTACATTTAAGGTAATTATTGATATGCATGTTTTGTTCCCACTTTGTTAATGGTTTTAGGGTTGTTTTTGTAGGTCTTTTTTTTCTTCTTCTTTCTTCCCTTCTCTTTTCATTTGATGACTGTGTTTAATATTATGTTTTTAAAGTCCTTTTCTTTTTTTTGTGTGCATATCTATTATAGACTTTTGGTTTGCAGTTACCACAGGTTTTTTTTTTATAGCAGTCTATGTATATATGTGATTGTTTTAATTTGCTGATCTCTTAATTTCAAATGCATTTTAAAATCCCTGCATTTATACTCTCCTCCCATAATGATTACTGTTTTGGGTATCATATTTTACATCTAATTCTTTTGTGTATCCCTTAACTGCTTGCTCTGAATACAGGTGATTTTACTAGTTTTGTCTTTTAACCTCCTTACTAGCTTGTATGTGTATGATTTCCTACCTTTTCTGTATGTTTGCCTTTACTGGTGAACTTTTTCATTTTTTAATTTTCTTGTTTCTAATTGTGACCTTTTCTTTTTTACCTAGACAGGTTCCTTTAACATTTGTTGTAAAGCTGGTTTGGTAGTGCTGAATTCTTTTAGCTTTTGCTTGTCTGTAAAGTTTTTGATTTCTCCATCAAATCTGAACAAGAACCTTGCTGGGTAGAGAATTCTTGGGTGGAAATTTTTCTCTTTCATCACTTTTAATATACTGTGCCACTCCCTTCTGGCCTGCAGAGTTTCTGCTGAAAAAATCAGCTGATAGTCTTATGGGAGTTCCCTTGTATGCTATTTGTTGTTTTTCCCTTTCTACTTTTAATATTCTCTCTTTATCTTTTTGTCATTATTTTAACATCTTTATTGGAGTATAATTGCTTACAATGGTGTGTTAGTTTCTGCTTTATAACAAAGTAAATCAGTTATACATATACCTATGTTCCCATATCTCTTCCCTCTTGCACCTCCCTCCCTCCCACCCTCCCTATCCCCCTCTCTAGGTGGTCACAAACCACCAAGGTGATCTCCCTGTGCTGTGTGGCTGCTTCCCACTGGCTATCTATTTTACGTTTAGTAGTGTATATATGTCCATGCCACTCTCTCACTTTATCCAAGGTTACCCTTCCCCCTCCCCATATCCTCAAGTCCATTCTCTAGTAGGTCTGTGTCTTCATTCCCGTCTTACCCCTAGTTTCTTCATGACCTTTTTTTTTTTTCTTACATTCCATACATATGTGTTAGCATACAGTAATTGTCTTTCTCCTGCTGACTTACTTCACTCTGTATGACAGACTCTAGGTCCATCCACTTCACTACAAATAACTCAATTTTGTTTCTTTTTATGGCTGAGTAATATTCCATTGTGTATATGTGCCACATTTCTATATCCATTCATCTGTTGATGGACACTTAGGTTGCTTCCATGTCCTGGCTATTGTACATAGAGCTGAAATGAACATTGTGGTACATGACTCTTTTTAAATTATGGTTTTCTCAGGGTATATGCCCAGTAGTGAGATTGTTCGGTCGTATGGTAGTTCTACTTTTAGTTTCTTAAGGAACGTCCATACTGTTTTCCATAGTGGCTATATCAATGTACACTCACACCAACAAAGCAAAAGTGTTCCCTTTTCTCCACACCCTCTCCAGCATTTATTGTTTGTGTGTATGCTGATGATGGCCATTCTGACCTGTGTGAGATGATATATCATTGTAGTTTTGATTTGCATTTCTATAATAATTAATAATGTTGAGCATTCTTTCATGTGTTTGTTGGCAATCTGTATATCTTCTTTGGAGAAATGACTACTTAGGTATTGTGCCCGTTTTTGGATTCGGTTGTTGGCTTTTTGTTATTGAGATGCATGAGCTGCTTGTAAATTTTGGAGATTAATCCTTTGTCAGTTGCTTCATATGCAAAAATTTCCGCCCATTCTAAGGGTTGTCTTTTGGTCTTGTTCATGGCTTCCTTTGCTGTGCAAAAGCTTTAAAGTTTCATTAGGTCCCATTTGTTTATTTTTGTTTTTATTTCCATTTCTCCAGGAGGTGGGACAAAAAGGATCTTGCTGTGATTTATGTCATAGAGTGTTCTGCCTATGTTTTCCTCTAAGAATTTGACAGTATCTGGCCTTACATATAAGCCTTTAATCCATTTTAAGTTTATTTCTGTGTATGGTGTTAGGTAGTGTTCTAATTTCATATTTTACATGTACCTGTCCAGTTTTCCCAGCACCACTTATTGAAGAGGCTGTCTTTTCTCCACTGTATATTCTTGCCTCCTTTATCAAAGATAAGCTGACCATATGTGTGTAGGTTTATCTCTGGGCTTTCTATCCTGTTCCATTGATCTATATTTCTGTTTTTGTGCCAGTACCATACTGTCTTGATTACTGTAGCTTTGTAGTATAGTCTGAAATCAGGGAGCCTGATCCCTCCAGCTCCTTTTTTGGGTCTCAAAATTGCTATGACTATTCAGGGTTTTTGTGTTTCCATAAAAATAGTGAAATTTTTGGTTCTAGTTCTGTGAAAAATGCCAGTGGTAGTTTCATAGGGATTGCATTGAATCTGTAGATTGATTTGGGTAGTAGAGTCATTTTCACAATGTTGATTCTTCCAATCCAAGAACATGGCATATCTCTCCATCTATTTGTATCATCTTTAATTTCTTTCATCAGTGCCTTATAATTTTCTGCATACAGGTCTTTTGTCTCCTTAGGTAGGTTTATTCCTAGATATTTTATTGTTTTTGTTGCAATGGTAAATGGGAGTGTTTTCTTAATTTCACTTTCAGATTTTTCATCATTAGTGTATAGGAATGCGAGATATTTCTGTGCATTAATTTTGTATCCTGCTACTTTACCAAATTCATTGATTAACTCTAATAGTCTTCTGGTAGCATTTTTAGGATTCTCTATGTATAGTATCATGTCATCTACAAACAGTGACAGCTTTATTTCTTCTTTTCTTATTTGGATTCCATTTATTTCCTTTTCTTCTCTGATTGCTGTGTCTAAAACTTCCAAAACTATATTGAATAATAGTGGTGAGAGTTGGCAACCTTGTCTTGTTCCTGATCTTAGTGGAAATGCTTTCAGTTTTTCAACATTGAGGATGATGTTGGCTGTGGGCTTGTCATATATGGCCTTTATTATGTTGAGGAAAGTTCCCTCTATATCTACTTTCTGCAGGTTTTTTATCATAAATGGTGTTGAATTTTGTCAAAAGCTTTCTCTGTATCTATTGGGATGATCATATGGTTTTTCTCCTTCAATTTGTTAATATGGTGTATCACGTTGATTGATTTGCATATATTGAAGAATCCGTACATTCCTGGAGTAAATTCCACTTGATCATGGTATATCATACTTTTAATGTGCTGTTGGATTCTGTTTGCTAGTATTTTGTTGATGATTTTTGCATCTATTTTCATCAGTGATATTGGCCTGTAGTTTTCTTTCTTTGTGACATCTTTGTCTGGGGTTGGTATCAGGGTGATGGTGGCCTCGTAAAATGAGATTGGGAGTGTTCCTTCCTCTGCTATATTTTGCAAGAGTGTTAGCTCTTCTCTAAATGTTTGATATAATTTGCCTGTGAAGCCATCTGGTCCTGGGCTTTTGTTTGTTCGAAGATGTTTAATCAGAGTTTCAATTTCAGTACTTGTGATTGGTCTGTTCATATTTTCTATTTCTTCCTGATTCAGTCTTGGCAGGTTGTGCATTTCTAAGAATTTGTCCATTTCTTCCAGGTTGTCCATTTTATTGGCATAGAGTTGTTTGTAGTAATCTTTCATGATCCTTTGTATTTCTGCAGTGTCAGTTTTTACTTCTTTTTCATTTCTAATTCTACTGATTTGAGTCTATTCCCTTTTTTTCTTTGTAAGTCTGGCTAATGGTTAATCAATTTTGTTTATCTTCTCAAAGAACCAGCTTTTAGTTTTATTGATCTTTTCTATCATTTCCTTCATTTCTTTTTCATTTATTTCTGATCTGATCTTTATGATATCTTTAGTTCTGATAACATTGGGGGATTTTTTGTTCTTCTTTCTCTAATTGCTTTAGGTGCAAGGTTAGGTTGTTTATTTGAGATGTTTCCTGTTTCTTACGTTAGGATTGTACTGCTATAAACCTCCCTCTTAGAACTGCTTTCACTGCATCACATAGGTTTTGGGTCATTGTATTTTCATTGTTATTTGTGTCTAGGTATTTTTTGATTTCTTCAGTGATCACTTCATTATTAAGTAGTGTATTGTTTAGCCTCCATGTGTTTGTATTTTTTACAGATCTATTCCTGTCTTTGATATCTAGTCTAATAGCGCTGTGGTCAGAAGAGATAGTTGATATGATTCAACTTCTTAAATTTACCAAGGCTTGATTTGTGACCCAAGGTATGATCTATCCTGGAGAATGTTCCATAAGCAGTTGAGAAAAATGTGTATTCTGTTGTTTTTGGATGGAATGTCCTATAAATATCAATTAAGTCCATCATGTTTAATGTACCACTTAAAGCTTGTGTTTCCTTATTTATTTTCATTTTGGATGTCCTGTTCATTGGTGAAAGTGGGGTGTTAAAATCCCATACTATGAAAGTGTTACTATCGATTTTCCCTTCTATAGCTGTGTGTATAGGCCTTATGTGTTGACGTGCTCATATGTTGGGTGCATAAATATTTACAATTGTTATGTCTTCTTCCTGGACCGATCCCTTGATCATTATTTAGTGTCTTTCTTTGTCTCTTGTAACAGTCTTTATTTTAAAATCATTTTCTGTGATATGAGAATTACTACTCTAGCTTTCTTTTGATTTCTATTTGCATGGAATATCTTTTTCCATCCCCTCACTTTCAGTCTGTATGTGTCCCTAGGTCTGAAGTGGGTCTCTTGTAGACAGCATATATATGGGTCTTGTTTTTGTATCCATTCAGCCAGTCTGTGTCTTTTGGTGGGAGCATTTAATCCATTTACATTTAAGGTAATAATTGATATGTATGTTCCTATTCCCATTTTCTTAATTGTTTTGGGTTCGTTATTGTAGGTCTTTTCCTTCTCTTGTGTTTCTTGCCTAGAGAAGTTCCTTTAGCATTTGTTGTAAAGCTGGTTTTGTGGTTCTGAACTCTCTCAGCTTTTCCTTATCTGTAAAAGTTTTAATTTCTCCATCAAATCTGAATGAGATCCTTCCTGGGTAGAGTAATCTTGGTTTCAGGTTTTTCTCCTTTATCACTTTAAATATGTCCTGCCATTCCCCTCTGGCTTGCAGAGTTTCTGTTGAAAGATCAGCTGTTAACCTTATGGGGATTCCCTGGTGTGTTATTTGTATTTTTTCACTTGCTCCTTTTGATATTTGTTCTTTGTATTTAATTTTTGAAGTTTGATTAATATGTCTCTTGGCATGTTTCTCCTTTATTTATCCTGTATGGGACTCTCTGTGCTTCCTGGACTTGATTAACTATTTCCTTTCCCGTATTGGGGAAGTTTTCAACTATAATCTCTTCAAAGATTTTTCTCAGTCCCTTTCTTTTTCTCTTCTTCTTCTGGGACCTCTATAATTCAAATATTGGTGTGTTTAATGCTGTCACAGACGGCTCTGAGGCTGTCCTCAGTTCTTTTCATTCTTCTTTCTTTATTCTGCTCTTCAGTAGCTATTTCCACTATTTTATCTTCCAGGTCACCTATCCGTTCTTCTGCCTCAGTTATTCTGCTACTGATCCCTTGTAGAGTATATTTAATTTCAGTTATTGTGTTGTTCATTGTTGCTTGTTTCCTCTTTAGTTCTTCTAGGTCCTTGTTAAATACTTCTTGCATTTTCTCTTCTATTTCCAAGATTTTGGATCATCTTTACTATCATTATTCTGAATTCTTTTTCAGGTAGACTGCCTATTTCCTCTTCATGTGTTAGGTCTGGTGGGTTTTTATCTTGCTCCTTCACCTGCTGTGTGATTTTCTGTCTTCTCATTTTGCTTATCTTACTGTGTTTGGGGTCCCCTTTTCACAGGCTGCAGGTTCGTAGTTCCCATTGTTTTTGGTGTCTGTGCACAGTGGCTAAGGTTGATTCAGTGGGTTGTGTAGGCCTCCTGGTGGAGGGGACTAGTTCCTGTGTTCTGGTGGATGAGGCTGGATCTTGTCTTTCTGGTGGGCAGGTTCACGTCTGGTGGTGTGTTTGGGGGAGTCTGTGGCCTTATGATTTTAGACAGCTTCTGTGCTAATGGATAGGGCTGTGTTCCTCTCTTGCTAGTTGTTTGGCATACGGTGTCCAGCACTGTAGCTTGCTGGTCATGGCGTGATGCTGGGTCTTGGTGTTGAGATGGAGATTTCTGCGAGATTTTTGTCATTTGGTATTACGTGGAGCTAGGAGGTCTCTTTTGGACAAATGTCCTGAAGTTGGCTCTCCCATGTCAGAGGCACAGTACTGACTACTTGCTGCAGCCCCAAGAGCCTTTCATCCACACGGCTCAGAATAAAAGGGAGAAAAATTGGAAAGAAAGAAAGAAAGAACGAGGATAAAATAAAATAAAATAAAATAAAATAAGATAAAATGAAGTTGTTAAAATAAAAAATAGTTATGAAAAAAAATTTTTAATGTAAAAAAAAATAGAAAACAAGAATGGATGGACAGAATCATAGGACAAATGGTGAAAGCAAAGCTATACAGACAAAATCTCATACAGAAGCATACAGATACACACTCACAAGAAGAGGAAAAGGGGAAAAAATAATATATCTTGCTTCCAAAGTCCACATCCTCAATTTGGGATGATTCGTTGTCTATTCAGTTATTGCACAGATGCAGCATACAGCAAGTTGATTTTGGAGCTTTAATCCGCTGCTTCTGAGGCTGCTGGGAGAGATTTCCCTTTCTCTTCTTTGTTCGCACAGCTCCTGGGGCTCAGCTTTGGATTTGGACCCGCGTCTTCGTGTAGGTCACCTGAGGGCGTCTGTTTTTCACTCAGACAGGATGGGGTTAAAGGAGCAGCTGATTCAGGGGCTCTGGCTCACTCAGGCTGAGGGGAAGGAGGGGTACAGATGTGGGGTGAGCCTGTGGTGGCAGAGGCCGGCGTGACGTTGCACCAGCCTGATGCTCGCTGTGCATTCTCCTGGGGAAGTTGTCCCTGGATCACGGCACCCTGGCAGTGGCAGGATGCACAGACTCCCGGGAGGGGTGGTGTGGATAGTGACCTGTGCTCACACACAGGCTTCTTGGTGGCTGCAGTAGCATCCTTAGCGTCTCATGCCCATCTCTGGGGTCCGCGCTGATAGCCCCTGCTCGCACCCATCTCTGGAACTCTTTTAAGAAGCGCTCTTAATCCCCTCTCCTCGTGCACCAGGAAACAAAGAGGCAAGAAAAAGTCTCTTGCCTCTTAGGCAGGTCCCGAGTTTTGCCCGGACTCTCTTCTGGCTAGCTGTGGCGCACTTGCCCCCTTCAGGCTGTGTTCACACCACTAACCTCTGTCCTCTCCCTGCACTCCGACCGAAGTCTGAGCCTCAGCCATCAGCCCCCGCCTGCCCCAGCGGGTGAGCAGACAAGTCTCTCAGGCTGATGAGTGCTGGTTGGCACTGATCCTCCGTGCGGGAATCTCTCTGCTTTGCCCTCCCTGTGGCTGCACTCTCCTCTGCGGTTCCGAAGCTCCCCCCTCCACCACCCGCAGTCTCCGCCTGCATAGGGACTTCCTAGTGTGTGGAAACCTTTCCTCCTTCACAGCTCCCTCCCACTGGTGCAGGTCCCATCCCTATTCTTTTGTCTCTGTTTTTTTCTTTTTTATTTTGCCCTACCCAGGTACGTGGGGAATTTCTTGCCTTTTGGGAGGTCTGAGGTCTTCTGCCAGCGTTCAGTAGGTGTTCTATAGGAGCAGTTCCACGTGTATATTTCTGATGTATCTTGTGGCGAGTAAGGTGATCTCCGCATCTTACTCTTCCGCCATCTTCTCAAGACCCCCTTTTTGTCATTTTAATTACAATGTGTTGGAGTGTTTGGTGTGTTCCTCTTTGGATTAATCCTATATGTGGCTCTGCACTTCCTGGACTTGAATGACTGTTTCATTTCCCATGTTAGGGAAGTTTTCAGCTATTATGTCTTAAAATTCATTATCAGACCCATTCTCTTCTCCTTCTGAGACTGTAATGCAAATATTAGTACACTTGATGTTGTTCCAGGGGTCTCTTAAACTGTCCTCATTTCTTTTCATTCTTTTTTCTTTTCTCTGTTCATCCTCAGTGATTTCCACTACTCTGTCTTCCAGCATGCTGATCTGTTTCTCTATCAATTAGTCTACACTTTTTTCCTTCTAGTGTATTTTTCATTTCAGTTATAATATTTTTCATCTCTGTTTGGTTGTTCTAACTCCTTGTTTAAACCTTCTAACCTCGTTTTTTGCATCATTCTCCTCCCAAGTTCTTTGATTATCTTTACAATCACTACCTTGAACCCTAGATTGCCTAGATCCACTTCATTTAGTTCTTCTGGGGTTTTTATTTTGTTCCTTCATGGAACATGTTCCTCTGTCACTTCAGTTTGCCTAAGTTGCTGTTTTTATTTTTATTTTTATGTATCTAGTAGGTTGATTACGTTTCCTCATCTTGGAGAAGGGGACTTTTGCAGATGCCCTATGTGTTCCAGCAGTGTGCTCCCTTCTTGTCACCCAAGCTCTATGCTCTAGGAGTTCTCTCTATTAGGCCTGCATGGGTCCTTCAGTTGTGGCAGGCTGACTATGTGGGTAGACTATTAGGCTTGGTTGGCCCCTGGTCTGGTTGGTTGCTTGGACCTGCCTTGTGTGGAGGCTGCCAGCTGCTGGTTGGTGGGGCCTGATCACAAGGCATCTAGCTGCAGAACCCCGGGGGGCCCCAAGACTAGTGCTGGCTCACTAATGGGAAGAGTTAGGGTACATAAGACTCCGGGACTGTTGTCCACACACTAGTGGGTGAAACCAAGTCCTGGTGTTAGTGCTGAACTACTGGAAGGCAGAATCAGGTTCTGGAGTCTGGTTATAGGGCCCAGGAGTCCCAGAGCTGATATAAGATCACTAGTGGGAGGGGTGGGGGCAGTTCCTGAAACACAGGTGGGTACTGGGTCTGGAGTGTTCTGGAGTTTGTGTTGGCCTGCTACTGGGCAGAGTTAGGGCCCAGCTTGTCCCAGGGCAGGGTCTGGCCTGCTGTGGGCAGGTTAAGTTCACAGGTTATGGGATTGTGGTTTTCTTACATTTGTTTTCTGCTCCCTGGTGGGTGAGGCTGATCCAGAGGCTACTGCAGGCTTCCTGGGGGACACCACTAGGGCCCAGGGGATTCTGAAGCTGGTGCCTTCTCACTAGTGTGTAGAGCTGGGTCCTGACCATCTACTGGGCAGGGCTGTGTCCAATGGGCTGTGGGCTCAGGAGGTCTTTAGGCAGCCTGTCTGTTGCTGGGTGAGGCCAGTCAATGCACAAATGAATGGGCATGGTTGTGTTCCAGTAAATGTTTAATTACAAAAAAGCAGGCTTCAAGCCAGATTTCCTCTATGGGACTTAGTTTCTTGACTGAGCTAATAAAGTTATGGATAAAAGAGTTTGAAATCATTCAGTTATAAGTGTTTGTCCTCATTTCTCCTGAGGATCAGAGGGTGAAAATATTTGGCCTTACTTTCTATGGCAGGCAGAATAATGTTCCCCATTCCCCAAATGACCTTGTCCTAGTCCCCAGAAAAGTGTGTTGTATTGAGTCACTAAGTATGTGTTAATTTGCTAGAGCAGCAATAGGAAACTAATATATTTGCCTTGTTTTTAGAGTGTGTATGTGTGTGTGTGTGTGTGTGTGTGTGTGTGTGTTTAATCATGAGATGATAAATGTATGGTAACAATTTTAAAGTAAAAGAAACCTTGGTTGAAAGATATTCGGAAAAATTCTTCCTACTAGAAGAGGGATAAAGTTCTGAATGAATAAAGGGATAAAGTTCTATCATTCCTGGCTTCACCCTGTCTTGGTTCTGAGAGGCTCAACTGATCATTAAATTTCTGGTATTTTTTCATATTCTGAATTATTCTTCATTAAAAACAAAATAAAACAAATGAAACAGAAATAAAGTTCTAGGCATAAGAGCACACAACAATAGGCTAATACAGTTATGTCATTTTTATTTTATTTATCATATCCTAAAGCTTTGCTAAGTTATATAGTTGTAATTCACAGCTTCATATATGGGATATTTGGAAAACAAAACACCCACAAGTGTTATATAATTCTCCACCATAAATCCATTATAAGTATATTTGATCACTGTTATAGAGTATTCATGGGAAAGAAAGGTCTTTTGAATCAGAAGGCTGGGGTTTATATTCCACTGTGCCTTTTCTTTCCAGTGACCTCCAATCCTTCCAACATCTTGCGGGAAACCAAATGATAGTTCTCACCGAAGGGAGGAAAAGGTGAAGGATGGTTAGAATTCGGGAGCTCTGAATTTCATCTGACAACAGCTCACATTGTATCAGTCTCTTTAATTCTCTTAGTTTAAATCTTACCTAGATTTATTTCCACATTAAACATTATCATTTTATTATGTTGTCTCTTGTGAATGTATCTTGTCCCTTGTAAATGTGACTTTGAATGGCCTTATCCTTTAGCCAGTGCCTGTATTTTCAGTAAAAGTACCTCTACAGATGTTCATATGAGGGAGCTGCATATGGAAGCTTGGCTGGTGGCCAGGAAGGTAGATTAGGCTTGCTTGGATGTTCCAGAAACACACAGTTATTCTTTCCAGAGCTTAAAATGAAAGTTCAATTTTATTCCTTTTGAATGAAACTCCTTAAATGCATTAGAATTTCTTACTAGGACTTACTGTTATTCACTCTTTTTGGCCTTCCTAAAACCTGGATTATGAACCTTTAAATCATAGAAATATAATCATGGAGTGAATAAGGTTGAAATGTTTGAATACCAAACTGTCTGTAAAGTCTGAGTGTAAACGCTTAAGAAAAAATATTTAAAAGTCCCCCAAAAAGAAGGTAGTGTTTCAACAGAAATAAGACTTCCTTACAGCTCCACACATCAGCTTTTCTCTTCTGTCTCCATTGTAAAGTTGAAGGACTTTGGGGGAATATTTTTTGGGAATCTAAGTGTCTTCTAGGGAGACATTTCTGTGCCATTGGTTCCTGGTGGCTGGAAATTTTCACATTCTGCCTCATTTAAACATATAGATTCATGGCTCAGGATGTGTGATAGAATAAAGTAATAAATTATGTATCTCACGTTATATATGGGGACTCTAAAAACTGTTTTTAAAAATTTTCTATTTTCCCATGGACTCATATAATACCATTCTATGGCCTAGAAATATTTTATATTAAGGCAAAGTCACTATATATGGAGGGGACTCTACGTGGATGTCTCTATGAAATTACAGGGTCGATTTATGAGATGTGAATTTGTCACATTTTGCTTGTGTGTGGTGGAGCATTTGGTTAAGCTGACTTCTGGAAAAGGACCAAAATGACCACCCAATCGTTGCAGCTGACCTAACAATCTGCTACTTATTCCAAAAAGAAAATTCAACAGTACTTTAATGAATGAGAGTTATTTGCATCGTTGAGAATGTGTCAGCTAAAAAAGCTTTGCCTAATCTGACTCTTATAGAGTCAGTCTGATTCCATTAGTAATTAGTAATTTGATAAAAAGCTGGAGCCAATTGACTCCAGACCAGGTGTCAGCATGCCCCCAGCCCACTAGTTCAATGCCACCTTGTGTTGTATTGCTCTGCTCTGTAAAATATGTTATGATTTACTCCAGAAATCCTGCATTTATTTCATTAGAGAATGAAGTAGCCACTTAGTTATCTCATTCACTTAGTTTTCAATGGGCCAATCAATGGACTGAACATGTGAGGTCTGTAAATTCTGATCCCATTTTTAACTTTTACTTAAAGGATAAGCTTTAGAATGCCATAACCCCCATCATTCTTAAATTTTTCTCTTGTACACAGTAGGTTTCTCTCCTTATATTTATAGATGAATGGTTCTAAAGCCCATTCAAAAGAGACAATTACTCAGCATGCAACAGTTTTCAGATATTGTTATATTTCTTTTTAAACAATATTTATCTTATTATTTAGAAGCTTGGTTGCATACTTAGCTAAAAAAAAAAAACTCTTGTTGCAGTTAAGCTGATTTTCTCTTATTGCTTTTTTAACAGTTACAAACTGATATTAAGACTGTTTATGTGTACACAAAGATAATAGAAGCTGACTGAGTACCATCTTATAAGAGGCAGATAACCAGAAGTTTTGGTTTGCCATGTCTACGTTGTTTCCATTCATAGGATTGGTCATAAACTGGGTTTAGGTAATTAGGTAGATGAATGGACAGCCTTATACAGACATCCAGCCAACAATCCACTCAGTGTCTTCTATAGTCCATGCACTGTGTGTCTACTCTGCTTCCTTCTCTGCCACTAGATTACAGAGATTAATAAGTGACAAACCATTTGGTGATGCTGTACTTTGAATGTTGTGCTTCAGATTAAATGAAATCTGCTAAACTCTCCTTGTTCACTGTATTTTTCTGCACTGTGTTTCTTTCCAGTGAGATTCTTTGCGCTGTATTTAATCTTTTTGAACTAGCCATAGTCATTGGTTGAATGAAGTAAATATTCCTTTTTACTCATAATAATTATAGCAAATAGTGATTCACTAATGCTTATTGGTTAACATATTTTTAACATCTTTATTGGAGTATAATTGCTTTACAATGGTGTGTTAGTTTTTGTTTTATAAAAAAGTGAATCAGTTATACATATACATATGTTCCCATATCTCTTCCCTCGTGCATCTCCCTCGCTACAACCCTCCCTATCCCACCCCTCTAGGTGGTCACAAAGCACCGAACTGATCTCCCTGTGATATGCAGCTGCTTCCCACTAGCTATCTACTTTACATTTGATAGTGCATATATGTCCATGCCACTCTCTCACTTTGTCACAGCTTACCCTTCCCCCACCTCATATCCTGAACTCCATTCTCTAGTAGGTCTGTATCTTTACTCCCGTATTATCCCTAGGTTCTTCAGGACATTTTTTTTCTTATATTCCATATATATGTGTTAGCATACGGTATTTGTCTTTCTCTTGCTGACTTACTTCACTCTGTATGACAGACTCTAGGTCCATCCACCTCACTACAAATAACTCAATTTAATTTCTTTTTATGGCTGAGTAATATTCCATTGTATATATGTGCCCATCTTCTTTATCCATTCATCTGATGATGGGCACTTAGGTTGTTTCCATCACAGGGCTATTGTAAATAGAGCTGAAATGAATATTTTGGTACATGACTCTTTCTGAATTATGGTTTTCTCAGGGCATATGCCCAGTAGTGGGATTGCTGGGTCATATGGTAGTTCTATTTGTAGTTTTTTAAGGAACCTCCATACTGTTCTCCATAGTGGCTGTACCAATTCACATTCCCACACAGCAGTGCAAGAGTGTTCCCTTTTCTCCACACCCTCTCCAGCATTTATTTTTTCTAGACTTTTCAATGATGGCCATTCTGACTGGTGTGAGATAATATCTCATTGTAGTTTTGATTTGCATTTCTCTAATGATTAACAACGTTGAGCATTCTTTCATGTGTCTGTTGGCAATCTGTATATCTTTGGAGAAATGTCTATTTAGGTCTTCTGCCCATTTTTGGATTGGGTTGTTTGCTTTTTTTATTATTGAGCTGCATGAGCTGCTTGTAAATTTTGGAGATTAACCCTTTGTCAGTTGCTTCATTTGCAAATATTTTCTCCCATTCTGAGGGTTTTCTTTTGGTCCTGTTTTTTGTTTCCCTTGCTATGCAAAAGCTTTCAAATTTCATTAGGTCCCATTTATTTTTGTTTTTATTTCCATTTCTCAACGAGGTGGGTCAAAAAGGATCTTCCTGTGATTTATGTCATCGAGTGTTCTGCCTATGTTTTCCTCTAAGACTTTGATAATTTCTGGCCTTAAATTTAGGTCTTTAATCCATTTTAAGCTTGTTTTTGTGTATGGAGTTACAGAGTGATCTAATCTCATACTTTAACATGTACCTGTCCAGTTTACCCAGCACCACTTATTGAAGAGGCTGTCCTTTCTCCACTGTACATTCCTGCCTCCTTAATCAAAGATAAGGTGAACATATGTGTGTGGGTTTATCTCTGGGCTTTCTATCTAGTTCCATTGATCTATGTTTTTGTTTTTGTGCCAATACCATACTGTCTTGATTACTGTAGCTTTGTAGTATAGTCTGAAGTCACAGAGACTGTTTCCTCCATCTCTGTTTTTCGTTCTCAAGATTGATTTGGCTCTTTGGGGTCTTTTGTGTTTCCATACAAATTGTGAAATTTTTTGTTCTAGTTCTGTGAAAAATGCCAGTGGTAGTTTCATAGGGATTGCATTGAATCTGTAGATTGATTTGGGTAGTAGAGTCATTTTCACAATGTTGATTCTTCCAATACAAGAACATGGTATATCTCTCCATCTATTTGTATCATCTTTAATTTCTTTCATCAGTGTCTTATAATTTTCTGCACACAGTTGTTTTGTCTCCTTAGGTAGGTTTATTCCAAGATATTTTATTCTTTATGTTGCAATGGTAAATGGGAGTGTTTTCTTAATTTCACTTTCAGATTTTTCATCATTAGTATATAGGAATGCCAGAGATTTCTGTGCATTAATTTTGTTTCTTGCTACTTTACCAAAGTCATTGATTAGCTCTAGTAGTTTTCTGGTAGCATCTTTAGGATTCTCTATGTATACTATCATGTCATCTGCAAACAGTGGCAGCTTTATTTCTTCTTTTCCGATTTGGATTCCATTTATTTCCTTTTCTTCTCTGATTGCTGTGGCTAAAACTTCCAAATCTATGTTGAATAAGAGTTGTAAGAGTGGGCAACCTTGTCTTGTTCCTGATCTTAGTGGAAATGTTTTCAGTTTTTCACCATTAAGGATGATGTTGGCTGTGGGTTTGTAATATATGGACTTGATTATGTTGAGAAAAATTCCCTCTGTGCCTCCTTTCTGCAGGGTTTTTATCATAAATCGGTGTTGAATTTGTCAAAAGCTTTCTCTGCATCTATTGAGATGATCATATGGTTTTTCTCCTTCAATTTGTTAATATGGTGTTTCATGTTGATTGATTTGCGTATATTGAAGAATCCTTGCATTCTTGGAATAAACCCGACTTGATCATGGTGTGTGATCCTTTTAATTTGCTGTTGGATTCTGTTTACCAGTATTTTGTTGAGGATTTTTGCGTCTATTTTCATCAGTGATATTGGCCTCTAGTTTTCTTGCTTTGTGACATCTTTGCCTGGTTTTGGTAGCAGGGTGATGGTGGCCTCGTAGAATGAGTTTGGAAGTGTTTCTCCCTCTGCTATATTTTGGAGGAGTTTGAGAAGGTAAGTGTTAGCTCTTCTCTAAATGTTTTATAGAATTTGCCTGTGAAGCCATCTGGTCCTGGCCTTTTCTTTGTTGGAAGATTTTTAATCACAGTTTCAACTTCAGTGCTTGTGATTGGTCTGTTCATATTTTCTATGTCTTCCTGATTCAGTCTTGACAGGTTATGCATTTCTTAGAATTTGTCCATTTTTTCTAGGTTTTCCATTTCTTTGGCATAGAGTTGCTTGTAGTAATCTCTCATGATCTTTTGTATTTCTGCAGTGTCACTTGTTACTTGTCCTTTTTCATTTCTAATTTTATTGGTTTGAATCTTCTCCCTCTTTTTCTTGATGAGTCTGGCTAATGGTTTATCAATTTTGTTTATCTTCTCAAAGGACCAGCTTTTAGTTTTATTGATCTTTGTTATCATTTCCTTCATTTCTTTTTCATTTATTTCTGATCTGATCTTTATGAGTTCTTTCCTTCTGCTGACTTTGGGTTTTTTTTGTTCTTCTTTCTCTAATTGCTTTAGGTGCAAGGTTAAGTTGTTTATTCGAGATGTTTCCTGTTTCTTAAGGTAGGATTGTATTGCTATAAACTTCCCTCTTAGACCTGCTTTTGCTGCATCCCATAGGTTTTGGGTTGTCGTGTCTCCATTGTCATTTGTTTCTAGGTATTTTTTGATTTCCTCTTTGATTTCTTCAGTGATCACTTCACTATTAAGTAGTGTATTGTTTAGCCTCCGTGTGTTTGTATTTTTTACAGATTTTTTTCCTGTAATTGATATCTAGTCTCATAGCGTTATGTTCGGAAAAGATACTTGATACAATTTCAATTTTCTTACATTTACCATGGCTTGATTTGTGACCCAAGATATGATTTATCCTGGAGAATGTCCCATTAGCAGTTGAGAAAAATGTGTATTCTCTTGTTTTTGGATGGAATATCCTATAAATATCAAATAAGTCCATCTTGTTTAATGAATCATTTAAAGCTTGTGTTTCCTTATTTATTTTCATTTTGGAGGTCCTGTCCATTGTTAACCAATGGGGTGTTAAAGTCCCCTACTATGAATGTGTTACTGTCGATTTCCCCTATTATGGCTGTTAGTATTTGCCTTATGTATTGAGGTGCTTCTATATTGGGTGCATAAATATTTACAATTGTTATATCTTCTTCTTGGATCTATCGCTTGATCATTATTTAGTGTCCTTCTTAGTCTCTTCTAATAGTCTTTATTTTAAAGTCGATTTTGTCTGATATGAGAATTGCTACTCCAGCTTTCTTCTGCTTTCCATTTGCATGGTATATCTTTTTCCATCCCGTCACTTTCAGTCTGTATGTGTCCCTAGGTCTGAAGTGGGTGTCTTGTAGACAGCATATATATGGTCTTGTTTTTGTATTTATTGAGCCAGTCCATGTCTTTTTGTGGGAGCATTTAATCCATTTACATTTAAGGTAATTATCAATATGTTTGTTCCTATTCCCATTTCCTTAATTGTTTTGGGTTTGTTATTGTAGGTGTTTTCCTTCTCTTGTGTTTCTTGCCTAGAGAAGTTCCTTTAGAATTTGTTGTATAGCTAGTTTGGTGGTTCTGAACTCTCTCAGCTTTTTCTTGTCTGTAAAGGTTTTAATTTCTCCATCAAATCTGAATGAGATCCTTGTTGGGTAGAGTAATCTTGGTTTCAGGTTTTTCTGCTTCATCACTTTAAATATGTCCTGGCACTCCCTTCTGGTTTGCAGAGTTTCTGTTGAAAGATCAGCTGTTAACCTTATGGGGATTCCCTGGTGTGTTATTTGTATTTTTTCACTTGCTGCTTTTGATATTTGTTCTTTGTATTTAATTTTTGAAGTTTGATTAATATGTGTCTTGGCATGTTTCTCCTTTATTTATCCTGTATGGGACTCTCTGTGCTTCCTGGACTTTATTAAATATTTCCTTTCCCATATTAGGGAAGTTTTCAACTATAATCTCTTCAAAGATTTTCTCAGTCCCTTTCTTTTTCTCTTCTTCTTCTGGGACCCTTATTATTTGAATATTGGTACGTTTAATGTTGTCCCAGAGGTCTCTGAAACTGTCCTCAGTTCTTTTCATTCTTCTTTCTTTATTCTTCTCTGCAGTAGTGATTTGCAGTATTTTATCTTCCAGGTCACCTATCCATTCTTCTGCCTCAGTTATTCTGCTATTGATCCCTTCTAGAGTAGTTTTAATTTCATTTATTGTGTTGTTCATTATTGCTTGTTTCCTCTTTAGTTCTTCTAGGTCCTTGTTAAGTGTTTCTTGCATTTTCTCTATTCTATTTCCAAGATTTTGGATCATCTTTACTATCATTATTCTGAATTCTTTTTCAGGTAGACTGCCTATTTCCTCTTCATGTGTTAGGTCTGGTGATTTTTTGCCTTGCTCCTTCATCTGCTGTGTGTTTTTCTGTCTTTTCATTTTGCTTATCTTACTGTGTTTGTGCAGGGTGGAGGTTCATAGTTCCCATTGTTTTTGATGTCTGTCCCCAGTGGCTAAGGTTGGTTCAGTGGGTTGTGTAGGCTTCCTGGTAGAGGGGACTAGTTCCTGTGTTCTGGTGGATGAGGATGGTTCTTGTCCTTCTGGTGGGCAGCTCCACCTCTGGTGGTGTGTTTTGGGGTGTCTGTGGCCTTATTTTGATTTTAGGCAGCCTCTCTGTAATGGGTGGGGTTGTGTTCCTGTCTTGCTAGTTGTTTGGCATAGGGTATCTAGCACTGTAGCTTGCTGGTCGTTGAATGAAGCTGGGTCTTGGTGTTGAGATGGAGATCTCTGGGGGATTTTTGCCATTTGATATTATGTGGAGCTGGGAGGTCTCTTGTGTACCAGTGTCCTGAAGTTGGCTTTCCCACCTCAGTGGCACAGCCCTGATGCCTGGCTGGAGCACCAAGAGCCTTTCATCCACATGGCTCAGAATAAAAGGGGGACAATGTAGAAAGAAAGAAAGAAAGAAAGAAAGAATAAAGAAAGAGAATAAAATAAAATAAAAAAGTAAGATAAAATAAAATAAATTTATTAAAATTAAAAATAATTATAAGAAAAAATGTTTTTTTAAGTAAAATAAAAAGCAGATGAACAGAATCCTAGGACAAATTGTGAAAGCAAAGCTATACAGACAAAATCTCACACAGAATCATACCCATACGCACTCACTAAAAGAGGAAAAGGGGAAAAAATAATATATCTTGCTTCCAAAGTCCACCTCCTCTATTTTGGGTGATTCATTGTCTGTTCAGGTATTCCACCAATGCAGGGTACATCAAGTTGATTTTGGAGATTTAATCCGCTGCTCCTGAGGCTGCTGGGAGAAAGTTCCCTTTCTCTTCTTTGTTTGCACAGCTCCTGGGGTTCAGCTTTGGATTTGGCCCCGCCTCTGCGTGTAGGTCACCTGAGGGCGTCTGTTGTTCGCTCAGACAGGACAGGGTTAAAGTAGCAGCTGATTCGGGGGCTCTGGCTCACTCAGGCCAGGGGGAGGGAGAGGTACGGATGTGGGGAGAACCTGAAGCGGCAGAGGCCGGCATGACGTTGCAGCAGCCTGAGGCGCACCATGTCTTCTCCTGGGGAAGTTGTCCCTGGATCGCGGGACCCTGGCAGTGGCGGGCTACACAGGCTCCAATGAGGGGAGGTGTGGAGAGTGACCTGTGCTTGCACACAGGCTTCTTGGTGGCAGCAGCAGCGGCCTCAGCATCTTATGCCCGTCTCTGGGGTCCACGCTGATAGCCGCAGATTACGCCCGTCTCTGGGGCTCCCTTTAGCTGCACTCTTAATCCCCTCTCCTCGTGCACCAGGAAACAAAGAAGGAAGAAAAAGTCTCTTGCTTCTTAGGCAGGTGCAGAGTTTTTCCCGGACTCCCTCCCGGCTAACTGTGGCGCACTAGCCCCCTTTAGGCTGTGTTCACACTGCCAGTCCTCTCCCTGCGATCTGACCGAAGCCCAAGCCTCAGCTCCCAGCCCCGCCCGCCCGGGCGGGTGAGCAGACAAGCCTCTCGGGCTGGTGAGTGCTGGTCGGCACCGATTCTCTGTGCGGGAATATCTCCGCTTTACTCTCCGCACCCCTGTGGCTGCGCTCTCCTCCATGGCTCCGAAGCTCCCCCCTCCGCCACCCGCAGTCTCCGCCAGTGAAGGGACTTCATAGTGTGTGGAAACCTTTCCTCCTTCCCAGCTCCCTCCCACTGGTGCAGGTCCCGTCCCTATTCTTTTGTCTCTATTTATTCTTTTTTCTTTTGCCCATCCAGGTACATGGGGAGTTTCTTGCCTTTTGGGACGTCTGAGGTCTTCTTCCAGCGTTCAGTGGGTGTTCTGTAGGAGTTGTTCCACATGTAGATGTATTTCTGATGTATCTGTGGGGAGGAAGGTGATCTCCACGTCTTACTCTTCTGCCATCTTCCCCCTCACGTCCAGTTATGACATTTTAATTTATATTTTTAAGTAGGGCACAGCGGAATGGGACATGAGAGATCAGCCCTCTTCCTTTTCTTTTGTGTCTTCAATCTTTTCTCCTACTCCCTAATTAATATAAATTGCTTCCTTCATTTCTTCCCTTACTCCTCTAAAGTCAGAAGTGAGAGCAGATGGTAGTGTGGTTGGAATAGATAAATGTGATCAGCAGTGAGGGAGAACCTGTTTTAGTCACTTTTTTCTTTCAAAAATACAAAATGTATGCGTTAAATTGAGAATTATAATCACTTCACAAAACTGCATTAAAGAAAACATTTATGTAGAAAGTTTATGTACAAATATTTTATGCTGTAGGGATTGTAGCAAAATTAATACATTTTCAAGCATATTTTATTTTTCCTCCAATTTATTTTACTTTTTTTTTAGCTTTGCTCTATAGGCTTAAGTAGGAGTGATGGTTTATTTCTTAAATGTATGATGGTTTTTATGAGGAATGGAAAAAGCCTTAATTGGCAATGGCAAATAACCTAGAATCCCTGGAATTATTAATAGTTTGGACAATTATTATTTTCAGTCAGTCTCAATTAAACTTTCCATTGTTATATTTAATGTGTTAAATATTTAATAAACTTTTGTTTTAAGAATTTTCTACACATAAAAAAAATACTAAACTTTGCAAGACTCCAAATATTAAAATAAATGTATCATCTCTCTGAACAGTCAACTAAAAATAATCTAGCTTAAAGTCATATTAGTATTTTCTAATAATATGGGTTGTAAGATCTAAATAAAGAAATGTATAAGAAAAATCCCTTTGTGTTCTGTATTCTATTAAGATTTACTACATTTAATTTCTGTGAAAATAATTACTTGTTTAATTATTTTATGGGGTTTTCTTTTTAGTTTAAGTGCTCAATGGTATGATGATGTTCAGTAGTTTATGATCATTAACACCAGAAGGAATCATTTTTTAAATATAATTGTTTAAAATTTTCTGATGCATTAAGTATAAATTCAGAATAAAATATCATTTGTTATTATAATCTGTCTAAATTCTGGAGTAGACTTAGTTGCAATAGTCAAATAGTACAATAGAATTTCACGTGAAGTTATTACATTGTTTTCCTCATTATAAAGTCTTCCTAGAGACTTTATATTCTATTGATTTCACACCCCTTTCAATAATGTGCTAGATGGATTGAATCATTTGCACGGCCTGGACATATTATTGTTCTGTATTTCAGCTCCAAAGAAAAGAACCCATTTTGAGTGATATGTGGCTTTTTAATTTTTTTCCCCTTTCTTTCTTTCTTTTTTAATAGATCTTTAGTGATTTTGAGATTGAGCAGCATCAAGAATGTGCTTATGATCATTTGGAAGTATTTGATGGAGAAACGGAAAAATCACCAATTCTTGGACGACTGTGTGGGAACAAGATACCAGAGCCCCTTGTGGCTACTGGAAATAAAATGTTTGTTCGGTTTGTTTCTGATGCATCTGTTCAAAGAAAAGGCTTTCAAGCCACACATTCTACAGGTCAGTAATTTAGGGGATGCTTCTCTTTTCTGAGTAAGATCCAAGTGTCTCTTCTAGTGTGTGCAGGGGATCTATAACAGGATTATAAATGAACCAGAAGAAGTCTCACTGAAGCATTGTGTGAAATATTTGAGAACCACATATCATCCTAACTAAATATCTTTGTAGCTGTTGAACTAATTAAAAGAAACACAATAGTTTGATCTGGTTCATGTTCAGTGTGGTATGATCAAGAAGAACTATCTCTAAATATTTTTGTAGTGTATTCCATGTTAACTTTAGCAGTTTGATTTATATGTTATATTTAACAGATAGAAATCTATAGCTTGGAATTCAAACATTTTGTTTTTACTAAAATCCTACTTGTTTAGCTTTCACATTAATATATTTTTGTAAACCAAATTTGGAATATAACTCTCTGTTTTACAGAGTTTTATTTTTTCCCTTTTATTTGGTAGGCAACACAATCTTTTCCCTAATCCTAATCCCTAATTTGACTCACAGATTCCAGCTGTAATGGAAGTCTTTAAGAAATAAAATACAATTCAGAAAACTATGGAAAATTTTAAGCAAAAATGTCAAATAACTTTTTTATAATTTGGATCAAATTTATAATATATTCCATAAATGTCCAGTAAATATCATTTTTTAATTCAGCTTAAAAACAAACAAACAAAAAAAATATTTACTGAAATCATTTAGCTTATACTGACACCTAGTGGCAGTTCTAATGCCAAAACTATTGAGACACAAATCTATCTTGGTGTAAAATGCAGTATAATAGGCTACAAGTTCATCAATGAAACAATTTTAGTGCAGTAATTTTTGTCATGTTTTCCTGATTATTGTTTTCTCCTTTTATTTTGCTTTTATTTTAGAAAACATAACTTTATTCCATTGTCCAGTATTATTTTCCACTCTAGTATATTCCGTTATGAGCATTAGATTTATATTGAAGTCTATTTGTGAGAAAGTGGATATTGTCTGATTCATGCTAGTAATGACTGGACTCATAAATAATACAA
Organism: Lipotes vexillifer; assembly: GCF_000442215.2. Classification (NCBI taxonomy): domain Eukaryota; kingdom Metazoa; phylum Chordata; class Mammalia; order Artiodactyla; family Lipotidae; genus Lipotes; species Lipotes vexillifer. The sequence goes on from NW_006799247.1 coordinate 1,239,624, forward strand.
AGTAATTATTTCTCATGATTAATATAAATATTCTGGTTTGAGAAAAACCTTTCATGGATTAAAATTTTCATACTAATGAAGAATTTTTTTATACACTTGACGTTTGCTCTTTAAATATTTTCCTGATAACTTGTCACACATTGAAGGAATGGAAAAAATGGAGTCCTATGACTTGATCAATATTTTTCTGAAGCACAGAGTTAATGGCACAATTTTTAAAATAATCGTGGCTGTCACAGGTTCTAAGAATGGAGTGTAAAAGTATGTTATCAAAACTCTTGAAATAGCTGATACACTGTTTTTAAATTACTTACCTATAAATTCCTCTGTCTTATTTCATAAAAACCTACTTTTATAGTTTCTCTTTTCATCTTTACCTTTACCTTAAATCTCAAGTTTTCTTGCAGCTATATAACTCCATGACTCCTTAATTTTCACAGCCTCTGCTCTGGACCCATTTCAGTGTTTGTATTACCATTTAGAATCCACTGTTAGGATCTAGTTATCTTATCATAGAGATCATATATTGAAATCCAATTGTATATATAGCATACACTTGATATTTCAGGCACATACATATACTTAATATAAATTACATACATTGAGCTCTCAAAAGAGCTATATGATGTATGAATTATTATCTTTATCTTCAGATAAAGAAATTTAAAATCTGAAGGATTAATTAATTTGCAAAGACTTCTAAAATTATATCAAAGCCTGGATTTTATCCTAATTCTGTTTCCAATACTCATACACTTTCTACTATGGTATATTTTCTCTTAACATAAACATTTTGGATCAGGAAGAAAGCAAATACAAAACTGGATCACTGTTAATTGAAACAATAGAGACTGAATGCTTCCTTATTTGTCTTAATCAAGCCTTCTGTCCTAACTATCCAACTGAATAGGCTCATTTTTTCTCCCTGTTCAGTTCAAATACCCACGTGATCAGGCTCAATCATAATTTGTAGGCAAAACATGATTCGGTCCTGTCATCTCAGAAATGAGGATTTTGAGACTAAGACTCAAATGAAACTGAAGTAGCACAAAAAATAACACTCAGAATTAGAGTCATAGCCTCCCAACTCCTCCTCGGTTGTGCTAGTCAAAATTTTTGGCATTACCTGTTTGTTTGTTTGCTTGTCTATTTTACATGTAAATTTTTGCTCTCACTTAACCAGCTGTCTTTGAATTTTCTGGGTAGATTTTATTTACACTGTTACTTTCAAGTAGCCATACATGCTGAAATATTCTTATGTACTGCTTACTATTTATTTCTTTTGAAAGCTTTCTCTTTAACAAGTTTATTCCACAGTCTTTCATGAAATATTTATTTGATACCTGCTTTGAATAGACACTGTAAAGTATTAGTAATTCATAGCAAAAAATTAGGAATTTTGTGGTAACTTATGAGAAAACAGAAGGAATTCCTGCCTTTTGACAGCTATAGTCTGATAAGTTAAACTTATGATTTTCAGTCAGTTTTTACCACCAAGACAGCCAAGTCCAGTACCACATCTGTCAATTTCTGCTAAATGTATAAAGTATTTATTCATTATTTAATGTTTTCTAGAATACATGTAACTTTTATTAAGGGGCCCTGAAGTATACATTTTAATTTGCTTGAGTAAATTTATATTTCTATATACAATTTTAATTTTATCCACAAGGAAAGCTTATAATACTACAAATTTTGAAATTAGGTGAAGAGAAATATTAATATTGCTTTATAGCTATTTTTTTTACAAGTAATACTATCCAACTCAATGGGAAATGGACTTTATTGGAAAAAGTCCCTTTTTCCTCTAAAGGTAGGTCCAAATACTAAAAGTCCAAATTAATTTTACTCAGGTAACAAATGGTGTTAGGCCAGCCTTAGATAAACTATTGAAGAAAAAAACTCAGTAAAAAAAAAATAACGTATATATTCACTCAGAGGATAAGGCTATAATACAGAAAAAGAGGGGGAGTGTGGAGAGAAAATATTTTAAAACATGGCATGTCAAGTAAGACTTTATTCTGCAGCAGAAAGCATCATCCTAATTTAAAAATCAAATAATATATTATTAGGCTCCTTAGAAATTATTTTGATAGAACTTAAATTATAGTGCCTACTAAAAGCATTTATTGCTCAAATTATAGGCCCTCACAGGGATTTAACACTTTACCAGGAAATGAACAGAAGTCTTTCCAAATTAAAACGAGGGCCACCCTTTCTGAAACATTTTAAGTCACTCTTAATTGTAGTTTAAGTCATTTGTTTTGAGTATTGTCATTTTCCAGAAGTTTTCAATAAAATCAAATAATGATGCCTCACATTTCAGATTCACAAAGGCTTTGTGAAATCTCTTTTTGTTTAAATACTTCATTTCCTTCTTGATTTCTGTTCTGATCTGGGGTTGACAGAGAATGGTCTCCTCTGGATCCTGATTTGTTTTGCTACTTTGTTTCTCTGAAGTAGGCACACAGAAGTCAGTGCTTCTCCCACAGTCCACCCCTTCCTGGGTTGTGGAATAAAAGTAATACAAGTGCTGACAGTTGTAAACAAAACAAATCACTGAATTATATCAAACTTTGAGAATAAGTCAAATTTTTAAAATATCTGTAAATGAGATTACACTGGTTTATACATTTATATATTGAATTCAGAAATACTTTCACAAAATATTTTACTGGCCTTCAAAAATATAATCCTTCCTTTCTGAAAACAGGTTAATAGTGCTTTAAATTGTTTTTCAATTTTTCTGGCTTTTCTGTTCATGCTTGAGTGGATCTCTAGGAGTATAGATGGTGGCATTTAGATATTCTGACTAGAAAATAATAACAAAATGATAATTGTGTATACTTATATGGCTTTTTCTATGTGCAAGGTATCCTTCAATGATTTTACATATATTAGCCCATCACTCTTCATCTAGACCCTATCATTTGAGTACTATGTATGATCCCCACTTTAGGAATGAAGTGGGGGACAAAATCCCACAGCTGATGAAGCATAGAGCTCAGATTTGTACCCAGACCCGTTAGCTGTGGAGTTCTGTCACAGGGAGAGGACAATAATTCTTGGAATTACTGGAATAAGAGAAGCACCGTGGTGGGAAAGGAAGGATGCTTGCCTTCCAGTCTGTGACACTTAAGAGATGATTCCCAAGACTGATCAGATTTGCAGCTTTCCAGAGTGGTTCTAAGCACATGTGTTTCTTCACATGTTTACACTTGTAATTGTGGCACCTACATCAATAGATTGTGCAAGACACCCCACCTACCATCTGGAAGACAAAGGGACATCACTTAACATGATGGGGAAGCCATTCTCATGATTGAAACCCTAGTTGGAAGTTCTTTCGTATGTTAGTCGCACAGAGGTCTCTGAATGTGCAGTTATCTGTGAAAATGCCCATAGTTTTGGTTGAGCCTACTTGTATTCAGACATATCTAGATGGGGTTCCATCCTGGGAATTCAGAAATATTTTGTTACTTAAAATCACCAAACCACAATGTGGGTAAATTATATACAAATCTCAAAAGTCTAAGAATTTTAGCTGTCCTAATTCACTTTCACTGGGTGCTGCCAAGGACAATCTGGTCACAGATGACCACACCAGGGTTACAATTGTGTTTTGATAACCAGAGGCTTAGCTGTCCAAATCTTCCACATTGGATTTTTGGGTTTGTTCCCTCCCAACTCATACCAGTTTTGTTGGGACTTTCCTGGTTTTAGTACTGAAATTACTGTTTCCCAGGAACCTCTCAGTCATTGGCAAATAAGGGCAGAAAGAAACTCTACTTTCTCCTGACACTTTTCATATCCCTTTCTTTTTCTCCCTACCCCCAGCCATATGTTTGTATGTGTACTTGGTTGGAGGAGACATTGTAGACTTCCTCTACAATTTATTCTCTAGTCATTGTAAAATCTGGGGCCTCAGACTACAAAGAGTTCCTGAGAAAATTTTGAAAATTTGTATTCTCTAAATTACACTAACTGTAAATTTTATGCAGGCTTATATATTTCTTTGGTATATTTACCTCTAATTACAAAAGTAGTAACTGGTAAAGCCTATATTTATTAATATCTCTCTGAAAAAGCCATAAAAAGAGCATTTTAAATTCCTTTGTTTATTAAAATAACAAGATATAACTGACAAGGTTCTGGAACTAGAAAAATAACTACAATTAATGATGTGTGTATGCTTTTCCCAACCAAGTTAGATAAATATTTCTACCTAAGTAAAGTAATACTGGTCTATATATTCTACGCAGAGAGTTCTATATGACACATATACACATACAGGAGTTTTATATATTTTGTTGATCTTTAAGTTATTTCTTATTCCTTTGGATTCTGGGTTCTTAAATTATTAAGATTAAACTCAAATTAACACACTGACCTTTTTTCCATGAAAACAGTTATTTAAGACTGAAAACATGAGATAGAACAATAAAAAAATGCATTGAGAGTTACTATATGGCAGGTACCGTTTTAAGTGATTTTTGTGTGTTAATTAAATCCTCAAAACCCACTAAGATTGGTACTATTATTATCATCTGCACTTTACTCTTGACCACTTTACCCTATGGATCAGAGAAGTGATGTCACTTATCCAAAGTCACTGAGCTAGTAGGTAAGGAGCTGAAATTCCAACCCCACAGTCTCTTTAGGGCCTATAACTGTACCCACTATGCCGTCTGAATCTTCAAATATAGGGAACATAACTGATGGTGGAAATGAATACAGAAATTAGAGAGTGGTTAGACTATATTAAAAGAGAAATTTGAATTGTTAAAGTTCATTGAGCTCAATTATTTCATTTTTCTTTCCTGGGCAGAGTGTGGTGGCAGACTGAAAGTGGAATCAAAACCCAGAGATCTGTACTCACATGCTCAGTTTGGTGATAACAACTATCCAGGACAAGTTGACTGTGAATGGCTGTTAGTGTCAGAACGGGGCTCTCGACTCGAATTATCCTTCCAGATTTTTGAAGTGGAAGAAGAAGCCGACTGTGGCTATGACTATGTTGAGCTCTTTGACGGTCTCGATTCAACAGCAGTGGGGCTTGGTCGATTCTGTGGATCAGGGGTAAATACAGTAAAAGCAGGATACCATAGACATGATAAAAATGCCTATAAATTGGTGATTGATATGTGTAACATATGCAAATCAGCAGTGCTTTTACAAAATGGCTTGACAAGTTATAACATGCCTCTTCTTCCCTTACTTCTCCATCTCTAATGAATTTGCTCAATAATATTGAACAAGACAGATGAATTCAATAGCTATAATTTCTTGTTACTGTCCACATCCTTTTTTAATTCATGTTTTTATTGTGCAATAAATATTTAAATGTTTAATTATCTAAAAGCAATATGCCTAAATACACACCTTTGACAATTTTGTAAGCTTCATAAATTAAAGCATAAAGCAAAAAGAATATGTACATCATTGGCATTCCTCTCTCAACAATATATTTGATAAGTGACAGTATCTACCATTGATGTGGGGGTTTGGCCGGTACTATTGAATGTTGCTCCATTGCAGTGGGCACAGGACGGAGTACAAAACATAGGTCAGAGGTTGTCAACATGAGAAATAAGAAACAGGAAAGCTTAAGGTTTTCTCAATGCTTTTCCCCCACGATTCACTGCATTAATATCAAATGTTCTTCTGAATACATATTTTGTTCTGAAGATATTAGTCCCATTTTTCAAATGTCTACCAGTGACTATTTCTTAAATAATATTGAACTCCTGTCCAAATAGCTACAGAAATGAAACAAAAATTATTCTTAGTACTTAGATTATTAAAGCAAGAAGGAATGGACGATTTGGATTCTGGAAGTGGCTCTGCCTCAGAGAACCTTCTGAAATAGATTTAATGTCCCTTTATCCTCTGTGAACCTCACTTTAATTACTTGTAAATCAAAGGAAATTGGCTTAAAATTTTGGGAAAAAACACCAAGTTCCAGAACTTGGAAATAGACTTAATTATGTTCAAAGCTCAGCTATATCACTGATCAGGCTTGTGATCTTGAGTATGTCATCTGTTCTCTGAAACTCAAGTTTTCTCATCTGTATAATAAAGTCACTCTTATCCACTTTTCAATGTTGTTGGGAGGTTTAAATTATATACCAAAAAAATTCCCAAACATGAATTACATTGAAGAAAAAATAATTCATTCTTGTTGTTTGTTTATTTGTTTTGTTTGTTTTTGTCTTCAGCCACCAGAAGAGATCTATTCAATTGGTGATACAGTTTTAATTCATTTTCACACTGATGACACAATCAGCAAGAAAGGATTTCATATAAGATACAAAAGCATCAGATATCCAGATACCACGCATACCAAAAATTAACACCATAAACTCCACCAAAACATAAAGGAATGGGCATAATGGAAAGAAGATGTATTTCTTTTTTAAATGAAGATTTTAGCACAAAGTTTTATATAATGAGTTTGAGCAGAAGAAAACTGCAAGACCAGAATTATCTTTGTACTAAAAGAGAAGTTTCCAGCTAACCCTGATCAACATTACCAAGATATCTGAACTTCATTCTTGACAGTATAAATATAAATAAAGTTGGTGAAAGGGGATCTCATGCTTCAAAGAAGACTTCACAATCCTTTGTTCACAGCTCACCATAGCTGCTTCACAATTCAGACAGTCCCATTCAGGGTCTGTGACCCTGCAGAGTGTCCTTTTTGACAATTTTTCAATATATGGGAAAAGTAAAATGACCTCGCAGGTCATAAACTGGAACACCCTCTCCTTGTGTCTTAGGATAATTGCTTTGACTTTGGATCTTGAAGACAGTGTAAACCAGACCCATATAAGTTGTTGTGAAGTGGGAGTCTCTTGAGGGTGGTTTATACTTTAAATGTGGGTATGACCAATGCTTGGAAACTGGAATATTTCAGCTTCATTATTTTCACTTGCAGGCTAAAGTTACCTCTTTGAAACATAAATGATCTCAAGACCACTTCTTTTTTGTGACGTTCTGACAAGTTTGAAATGTCAATACTGTCTATCATTGCAGTTAACTCTAGAAATCATTTTTTTAAGTGCTGGAAAATGCCCAGTTGAATGGTAAACTCAGTTCTTTCAGTGAAAGTGCTGTCTTTTCATACCAAATTCAAGAAGTCTTGTGATGTCTTATGAACTTGATGAGACAATTCCCAACAGGTGTGAACAAGATTCTTCTAAGCAACTGCCTGGATGGTTCATACTCAAGTTCCACTGCTGCTATTGTCTTTCTTTTGTTGTTGATCTGTTGTAGTTGTTAATGTTGATGTTGTCATGGTTAATGTATTTTTTTTTAATGAAATGAAATGAAGTGGAAGTAGGCCTTGTTAGAATTGAAAGATCTCTTTCTTTCTCTTCCTAGAAATCAGTTTTTTTTAATGCAGTATTGAAAAAAAAATGATTTGTTTCTGAAAGACTTTCCATGGTGCTATTCCATAAACATTTTTTTAAACAAAGTTTTTGACCTTTGAGCCAACCACATGTAGACTATGAATGTCTCTGTCTGGCTGGTAGCACTTGAAGACTAAAGACTTAATATATCAAGAGTATATCATTGCAAGGGCAACACTTGTCCTGTGGAACAACTGCTTATATTGCCTTAGAATTCTTTCACATGATCGAGCAGATCCTCCTAAGAGACAAAACTTTTGAGAAGTTTAACATAATAGTGTATGTTAATTAGCATTTCCATGAGGAAAATCCATTTCTGTGACTGAGAGCATTGGATATAAGTATGGTGACCTGCTTTTATGGTAGAAAATGAATTTTCTGCTTTAAAGGCAGGTTTTTAAAAAAAATATTAATGTATGTATATGTGAGGTTGTCTGAATGAGTGGAGTTACAAGGAGGTGAAAAGTAGTGAGTGGTTTAAAAGTTTAAATTTACTTGCCAATTTCTACTAAAATCCTATTTAAAGTAGCACCTTTCATAGGACGTTTCATGGACAAATAATGGGAACTTCTAATTATTATCAACCCCATTTTAAAAAGTCTCCTTCCTTCAGAGAAACTCTATTTTCATATTTTTTGATGTTGATATAGATTGCTATATGAAGTAGCTTTTGTTCTGTTACCTGTCCATGAACATTCAACATTTAATAAAATTGAAAATTTTTCTTCATTTTACAAAATTAAACTATACACACAGATTTAGCTTATTTGTTTTTTTGGTTTTTTTTTTTGTCATTGTTGCCTTGGAAATCTTTTCTTGCATATGAATTTTATTATTTAAATACAATTTTAAAACCAGTCTTTTGATCTTACTGAATGTTACTTTGGAAATGTATAACCAACGCCTGCAATATAATGAGTTTTTAGTGGAGCTGATTTATTCCAGTAACTCTTCTATATTTTTTTTCACTAATCTCCAGTTAGTCAAAATATTGGGAATGGGAATTAGAGGAGAAAAGAAACATTAACACCTAATATACTACACTGTGCCCAGCCCAGTACTAGACACATACACTAGCTCTTTTTAATGTTTATGCCACCCTTTGAGAACTGTGGTGATGTTCTCATTTTGTGGTTTAGGAACTGAGGCTCAAAGAAGGCATATAATGTTCCCAGGGTCACAGTGTAAAGTTAGATGTTAAAACCCAGATTGTTTGATATAAAAATCTGTGTTTGTTCTACAAAATATAGTAGAATCAATCTTGACCTATATAAATAGTAGATATATTTTATGATGAAACTTCTCCACATAAAGTCAATTTTAGAGGTGAATTACAGTAAAACTTTCAGGATAAGCATTGTTCCTTTCAGTAATAGCATGACAATTCACATATCAACTGTAGATATCTTTAAGAACCACAGGTAGTACTAGAAATGTGAAAAAAAAAACCTACTATATAGTTTGGAGTTAGTAACTATGGGCCTTTTGTTAAAATAAATAAATTATTTTATCTGGTGTGGTAGGAGAAATGTAGTGTTCTACTTTAAGAAATATTGTTGATATTCTGACTGACATCTTATTAGGCCACAATTAGCTGCCTTGACACAACTGAGAAATAAAGTATTTAGAAGGCACACCACAGAGATGTTGTCATAACTTAGGTCTTCAATGGGAACATTAATTTTTTATTGTACCTTATGTCAGATATCAGCTCACTGAATATTATTTTTATATTAATTCGACTTTGGCTTAAGTGTGTTGTTAAATTCAAACACAAACAGCTTCATTGTTATTGTGTTAATAATTGTTAATTACTGTTCTAGGCATTTTATTCGTTTTGTAAATTTATGTTCAACCTCTACTCTCTATCTGCCAAAGTTCTAACTCCTATATAATCCTCACGAACTATACAGAGAAAAAACTGCTCCCACTTTATATGATTTTACTAAATTATTTTTAAATTCAATTTTGAATATTAATCTAGTTTATTTAGGAAATCTTGACAACTGAACAAAACAACATTTTTAAATAAATATATGAGAAACAGCAATTCTATTTCCAAAGTCTCCAAATGTCCCCTGCCTGTGTTGGCTGAATTTTTGCTATCTTGGATTAATTTTAGTATATCACAGCTATCAGATTCAAATTCTGTTCAATTTTGTTTTTAAATATCTTAGTCTCTTTTGTTTGGTTTCTATTACTATATTTTTGATAGTAAGCCTCAAATAATGAAATTTTATTCTCACATATAGAAAATCTCTAAAAGCATCTAATTACTCTTCACAAGGCTAAAATTTTTTTTAAAAGAAACATTAAATTACATATTTCTTTAGATCTAGTAAACTATAGCCATGTGTGACATTAAAAATAACTTTTCTTAAAGCAATTAACAAAATGTTTGGAATTTTTATTTAACAATAATTTTATTTAGCAAGAATATTTTGGATAAAGGAAAACCTTAATACCACTTATTAAATCCTGCATGGGAGGAAGAAAACAGGAAAAATAATTACCATATAAATATCTATAACATGAGCTGCAGTGATGACTTCTGTTTTACTAGAAAAAATATGTAATATGAGCTTATCAAAAAGAAAAAAAAGATGGTCTATGGATGCATTTTTACATCAATGCATAATAAATGGTTACCAATGAACATTTAACTTTTAGTCTTTTAGTGCTATTGTTATAAAATTGAGAAATTTTGTCATTAGCTTAGGAAATGATGGAAAAGCTGGCTCTTATACAACGTGAAATATTATTATTAGTCTCCAAACTTTCTTTTGACATGTACTTTTTAAATTGTTCAGCTTTCAACCTACCTACATTTCACTCCCCACCAGTGTACTTAAACTGAATTCAGGCTTACCATGTAATTCTAGTCAATACCATGACACCTACTTGGTGCAGAGGTCAACACAAGGTGATTCCAAACAGTGTATAGGGCCCTGAGCATGTCTCATACATATAATCTCCCTCTGGTTCAATATTTTGAATACAAATTCAGTGCAATAAATCTCAACTTCTAACTTTAGAAGACTTGTAAAATATTACTTGGGTTAAAGCCTATAAAAAGAGAAGACCTAAGCACCAACCTGTAGTGTAAGACATGTGGATAGAAGGCCCTGGCAGTTGGGTCTACCCTTGCATTTGCTGCCAGAGCAGAGGTGTTTGAAGTGGCAGGGAGAAGTCCATTTCAAGGAATGCCCTTAAAATTATTTAAACAGAACACCTAGAAAGGACAAATAAAGTGAAAGGATTATAGATAATAAGGCTTAAATATGTAAATCTATCCTAAAACAATATTTAATGGACATTCCATAGAGGGGTATAATTACAAATTAAATTGCAGAAAAATTTTCCACAGAGATGTAATAAATTTGTTAAAGTCATTTTTACACAATTGTACATCTATTAGTTGTGTTTGAATTTCATGGAAATAGAGTCTTTTGTATTATTTTTTGTCATTTTTAAGCCAAAAGACATAGACATTTATTTACTCAACAAATATTTGCTTAATGCCTATAATATGCTAAGCACTATGTTAAATATTAAGAATTTAATGAGACTTTAAAAATAAAAACAATCACAATCTTTTCTTTCTTGAAAGTTAAATTCTAGTTGGAGAGATAAACATTAATATTAATTAAAAGCAAATCACAAAAAGGCATAATTGCAATATAAAACATACATGTGCAGAATTCCCTGGCAGTTCAGTGGTTAGGATTCCATGCTTCCACTTCAGGGGGCACAGGTTCGATCCCTCTTCAGGGAACTAAGATCCCACGTGCCACTGTGGTGCAGCCAAAAAAAAAAATGCATGTGCATTTTGCTACAATTTTGGGGGCACTCTTCCAAACAGTATGGTTTGGATTTTGAGACAAGTATTATCATAAACATCCTTTCCTTATCCTTGATTTTCCACTGTCTTCTTACTTACATTTGTGCTTTCTAAAATTTCAACTTTTGTGTAAAATAACTTATTTTTGCATCAATCACGTATTTTCAGCTTATAAATGAAATTATTTATTCTCATGATGAGCAATGAGAGTGGGATAACATATCAAAATTCTATTTATTTATGTAATTATTTAATAAACAAAACTAAACAATGTAATTTTATAAAAAGCACTACCTATGGAGGTGGCCAAGATGGAGAATCCTGACTTCACCTCCTCCCATGGACACAACAAAATCACAACTACTCACAGAGCAACTCTCTATGAGAACAACCTGAAAACTAGTAGAAGAGATTTTCCACAAAAACGTAAGGAAGAAACCACAACGAGAAAGGTTGGAGGGGTAGAGACAAGACATAGTCAGACCCACAACCCACCAGTCAGAAAAACACAAATGTATAGAATATCACAATTGTAGATGTTGTCCTCAAAGAGCAAGGACTCCAAGCCCCATATCAGGCTACCCAACCTGGGGGTCGTGTGCCATGAAGATGAGCCCCCAGATTATATGTTTTTGAAAATCAATGGGGCTTGTGTTCAGGAGAGCGAGAGGGACATAGGAAAGAGAGCTCCACTCTTAAAGGGCACACACAAAATCTCACATGCTATGAGACTGAGTGCAGAGGCAGTAGTTTGAAAGAAGCCTTGGTCAGACCCATTTCCTGATCTTGGATATCTTCCCAGAGGGGTAGGAAGCAAATGGAACTCCTGCTCATGATATAGACACTAGCAGCAGATATTATTGTCAGCTCATTCCAATGGAAAAACATTGGCACTGGCAAGCACAATTTTGGAATCCTCCTTCTAGCTTATTAGAGCCATGGACCCAGCCCTGCTCACCAACAAGACCCATTCTACCCCCAGATCACACACAGATTATCATATTAAAATATCATATTAAAATAATCATATATATGGGGTTATATATGACCTCATGGTAACCACATCCAAATTATAATAGATACACATGCAAAAAAGTGAAGAGAATCCAAACATAATGCTAAATAAAAATTGTCCTCAAATCACAAGGGAAGAGAGCAAAAGAAGAAAAAAGGAACAAATAAAAATTAGAAAAACAGCCTGAAAACAATTAGCAAGATGGCAACAAGTACATACCTATAATTAATTACTTTAAATGTAAATGGACAAAATGCTCCAGTCAAAAGACATAGAGTGGCTGAATGGATTTTTTAAAAGATCCATATATATGCTGCCTATAAGATACTCACTTCAGATTTAAAAACACACACAGACTGAAAGTGAGGGGACGGGAATAGGTATTCCATGCAAACGGAAATGAAAGGAAGCTGGGGTGGCAATATTTATATTAGACAAAATAGACTTTAAAACAAAGACTATAATAGGAGACAAAGAAAGACAGTTCCTAAGAATCAAGGATCAATTCAACCAGAAGACAGAACAATTGTATATTTATATGCACCCAACATAGGAGCACTTAAATACATAAAGCAAATATTAGCAAACATAAAGACAGAAATTGACAGTAACACAATAATAGCAGGGGACTTTAAGACATCACTTATATCAATGGACGGATAATTCAGATAAAAAATAAGGTAACACTGACCTTAAATGACACATTATATCAGATGGAATTAACAAACATACACAGAACATTCTTACTAAAAGCAGCAGAATACACATTCTTTTAAAGTGCACTTGGAACATTCTCCAGGATAGATTACGTGCTAGGACCCCCAGAAAATCTCAGTAATTTGAAGAAGATTGAAATCTTATCAAGCATCTTTTCCAAACACAACAATATGAGACTAGAAATAAACTACTAGAGAAAAACTGAAAAAAAAAATGGAAACACATGGAGGCTAAACAATATGCTACTAACAACAAATGGGTCAATGAAGAAATAAAAAAGGAAATAAAAAATACCTAGAAATAAATTAAAATGACAACATTGCAAACCAAATCTATTGGATGCAACACAAGTAGTTATGAAAGGGAAGTTTATAGCAATACAAGCTTACTTCAGGAAACAAGAAATATCTCAAATAAACACAAGCTAACCTTACACCTATAGGAACTAGAAAAACAACAAGCAAAATCTCGTTAGTAGAAGGGAATAAATCATAAAGATCATAGAATAAATAAATGAAATGGAGACCAAAAAAATAGAAAAGATCAATGAAAGTAAGAGCTGGTTCTCTGAAAAGTTTTTAAAAATTTAAAAACCTTTACTCAGACTCATCAAGGAAGAAAGAGAGAGGGACCAAATAAATAAAATCAGAAATGAAAGATGATAAGTTACAACCAACACCACAAACATACAAATTATCATAAGAGATTAATACAATTATATGCCAACGAAACAATCAAACTAGAAGAATCATACAGATTCCCAATACTGAATAAGGAAGAAATAGAAAATATGAACAGACAAATTACTAGTAATGAAATTGAACCAGTAATTAAAAATCTCCCAATAAGCAGAAGTCCAGGACTAGGTAGCTTTACAGGTGAAGTCTACCAAATATTTAAAGAAGAGGTAACACCTAACCTTCTCAAACCAGTCCAAAATATTGGAGAGGAAGGAATACTTCTGAACTAATTCTACAATGCCAACATCAGCCTGATACCAAAACCAGACAAAATTACATCACACACACAAAAAAACTTATAAGCCAATATCAGTGAAGAATATAGATGCAAAAAGCCTTAATAAATATCAACATCCAAGTTGAATAATATATTAAACACAATGATTAAGTGGGATTTCTACCAGGAATGCAAGAATGGTTCAATATCCACAAATCAATCACTGTGATACACCACATTAACAAAATGAAGAATAAAAGCCATATGGTCAGGACTTCCTTGGTGGTCCAGTGATTAAGACTCTGCACTCCCAATGCAGAGGACCTGGGTTCAATCCTTGGTCAGGGAACTAAATCCCATGTGCTGCAACTAAGAGCCTGAATGCCACAACAAAAAGATCCCACATCCTCAACTAAAGATCCTGAATGCTGCAACGAAGACCCTGCATGCCACAATTAAGACCTGGCACGACCAAATAAGTAAATAAATAAATATGCTTTCAAAAAAACATACGATCATCTCAATAGATGTAGGAAAAGCTTTTGATAAAACTCAACATCCATTTATGATAAAAATTTTCCAGAAAGTGGACATAAAGAGTACATACCTCAACATAATAAGGGCAATATATGACAAAACCAAGCTGAATTCATACTCAGTGGTGAAAAATGGAAAGAATTTTCTCTAAGATCAGGGACAAGACAAGGATGCCCACTCTCACCACTTTTATTCAAGATAGTATTGGAAGTCCTAGCCACAGCAATGAGACAAAAAGAAAGAAAAAGAATCTGAATAGGAAAAGAAGTTAAACTGTCACTGTTTAGAAATGACATAATACTACATACAGAAAATCCTAAAGAGGCTACCAAAAACGTTTTAGAACTCATGAATTCACTAAAGTTGCAGGATACAAAATTAATATATAGAAATCTGTATACACTGACAACAAATTATCAGAAAGATGAATTAAGAGAACAATGTCATTTACATTTGCATCAAAAAGAATAAAATACTTAGGAACGACTCTAACCAAGAAGATAAAAGACGTGTACTTGAAAAATTATGAGACACTGAGAAAAAAATTGAAAATGACACAAACAAATTGAAGAATATACAGTGTTTATTGATTGAAATAATTAATACTGTTAAAATGACCATACTCCCCAAGACAATCTATAGATTCAATGCAATCCCTAAGACAATACCAAAGACTTTTTTCACAGAGCTAGGACAAAGAATTCTAAAATTTGTATGGAAACACAAGACTCCATATAGACAATGGAACCTTGAGAAAGGAGAACAAAGCTGGAGGTATCACACACACTGATTTCAAATCATACTCAAAACTATAGTATTCAAAATCGTATGGGGTTAGCAGAGAAACAGTCACATTGATCAGTGGAATAGATGCCCTGAAATAAACCCAAACTTGTATGGTCAAATAATCTATGACAAAGGAGACAGAAATATACAATGGGGAATAGACAGATTCTTCAATAAGTGGTGCTGGGAAAACTGAACAGCTACATGTAAAAGAATGACACTAGAAAATTTTCTCACTCTATATACTAATAAACTTAAAATGGATTAAAGACTTACATGTAAGACCTGAAACCATAAAACTGTTAAGAGAAATCATAGGCATTATGCTCTTTGACATCAGTCTTAGACATACATTTTTGGCTATGTCTCCTCAGGCAAGGGAAAGAAAAGCAAAATAATCAAATAAGACCACATCAAACTAAAAAGCTTTTGCACAGTGACAGAAACTATCAACAAAATGAAAAGACCACCTATTGAATAAGAGAAGATATTTGAAAGCAATATATATGATAAGGGGTTATTACCACAAATATACAAAGAACTCATACAACCCAACATCAAAAAGATAATCAACCCAAATTAAAAAGTGGTCAGAGGGCATGAATAGACATTTTTCCAAAGAAGACATACAGATGACCAAAAGGCACATGAAAAGATGCTTAATATCACTCATCATCAGGGAAATGCAAATCAAAACCATAATGAGATATCACTTCACACCTGTCAGATTGTCTATTATCAGTAAGTCAATAAATAACAAATGTTGGCTAGGATGTGGAGAAAAGGGAAACTGTGCACTGTGGGCGTGAGGGTAAATTGGTCCAGCCACTCTGGAAAGCAGTATGGAGGTTCCTCAAGAAATTAAAAATAAAACTACCATACAATTCAGCAATCCCAATTTGGGTATTCATACAAATAAAACAAAAACACTAACTCAAAATGATATATGCACCCCTATGTTCATTGCAGCATTAATTATAATAGAAAGACATGGAAGCAACCTAAGTGTTCATCAACACATGTATGGGTTAAGAAGGTGTGATGCATATATATATAATGGAATATTATTCAGTCATAAAAATGAATATAACCTTGCTATGTGCAAAAACATGATGAACCTAGGGCAAGAAAAAAGTAGTCAGACAGAGAATAACAAATGTCATATAATTATACTTATATGTGGAATCTAAAAAAAAATAAAATAAATAAACAAAACAAAACATTAACTGACTCACAGATACAGAGAATAAACTGGTGGTTGCCAGAGGGGAGGTGGGTATGGGGATGAGTGAAATAGGTGAGGGAGATTAAGAGGTACAGGTTTCCAGTTATAAAATAAATAAGCCATGGAGATGTAATGTTCAGCATGGGAATATAGTCAACAATATTGTAACAAACTTGCATGGTGACAGATGAAAACTAGACTTATCCTGGTCTTCATTTTGTAATGTATAAAATATTAAATCACTATGTTGTACACCTAAAACTAGTATAATATTGTAAGTCAATTATACTTCAATAAAAATATTTAGGAAAAACATTAAAAACAAGTTTAAAATGGATTCTTAAATAAAATAACATAACTGATGTACATTTATATAGTTTATTAATTCAGAGTCAGTACTTATAGAGAGCACAATAAGTATGTTATTCCAATTTTGCAGATGGGGACCGTGAATATATAATAAATTTAAAATTTTACAAGATCATATGATGTCTACAATAAAATATATTTGAAAAATAGTTGATATGTACATTAAATTTTAAATTGTAATTTGACATCCATGAAGATAACACTTTTATTTCTAATTTATTTATTTATTTATTTTATTCTTTATTTTTCTTGTCCAAATTATTATCTTTCATTTTTTTAACATCTTTATTGGAGTATAATCGCTTTACAATGGTGTGTTAGTTTCTGCTTTATAACAAAGTGAATCAGTTATACATACACATATGTGCCCAAATCTCTTCCCTCTTGTGTCTCCCTCCCTCCCACTCTCCCTATCCCAGCCCTCTAGGTGGTCGCAAAGCACCGAGCTGATCTCCTTGTGCTATGGGGCTGCTTCCCACTACCTATGTATTTTACATTTGGTAGTGTATATATGTCCATGCCACTTTCTCACTTTGTCACTGCTCACATTCCCCCTCCCCATATCCTCAAGTCCATTCTCTAGTACGTCTGCCTCTTTATTCCCGTCTTACCCCTAGGTTCTTCATGACATATTTTTTCTTAGATTCCATATATATGTGTTAGCATATGGTATTTGTCTTTCTATTTCTGACTTACTTCACTCTGTATGACAAACTCTAGGTCCATCCACCTCACTACAAATAACTCAATTTCGTTTCTTTTTATGAATGCCCAAATCTCTTCCCTCTTGTGTCTCCCTCCCTCCCACTCTCCCTATCCCAGCCCTCTAGGTGGTCGCAAAGCACCGAGCTGATCTCCTTGTGCTATGGGGCTGCTTCCCACTACCTATGTATTTTACATTTGGTAGTGTATATATGTCCATGCCACTTTCTCACTTTGTCACTGCTCACATTCCCCCTCCCCATATCCTCAAGTCCATTCTCTAGTACGTCTGCCTCTTTATTCCCGTCTTACCCCTAGGTTCTTCATGACATATTTTTTCTTAGATTCCATATATATGTGTTAGCATATGGTATTTGTCTTTCTATTTCTGACTTACTTCACTCTGTATGACAAACTCTAGGTCCATCCACCTCACTACAAATAACTCAATTTCGTTTCTTTTTATGAATGAGTAATATTCCATTATATATATGTGCCATATCTTCTTTATCCATTCATCTGATGATGGACACTTAAGTTGCTAAAACCTATTGTCTATTGTAAATAGAGCTGCAATGAACATTGTGGTACATGACTATTTTTGAATTATGGTTTTCTCAGGGTATATGCCCAGTAGGGGGATTGCTGGATCGTATGGTAGTTCTATTTGTAGTTTTTTAAGGAACCTCCATACTGTTCTCCATAGTGGCTGTATCAATTTACATTCCCACCAACAGTGCAAGAGTGTTCCCTTTTCTCCACACCCTCTCCAGCATTTATTTTTTCTAGATTTTTTGATGATGGCCATTCTGACCAGTGTAAGATGATGTCTCATGGTAGTTTTGATGTGCATTTCTCTAATGATTAATGATGTTGAGCATTTTTTCATGCGTTTGTTGGCAATCTGTATATCTTCTTTGGAGAAATGGCTGTTTAGGTCTACTGCCCAGTTTTGGATTAGGTTGTTTGTTTTTTTGTTCTTGAGCTGCATGATCTGCTTGTAAATCTTGAAGATTAATATTTGTCAGCTGTTGCATTTGCAAATATTTCCTCCCATTCTGAGGGTTTTCTTTTGGTCTTGTTTATGGTTTCCTTTGCTATGCAAAAGCTTTGAAGTTTCATTAGGTCCCATTTGTTTATTTTTGTTTTTATTTCCATTTCTCTGATAGGGGGGTCAAAAAGGATCTTGCTGTGATTTATGTCATAGAGTGTTCTGCCTATGTTTTCCTCTAAGAGTTTGATAGTTTCTGGCCTTACATTTAGGTCTTTAATCCATTTTGAGCTTATTTTTGTGTATGGTGTTAGGGAGTGCTCCAATCTCATACTTTTACATGTACCTGTCCAGTTTTCCCAGCACCACTTATTGAAGAGGCTGTCTTTTCTCCACTGTATAATCTTGCCTCCTTTATGAAAGATAAGGTGACCATATGTGCATGGGTTTATCTCTGGTCTTTCTATCCTGTTCCATTGATCTGTATTTCTGTTTTTTTGCCAGTACCATACTGTCTTGATTACTGTAGCTTTGTAGTACAGTCTGAAGTCAGGGAGCCTGATTTCTCCAGCTCCAGTTTTTGTTCTCAAGATTGATTTGGCTCTTCAGGGTCTTTTGTGTTTCCATACAAATTGTGAAATGTTTTGTTCTAGTTCTGTGAAAAATGCCAGTCGTAGTTTGATAGGGATTACATTGAATCTGTAGATTGCTTAGGGTAGTAGAGTCATTTTCACAATGTTGATTCTTCCAATCCAAGAACATGGTATATCTCTCCATTTATTTGTATCATCTTTAATTTCTTTCATCAGTGTCTTATAATTTTCTGCATACAGGTCTTTTGTCTCCTTAGGTAGATTTGTTCCTAGATATTTTATTCTTTTTGTTGCAGTGGCAAATGGGAGTGTTTTCTTAATTTTGCTTTCAGATTTTTCATCATTTGTATATAGGAATGCTAGAGATTTCTGTGCATTACTTTTGTATCCTGCCACAAGGATACAAAAGGACCAAATTCATTGATTAGCTCTAAGAGTTTTCTGGTAGCATATTTAGGATTCTCTATGTATAGTATCCTGTAATCTGCAAACAGTGACAATTTTACTTCTCCTTTTCCGATTTGTATTACTTTTATTTCCTTTTCTTCTCTTATTACTGTGGCTAAGCCTTCCAAAACTATGTTGAATAAGAGTGGTGAAAGTGGCCAACCTTGTCTTTTTCCTGATCTTAGTGGAAATTGTTTCAGTTTTACACCATTGAGGATGATGTTGGCTGTGGATTTGTCATATATGGACTTGATTATGTTGAGGAAAATTCCCTCTATGCCTACTTCCTTCAGGGTTTTTGTGATAAATGGGTGATGAATTTTGTTGAAAGTTTCCTCTGCATCTATTGAAATGATCATATGGTTTTTCTCCTTCAATTTGTTAATATGGTGTATCACGTTCATTGATTTACATATATTGAAGAATCCTTGCATTCCTGGGATAAACCTCACTTGATCATGGCGTATGATCCATTTAATGTGCTGTTGGATTCTGTTTGCTAGCATTTTGTTGAGGATTTTTGCATCTATGTTAATCAGTGATATTAGCCTGTAGTTTTCTTTCTTTGTGACATCTTTGTCTGGGGCTGGTATCAGGGTGATGGTGGCCTTGTAGAAAGAGTTTGGGAGTGTTCCTCCCTCTGCTATATATTAGAAGAGTTTGAGAAGGATAGGTGTTAGCTCTTCTCTGAATGTTTAATAGAATTTGCCTGTGAAGGCATCTGGTCCTGGGCTTTTGTTTGTTGGAAGATGCTTAATCACAGTTTCAATTTCAGTGCTCGTGATGGGTCTGTTCATATTTTCTATTTCTTCCTGATTCAGTCTGGGCATGTTGTGCATTTCTAAGAATTTGTCCATTTCATCCAGGTTATCCATTTTATTGGCATAGAGCTGCTTGTAGTAATCTCTCATGATCTTTTGTATTTCTGCAGTG
>NW_006799249.1:0-263 GCF_000442215.2 Lipotes vexillifer
CCTTTTTTTTTTTTTTTTTTTTTTTTGCAGTACGCAGGCCTCTCACCGCTGTGACCTCTCCTGCTGCCGAGCCCAGGCTCCGGACACGCAGGCCCCGTGGCCATGCCTCACGGCATGTGGGATCCTCCCAGACCGGGGCACGAACCCGCATGCCCTGCATCAGCAGACGGACTCTCAACCACTGCGCCACCAGGGAAGCCCGATTACTGTAGCTTTGTAGTATAGTCTGAAGTCAGGGAGCCTGATTCCTCCAGCTCCATTTT
>NW_006799250.1:0-201 GCF_000442215.2 Lipotes vexillifer
GCAGTGGTTGGGAGTCCGCCTGCCGGTGCAGGGGACGCGGGTTCGTGCCCCGGTCCGGGAAGAACCCACATGCCGCAGAGCAGCTGGACCCGTGGGCCATGGCCGCTGGGCCTGTGCGTCGGAGCCTGTGCTCCACAGCAGGAGAGGCCACAACAGTGAGAGGCCCGCGTAACGCAAAAAAAAAAAAAAAAAAAAAAAAAA
>NW_006799251.1:0-1037 GCF_000442215.2 Lipotes vexillifer
TATATGCGTAGACCCACAAACCCATCATCCCAATCAAAATACCAAATATGTTATAATTCCCAGTGTTTCCTTGTGCAGCTTTGCAATTCTTTCTTCTATGTTTTACTCACTATATATTAGTTTACATTTTCTAGAATTTTATAAAAATGGCATTATGCTTTTTTTCCCTTGGTCTGGGTTATTTTACTCAGCATAATGATTTTGAGATTCATTCATGTCGTTGAACATGTCAATAGCTTACTCCATTTATTCACTTACTTATTTATGGCTGAATAGTATTCCACTACAAGAATATACCACAATTTAACTTTGCACATCCTGACGGGCATCTGGGTTGTTTCCAGTCTTGTCTTTTATAACTAAATCTGTTAGGAATATTTGTCTACAAGTCTTTGTGTGGATGATATACTTTCATTTCCTCTTGGTAAAAATTTAGAAGTGGCCTTGCTGGGACATACTATAAGGACTTTTGACTGATGGAACAGCTTAAGAGGTTGGAATACACACAGTAATGAATCTTTGAAGGAGGAGACTTGGGGCACCTTTTGGTCCCTTCCCAGGGGATAAGTATATAGTTCAAAGGTACCTCAAATTTGCCAAGTTTTGAGTCTCAGTTCTCGACCTTCTTTTTCAAATGTGGTCCCTTGTCAGTATTCCTTTGTTCAGTAAATTGTACCACCATCTGTGAAGTTGGGCAACACGAAGTCAGCCTTGACACCTACCTCTCTTTCACTCCCTTTATTCTATTGGTCTTCAAGTCCTACAGTTTTTCCCTCGTGAAAATCCCTACCATTTGTACTGCCCACGCTCTAGTGTGGGTCACTGCACTCCCCCCCCGGACCACTGGGCAGCATGCTCACCGTCCCCCATCCCTTGACTTGTACTCTCCATCCATTATCTGTGGTTAACATAAAATGACCTTTGAAACATGATATACTCAGCATAAGCCTGAGTATATCACTTCACAGATTAAACCTTTAAACAGCCCTTCATAATCCTTGGAAAAAAGCCCAAAATCTTTACCATGGTTTACACAG
>NW_006799252.1:0-292 GCF_000442215.2 Lipotes vexillifer
TGTCTCCCTCCCGCCCTATCACAGCTCACCCTTCCCCCTCCCCATATCCTCAAGTCCGTTCTCAAGTAGGTCTGTGTCTTTATTCCTGTCTTACTCCTAGGTTCTTCATACCATTTTTTTCCCTTAAATTCCATATATATGTGTTAGCATACGATATTTGTCCTTCTCTTTCTGAATTACTTCACTCTGTATGACAGACTCTAGGTCTATCCACCTGATTACAAATAGTTCAGTTTCGTTTCTTTTTATGGCTGGGTAATATTTCATTGTATATATGTGCCACATCTTCTTT
>NW_006799254.1:0-566 GCF_000442215.2 Lipotes vexillifer
GAGAACGCACGGCGCGCCTCAGGCTGATGATGCAACGTCACACTGGCCTCTGCCGCCACAGGCTCGCCCCGCAATCCGTACCCCTCCCTCCCCCCGGCATGAGTGAGCCAGAGCCCCCGAACCAGCTGCTCCTTTAACCCCGTCCTGTCTGAGCGAAGAGCAGACGCCCTGAGGCGACCTACACGCAGAGGTGGCTCCAAGTCCAAAGCTGAACCCCGGGCGCTGTGAGAACAAAGAAGGGAAAGGGAAATTTTTCCCAACAGCCTCAGGAGCAGCGGATTAAATCTCCACAATCAACGTGACGTACCCTGCATATCTGGAACACCTGAATAGACAACAAATCATCCCAAATTGAGGAGGGGGACTTTGGAAGCAACGATATATATGTTTTTTCCCTTCTTCTCTTTTTGTGAGTGTGTATGTGTATGCTTCTCTATGTGATTCTGTCTATATAGTTTTGCTTTTACCATGAGTCGTAGGGTTCTGTTTTTTTATTACTTAAAAAATATTCTTTTCTTAATAATTATTTTTTATTTTAATAACTTTACTTTATATTACTTTTTTTT
>NW_006799256.1:0-231 GCF_000442215.2 Lipotes vexillifer
AAAAAACCAGACCGGCGTCAATCATTTTATGAATTATTTCGAGAGGCAAAAAATTCAATACATTTCGCTTGTTCAGTTGATTTGGGTTTGCCCCACCAGACAAGCACCGCAATATGGTCATGTATGCTAGTTCGACATCAGAGCGAAATATTGACTTCTGCGCACGAGTAAGAGCCTCATCCATTACCCGCGTCACTTCATCCATCTGCCCAACATAAGCAAACAAGCCTT
>NW_006799257.1:0-11736 GCF_000442215.2 Lipotes vexillifer
TTCCCTAAAGTTTCTCTGGAGCCATCCCTGCTTGCCTGGGACTTAGTTGGCTTTACCTGCTGGTTTTGGTAAGCTGTCACCGTGGTAAACTCAGTTTCTTTAAAGGAGAATGTTTTAACCCCTTCAGCAGGCAGGGACTGAATCCGGGACATGTCAACCCTGCTTTCCTGCTTCATCACATGCACACGGGGCTTGTACTTGTGCATGGACTGCAGAATGATCTGGAGGAGAAATCAATGGTCAAATGCTGCCTAGTAATTGGCTTCCCCTCCCCCACACTGTCCCCCTCTCATCAGCACCCCCAACCTTCCCACACAAAAGTGAAGCTAAACCAGAAAGCCTAGGCTAGCCACACACAAGGACTTTTCTTTGCCATTTGGCCCTGGACAGAGGCCTTCAGGCATAAGGGGTTTCACGAACGGGGCACCACAGTGCACCAGAAAGCAGTGATTCCATTTCCAGTTGGGGTCCTTTCCTGCTTCCAAATGTGGGTGACCATGTGATGTTCCCAAGTGTTATTGGGATCTAACTGCCTGCCATAAGTTCTCTGGGCTTAGGTAACTGACGGGAAACCATTTGACATCCCCCACATCCTAAGCCCAGGAGCATCCTTCTTCCTTTTGTGGCTGGCACAGAGCCAGGCCAAGCAGGGAAGAGGCGAGGTGCACCTGGGAAGAAGGTTCAAGATCTCGGTGACTTGAAAAGGCCTTCCATCCGGGCAGGTTGTGGAGAAGATTTCCACCATACCATGTCACACAGAAGGTGCCCATCATGGGAAGGCAATCAGAGCCCACAGTGATTGCCAGGGAGGCTGAAGTGCCAGAGAGCTCAGGGAAGCATTCCCTTTCACTGTCCCAGACCAGGCATCCTGGCTTAAACAAGTTTCCTTTGGTCCTCAAACTTCTTTCACTCACCATCCCCAACGCCCAGCACTCTCAGATGCCAAATAAAAGTCACAAGAGCTACTTTGGCCACAGGCCTAGAACTTGGACAGTTCCTAAAGACTACAACTAGCACATCTGGGAGACACCTCCTTGGCTTCTCCAGGGTGACCCTCCGGCTGACACCTTGGCATCCCCCTCCTCTCCTCGGGACAAAGGATCACACACACTTACATGGCCTTTGTCGTCCATCTCATTGTTGGTGAGTTTCACGCGATCGAAGCTGATGATCTGACGCATCCATGTCTCTCCCGAGCAAGGTGAGTCCGGGTGAACATAGAACCTGGGAGTGATGCATGAGTGGTCTGTATTCCCGGCTACCATCCACTGCGAGCTGTGATACACGTACCTGAAAATGCGCGGAGTGTGGCTTTAGGCACAGCGGGCCAAAGCCAGGAGCAGGGACTACCGCGATCCCGTCCTAAAGGCTTCGGCCAAGGTTTGCCTGCTAATCTCAAAGGCAACTAGTAAACGATACAACTTCATTTCTAAAGATCGTCCAGGGATAGAAAGCAAACTGTAAATAAGCATACATCATTAAAATGTAGTGAAGTGCCAGGGCAAGTATAATGTCATGGGATTTCAGAGTCTGGTTTGCATTTCCTCACAGAAACCGCAACAAAAATTCATCTAACCCGTTTTACCGAGCAGAGACACCTGAAAAATCCTCCTGTCCTACAAGCGTCAGGGAAGAAGCAGAAGGGTGAGGGAAAGTGTCTGTGTAGCCACCACCACCAGACCAGTAGTCTTGGAAGCCCCTTTGTCCACAATGCTTTACATGAGAATACCCTCAAGGAACTCTGCCCGCTGCGGCTTCGGGGCTGATTTTCTCATTGTCTTCAATCTCAACCGCTAAATTATGCGCCGAATTCCCAAGCCAGCTGAAACGTGATAAGCAGCTTGTTCTGTTATTTCTGGGCTACGGCCCCAGCAGGCTCTTGAGCCCAGCCTTCTTTTTGCCCCTCACTCCCAGCATTGGGTGCGTTGCTGGCTGTTACCTAGAAAGGCTAGACACCCACTTCAGTCTAACGCTCACAGGCTGAGTGCGGGTGGATGCCGCCCAACCCCCATACCCCTGAGCTAAAGCGCTGGCCGACCCGAGCTTCTGGGCTGCCAGCAAAGAAGGGCCTCTTGGCTTTAGATCAGTTCGGCCACTTTTAGCCTGCTTTAAGTAGAGAGCTTACATCAAGAGAAAGGTTACTTGTATTCTCCGGGACCTGGCCTCCACTTCAGGGGAGAAGCTAAGGAAGGAAGAAAAATAGACTTAGGCGAGATAACTGCTAGACTAGCTTTGGATGGCAAATCAGGGCATCGTTCAAGGACCCTGCTGCTAAATTAGCATATCCCAGAGCCCGGTAGGGCCACAGAAGCCCAGGTATTTCTCCCCAAATTCCTTTAAACAGCTTCCCTCCCAGATGCCTGAGCCAAAACCCTCTGCAGTTTGCAGAGCCAAGGCTAGAGCAGTGGGTAGGCAAGAGGTTTGGGGTGCACTGAAGCACCAGCTGGAACCTGTGATCCAGGAGTGAGAGGAAAGAAGAACAAGCCTGCTTTTCTCTCAGTCTGAACTCCCTGAACTCCAGTTTGAGGGAGAAAATTCAACTCTCAAAGCCCACAGGAGAGCAATTACCCCTACCATGATAGAGTTTTCAAAACAGCACTCTCAGGTTCCATAGATATGAATCCCCATTCCCAGCCTGTGGTACCCTCCTTTGGGCCTGGTTACCTATAGCGTTTGGAATCCACCGGCACCACATCGATGGCCACATAGTACTGTTTCCCTGGGTCCAGTCCTTTTATCTTGACCCGAACAGAGGGGAACATCCTCCTGTGGGAGAGAAAATAGAGACTGACCTGGGCGCTATTAGAAACATTTGGAGCCAGGGGGCGTTGGGGACAAATGAAAAGTAAAGGAATAAACTATACTCTTCTTATTCTAGACAGGTTAAGTGAATGAGATTTGCTACATGAGGAAAGATTGTTGGTTACATGTTTGATTGAACAAACTCAGGATTTTTGAGTGGATCAGAATATCCTTACCACAAGGCTTTGTCCACCCCACTTCCTATCACCACCATAATAAAAAGCTATAGAAGAAAAAGGAGGAAAGAAACAGCTGTGCCTGTCCCCTGAGTTTTCAGCGGTACTTTCTGTGAGGCAGATTTGGGAAAGACTGAAATTAGGAAGATTCACACACACAAAAATTACCAAGCTGATGTGAAGAAAATGCCACACAGGAAAAGGTGGAGGAGGGAAAGCCCCACCTCAAATTGACCTGGGCTCAGGACAGTGGGCTGGGAGCCTGCTAGATGGGATATTGTCCACTGATAACTGTGAGGCTTTAACAGAAAGGCCTGGCCATAGCTTAAGATGTGGGGGTGGCATCTGGCACCTGCCTTGGGAGATCTAATTTTTGTCATATACTACACAGGCAGGAGCTGCAAGAATGAGTTCTTGGAATCAGGGTGTACAGGAAAGAAAGGCCGAGCCACTAACATGGGCCAAGCAAGGCCTAGTCTGGTCGATAGAGAGGCACTGGCTTCCAATACCTGTCTGCAGTGGGATTATGGGGAGAAGGGTACCAAAGCATAAAACTGGAGGCACCCATATTATGAGAGCAGAACATTAAGTGCCTACTGTGTGCGGCCCTTGAACAGCTTGGGCAAAGCCAAACCTGCCCGCCTTGGTAATGATCATCTCAGTTCCAATGTCATGAAATCTCTTCCACAGCTCGGATCCTTGAAGCTCCACTTGGATAGAATCTCTTTCTTCCAGACTTCCGAAGCTGTTGCAGCCGCCGCTGCCGCTTCCACAGCCTGAGAAAGTAGTTGCTAAGGGCTCTGTCTTGGGTCGCTTTTCTGCTGGACACAGAGACGCTGAGAGTTTGAGAGAGCTTCGCAGTTCCCGCGCCCCCTTCTCGCTGACGCCGGTCTCAGAACAGACCGGCCTTGTCTCTTCCCCGGGAACCTTGGCGTCGGATCTCCAAATTCCCCACAACACCCACTCTGGCCCCCTGATGGAGAGAAGCGCCCTGTGAAATGCATGACCCTTCTTCAAATTTGCCCATCCTCATCTCTCTCGGAGACTTTTGGTCCCTGATGCTGAATCCCCTCGGGATCAGGGTCCATGCCCTGTTTTCTACCCCGAGAAACATTCACCCTCTGGCTCTCAGGGCTTCCGGAAGGTTGGAGAGTCTCGCTTCATAAATCTGTGGGGACCCTCCCCTTCACGGCAAATGAATCACAACACTATGGGCTTAACGTGGAGGCTCTGAAACTTCCCCCTACAGCCAGATGGCTGAGGTATCCCCGCCGCCCCGTACGCGGCCATCGCTGGGCCAAGACACCCTTTGATAGGGCTAGCCGCCCTCCTGCAGCGACGCGGCGCTAGTCTGAGACCTTCCGATCTAGCAAGCCATGGTAGTCGGCGCTGGGGTTTGGGCCGCGGTAGGGGTACTCACCAGTCTGCTCGCTCTTCCTTCCTGCGGCGCTGCTCCATCTCTCCTCCTCCGCCTCTCCACTCTCTTTCTCAAGCAGCTCAAGTTGCGCCTCCTCTCTTGTGTCTCGCAGTTTTCTTTTGCTGGGTCTGCCCATCAAGGCTTCCACCGAGAAGGCGTGCGCCCGAGAGCTCAGAGCCATCCCTGGAGAGGGTGAAGAGAACGTACTCTGCAAAGTTTCAACCTGAGCTGGGTTAGGGAGGGAGAGGGTGGGAGGGCGCAGAGGACAGGCAAAGGAGGGAAAGCGGGAAAATCAGAAAAACCTGAAAACTCAGAAAACAATTTCTGAATCTATATTCAGGGGGAAAAATGTGTGTGTGTATAATTTATATATATATGTATAGATTTTCTTTGAATAGACAGAATGAAAGGAGATTAAACTGGAGCCAGAGTCCTCTGGAGTCTAGTCCCCTTTCCCTTTTCGCTCTTCTCCCGCCCAGTGGACATGTGTGGAACATCAGTCCTCAAGTCCCAGATTCCCGGACCTGGCAGAGCTCAGAGACTGGCAAGCTTGGACCTTTTAGGGAGCGGACCTGCCCCTAATGGCGGCTTAGGTCGCTCGGATTGGGAGATACTGTTGCATCGGACTGAGTGAATACCCGGCTGGTCATAGCCTCCACTGTTTGTTTTGGAAACTGTTGGAAGCATAAAAAAAAAAACACCGTGACACTTCAGAGACTGACGGGGAGGGGGCGGTGGGAGTGGGAGGATAGAAAGGGGTTGGAGGTTGACTGGAAAGGGGCTCAGGATAGTCTAGTGGGGAGGAGGGATACACAAACTTACTCTTTTGCATTAAATTGTGAAACTAAAAGACATGCGAAGTAATTGCCCACGGTGAGGGGGCCACTTTTCCAACAAAAGTGAAAATATTATTTAACCAAATCCAGAGAGGTGTATAGGGGTCTTTTGCTCTTAAGTGAGTACACTGGGGAAACAAAGAGCAGCACAAACTTTCTGGACCTGTTTGTTCCACAGTCTGGGTCTAAGACTAAGTGGACCCTATACTACTCTGACCTCCCTATCCAGGTGGGGAAGTAAGAGCCAGTGCAGGCAGGAGGCTCCCAGATAACCACTTTCAATGATCAAGAGCAAACCTGGACCTTCAATCCCTGCCTCTACTGGAGCCCAATATTCCCCCACACAGCCTCTTCTTACTCACATGACTTAATCAGCAAATACAGCCCAAGAACTCCGGGGCCATCAGCAGAGCACCAATCAGAATTGTGCTCCCAAGGATGTGACACCTCAAAATGTTGTGCTCAAATAATTGATTCCAATATATCCTGAAATACCTTCCTGGGCTAAGTTTTACTTCTCCTTAAAATGGATAAAGACACCTTCTTTGTGTCAAGAAGAGACTTGCCTACCACTTCCAAGGAGCATGTTTATGCATGCAGATGTGAGATACCTGCCTGTGTGCTTAGGGTTTGGTCATGCACTTTTCATCAGCAATAAGAAATCAGGCACCCCTGGGCTCTCTTGCAAACTGTATCTGAATTATTGACATTTTCACCTTTTCAGAGAGCTCAGCTCTCTCATGTGTACTGAACTAAGCTGTAGTTAATTCCTGTTAACTTTTATCTGAGAGTAAAGTTATTGCAAGCCTCAGAATCAGCTTTGTGATCTGTCCAGCTGCCAAAGCACTGGGCTGTCAGGTACTGGGGGCATGAGGGTGTACATTTATGATAGAAGTTCATTTTCCACAGCTGAAAGACTCTTTTGAACATTCTCTTTATTTCAGCCAGAAACACCCATAAACCTTTATAAGATATTCTTCAGCCCACATGGAACATGCAGAGAGAGAGGTTCTGGGATGCACAGATGCCCACATTAGAAAGAAAATAAAGTTTTTTGGTAAAATGTTGATTTTGAGTTAACAAAAAATGTTATAACTAGGAACATGAAGGGAATTTATCTCTTGAAAGAAAAATAAATTTGTGGTTAATACAAATTAAATATATTCAAAATCTATGGAGACACAGAGGATATAGATGTGCTTTAAGGGATATATGGTTTATAAAAGCTCTTATTGAATATGAAATCCAAACTTGCTTTAAGGAGAAAGAAAGCAATTTTTAATTCTCTAATAAAAATTCTAATATTCTAATATTTTATTATTCTAATATTTTATTAACCACTATAAATAGGTATGTGAATTAACACATGCACAAAATAAGGTTGGCCCTGAAAATATTGCTTCTAATGAACTGTATGTGCAACAAAGTATACGTTCAGATTTAAGCTAATGTATCTGAAAGCATTACATTTCTCAGATATTTATGGCAGGTCAAGGGCAAAGATTCATGGCCTCTCTAGTTTTCTATATAGGAAATATGGGTTACTTGAAGAAAAACGTATGTGTAAAAGAAACTAAAACTGACTGGAGGAAAAAAAATACCCTGTGTTCCGCAGTACTTACTAATCAAAGGGATGATGTCAAACTCATATGAAGGGATTCCAACTGTCACTTTTAATTTACAAAAGAAGGAATGAAACACATTAAATGAAATATATAAATATTTCAAATATATACCTATATTAAGTATAAATAAAATGTTTTGAGACTGGTTGATACCTAGTGCCACACTTTGGCAAAAGTACAAGCAACTTCATGATAGAGATCATTTCCTCGAATTGTTATTCTTCCTACTCTCCCTTGATCCTCATTCCCCATGGTTAAGATATTTTGGCATACTTCCAAGCTTGTAGAATGTGAATCTGAAATAATTTGCTTATGATCATTTTTGCCATTTCTTGGGAAAAAGCTTACCAACGTCAAGAAATGCAGAGAGGCAGTTTCCTCACAACATAATTTGAGTACCCGAATTCCACTTTGCCTGAACTAGCTAAGTTGCTTACATAAATAAATCATCTTTGCTTAAATGAGTTTCAGCTGGGTTTTCATCACTTGCAAGCAAAAGAATCCTGACAAATACACCCATCTTGATAAAAATTTGGAAAATCAATTTTTTTTCTAGTTATTCTTTCTTCCTCCTCCTTCTTCAATACTACTGGTTCTGTGAATTGGGAAATTGCATGCTACACACTATCCCAGACTCATAAAACCTGGAAGAAAATTTGACTTTCTATGCAAATTACTAGGACTATGATAACTGACAAAACTGAATAAGGCTCAAACAGTATAGAACATAGGAGGACAGACTTTGGATTCAGACTGACCTGATTCAAATTCTGACTTTGCTACTTTCTGAGAGACCTTACACAAGTCTGCTTTTTTTTAACATTCAGTCTCTTTCTTCTAAACTTTTGTTTTTACTTTTAATAACTTCATCACAGGGTATGTTTCTGTAACTGTATATATCTGAGGGTTAGTGAAATAATATACACAAACCACTTAGCATAATGCCTGGAACATAGTAAGCACAGCTGTTTTCAACATTAAAGAGATGATGGAGGTTAATTTCGAGAATGTGTTAATCTTTACGTTAACTATACAATTATAAATCCTTTGTGGCCAGACACTAGAAACAGAAGTTTATGCTAACACTGGCACACTCAACTTTTGTTTAAATCCTAAAGCAGATTCAAAAGTTCAGAAGTCTTTAAAGTAATCACCTTCCTTAAATTTGAGAACCATTTTAATAAATTAAGCTAATGAATTAAACAAAAATATTGGATTTGAGTTTCAAAAATCTATGGGAAATACATCTGTTAGAATACATATTCTGATCTGATTTTATCAACTTGATCCTTGGAAAGACATTTTTGCTATTTTACCAATGCAGTGTAAGTGTACGTTCTTCTTATAGTAGTAGATAAAATTTATTAATTACAGGCCTCTAACATAGCTGTGTTCTTACTCCAGAAAATTAAGAAAACTGGTCTAATTAATATTAAAAGTAATTCTCACACTGAATCCTTCAACTTCTAATAAGCTTACTTCAATATAATCTTTCAAGATTTCAGTACTTTAATGCACCTGGCAATTCAGTTATGCATGCCAAACTTTGTAATCCATGTTCTTAGGTAGAGTGGAGGAAAAAAGAATAGGGAGACAAATTCTTATCTGTGTTCATTGCATTCTCATGGTGATGATTGGGAAGTTAAATGCTTATTCTTGCAAAAAAGTTAGCTGAAGTAAAATTTATTCCTTTGAATTTAATCATGTCATGTGTTCATCAGATGTCTGCTATCAAATGATGAAGGCCTTCCTATGATAATGATTATAACATTGCTTTTGGGTTCATTATGTTCCTCATTCTCACTGAATTTTATATTAAAGGCATGCAACTATTTTTCCCATTTTTTTCTACTCAATTTATAACTTATGGCTGGTGGGTTTTTAAAAAATGTTGGATCTAGGAGCTTTGCCCTCAGAAATATGAGGACAATTTTTTTCTTGACTAACTTTGGGCAGAGAAGATGAATGAAATAAAAATAAATAAAAAGCCCAGATGTGGCCCTACTCTATAGTGATATGGTATTTGCCAGAGTAGGTATTGAATGTCCAGTTAAACGCAGCTGGGATTGACATCCAGCTGGTCCATGGAAAGGAGATCTTTAGGAATCAGGTACAACTTTAAGCATCTGATGATCTCAGATAGTATGACAAAGGGTTAAATACAATCTGAATGCTGCTGAAGGGTTTGGTTCAATAACCTGCTCACCCTGCAGGGCTGGGAAAGACACCACCCCTACCCTAGAGGGGCAGAGTGAAGCTCACGGCAAGGCCAGTATACAAGGCACTTGAGCTGGAAAACAGCCAGGTCTGTGTGTGATCTTGGACACATCTCCATGGGTATTTGTTTCATTCTGAAGCCATTAAAGCAGAGGGGAGGATATTAATGCATTTGACTATCCTTTCTTACTCAAAGGATATATATATATTTTTATCCATTGTATGTTCCTAGCTAAAAAACACAGCTCAGGAACAGAAAAGTTAAGAGTTTTTTTCTTAAATTTTGAGTGTTAATTACAATGTATCACTTGCAGTAGTGTCTCAATGTGAGCATTTTCTTGCGTTTGAACCCTGGCTCAGTTTATTGCTAAAAAGCAGGAAATTGCCTTGTGTATCAAGGGAAGGCTTTGCCTGGTAGTTTTTTGTTTTTTTGTTTTTTTGTTTTTCGCTCTGCGGGCCTCTCACTGTTGTGGCCTCTCCCGTTGTGGAGCACAGGCTCAGCGGCCATGGGTCACAGGCCCAGCCGCTCCGCGGCATGTGGGATCTTCCCAGACCGGGCCACGAGCCCGTGTCCCCTGCATCAGCAGGCAGACTCTCAACCATTGCACCACCAGGAAAGCCCCTTCCTGGTAGTTTTTTAAACACCAGTTTTCTGTAAAAATAAAGCAAAAGATATTTGTTGCAATATCTGTTCTAGCATTTCAGACTATCTACTATATGACATAATTTTAAAAATCAATATCTAACACCTACAGAAGTACTGATTGATAGTGAGAAATATTTGGTATTAGGTTGAAAGATTTTCCCTAAATCCATCAAAACACGAAAGGTAGGCAAACACCTACCCTGCCTATGCTTAAAGCCAATCTATGCTACTTTCACCCACTATCTTCCTTCCCAGGGTTCCTATGTTAATATTACTAGACAAAAGCTGCTTCTGCATGAAATAAATATTTCTAGAGTTAGGACACCCTGATCAATACTTCCAAGCGGTAAAATGGCAGGCCTTAATAATAAAGCAATACAGATACATAAGGAAAGATACAAAAGAGGAACCACTGAAAACAACAAGGATCTCACTTTCTGAATCCATCACGTTTTAATACTGGGGGAGCAAGAGAGCGTGAAGGAAGGGCAAAATCAATGGTTACGCCTATTGACAAATAAATGCCAGCCTTTAATAAACTGGGTCCACAGGACCAGGATGTACACCCTGGATGCAACTCACTCTGGTCACTGCTCAGTTAGGGGACTGACTAAATCATCTCAGTGAAGCCAGTTAAATAATTGCCACTTCTCAAACTTCAGAATTTGTACCCCCAGTCTAAAACTTGACTCACCTGACAGCACCAAAAATGTTGATAGAAAGTTGTAATACACATTTTTTGGTGCTTTATTATGATGAATCCAGAGTCATTTACATTGTGTGTGTGCATATTTCTCATGAAAAGTGATTATTGAACTTTTTCAAGGCAATGATGCTAGTAACTCTTTGGAAAACAGTTGGATTAGGAGATTCAGTGTACTAGAATTTTAACAAATACCAAAGCACTTGGTATCACTTCACAATTGATTTCCATTCTCAGATTATGGTCCTTGTCTGATTTATTTTATTACAAGGAGATGATTTTTTTAAACTCTAGCTTAAAAAGAAGCCTAGTCATTACTTTCCATTTTGGCAAGCTTAAAACTCTACAGTCATTTTCACTGACACACACATACATCCTCTTCTCTTTTCTTTTGTCTAAGGACTAACTAGAATGTCTCTTAATGTTTTAATAAGCTTTTAAGGCTGGAAGAAAATTTTCACAATAAGCATTTTTATATGTATGTGTTTTTGTGTGCGTTTGTATTTTCAAGTAAGAATGTCTGAAGACATATATGTAGAGAGTGATATGAAGTATTTTCAAGAGTGATTTCTTTTTTTTAGAGATGTTCCACCCTCCATTCCCCCTCATTTCATTTTGC
This sequence comes from Lipotes vexillifer, assembly GCF_000442215.2. NCBI lineage: Eukaryota > Metazoa > Chordata > Mammalia > Artiodactyla > Lipotidae > Lipotes > Lipotes vexillifer. The sequence goes on from NW_006799257.1 coordinate 11,042, forward strand.
CATTGAAAAAATTTAAAAGTCAGTTTTGAATATTTTTCTTAGGTGACAGTGAGTTTATCCAACACAGATTCCCCATTCACTTTTCCTCTAGATGATGTCTCGATAAACTGTTGCCATGATAGAATGTCTGGGCTCCCCTAGTCACCAGAGCTGGCTTGAGTTGAGCATCTTGGTTTGAAAGAGATCTCAGTGCATTTTACCAATTTCTCCTGAAACAATAAGTCAGCCTAGGTCAAACTGTTATGGAGGCATCTACTGATAGAAGACTCAATGGGTCTCAGTTTCCTTGTGTCTCTCTGTGTCTCTTTTTCACGCCACTTGAATTTTCTTTGTGTATGTTTCTGTCTCTGCGAATCAGTTTCTGTTGTTATAACTCTTTTTCTCTTCCTCTTTTTCGCTCTCCTTCTTCTGTTTATTCATCTTTTCCCCTCTCCCTTTCTGTCTTTGTCCCTTATATTCTTCCCCTATCAATAACCCCAGAATGCCTCCATAAGTAGGAGGGTGTTGTATAGAAGCAACCGTACCACCTTACAGCAACCTCCTTAACATCCTTTTCACTCAGATGCCTTCTATAGTCACCTTCTCTAGCTTGAAAGCAGGTATGTGAGCAGTGTGTGTGTGTGTGTGTGTGTGTGTGTGTGTGTGTGTGTGTTTACAACACAGTGTCTCAACTAAAGCTCTGGTGAGAAAAAGCA
>NW_006799257.1:11755-17976 GCF_000442215.2 Lipotes vexillifer
GAGAAAAAACAGGAATGAATAAAAGAAAGTGTCTTTTGGAACACACTGCTGCTCCTTCCCCTCTCCCCTGGGGGTGGTCAATGCCACACATTTTTGGGTCTCAGGCCTCCTCCAGAGGGTGAGGGATTAAAATCAAGTGAGTGTAAGATGAACTCAAAAAGTCAGCTGGCGCAGTGATCTGGAGCTCCTTGGGGAAGAGCCTGGGGAGAAAGTATCACAGCTCAGAGCCCTCCTGCCACCTCTTAGTGCTAGACACTTACCACTCAGTATACATCTCTCAGATGTGCCCTCATCACAGGCCACAGTCTCACCTTCCAGCAAGGCATGCAAGCCTCTTCCTTTTGCTCCCTTGTTCTCTAATCTGCCCTACATGAAGTCTCCTTGGTCTGGAGGCCTTCCCACAGCGACCCTGCCCAGGAGAAGGACTATTACTGGGTCATTTGGGTGTCATTGCATACCCTCAAAAGACAGGCCAAGTCTAACCTTTATTCATTTTAAGAAGATTAACATTCCACTTCAGGTCCCCTGAGAAGTAAAGGTTTCAGGATTCTTGTTACATAGCCCCCAGTTGAAGAAAATGAAACCAACAATTATGACTTTGCTGGACCTCCCAAACTTTATGTACTTGCCTAGTGATAGTTAACAGGAAGGGCAGATGCTGAGATGCATCCTTTCCTCTGAGGCACCCAAAGAAAACCCACAGCCTGACCAGTAAGTCAGGGGCTTTTACCTAGGAGGCAACAAGTTGTTGGTCTCTGTGTCAAGAGGCCAGGCTTTCCTCTGGTCTGAAAGCTGTCTCAGGCTGGGCTCATTCGCTCCATAGATGCCAGTACGAGTTGTCTCCACAGTCCAGAGGAGAGTGGCCTGGAGCCAGAGTACAAGAGAACACAATGTTCTGGCGCCCATTGGCCACAGCTGCACTTCTACTTCCTGTGTTGGACTGGTCCTGCACCTTCTTCCATGCAGAAGACCTGCTTTGACTCAAGGCCAGCCTCAGTGACACTCTGTGATCTCAGCCTTCACGGCAGCAAGGTTTCGGGCTCCCAGCCTCTTTCCTCACTCTCCCTAGGCGGCTTGCCTGGCTGTGCTCTGATCTGAGCTGCAGGCAAACACTTCTTGGGAAAAATACCTCCAAACCACAAGCAGATTGACCATACAAATTGAATCGGTTCATCTCCGCCCCCAGGAGCTGGAAAACCCTTTTCAAACCCCAATCAACAGCAGCTCAGCAGCTCTGCCCGCGGCTCCCAGCTCGCGCAGTTGGCTCTGTTTCCCTGTGGTCCTCTAAGGGACCCATTCAGTCTCAGCGATTTCACACAGGCACCCGATGATAGGTGCCTTGGACAGCTCAGAAACTCTCAGGAGCCATGGTCCCTCCTCGGGTCGACCTCACACCCACATATCAAAGCCCTACACTTGAGCTTCCCTGGTGGAGCAGTGGTTGAGAGGCTGCCTGCCGATGCAGGTTGACGCGTGTTCGTGCCCCAGTCCAGGAGGATCCCACGTGCCGCAGAGCAGCTGGACCAGTGGGCCACGGCTGCTGAGCCTGCGCATCCGGAGCCTGTGCTCCGCAACGGGAGAGGCAGCAACAGTGAAAGGCCCACGTACCGCAAAAAAAAAAAAAAAAAATGCCCTACAGTTCCCAAAGAAGTCAGTATACATATATATTATATATTATATATATATAATATATATATTATATATATTATATATATTATATATAATATATAATATATATATAATATATAATATAATATATATATATATATATATATATATATATTAATCTCTAGGGACTCCCAGAAATGAGTTGGCTGAATGATTTTCCTGAAGCAGAACAGAATGTTTGATTTTTACTTGATTTATTTCTCTAGGGCAGCTCAGAGGGAATTGAAAAGGGTTAAGACCCTAAGCCGGGAGACTTTACTAGCACCAAGCGACCTACGGGGACAAGAAAATAAAGCTTGTTTTACCCTGGAGTGGAGTGTTTCCCGAGAAGACAGATTTCGAATCAGTGCGGTTTAATTGGATGAACGCCCGAGCATCCTTTTCTGCTGCGGGGAGCGCTAAACCTTCCAAGGAATGAGGGAAAACCCAGGAGTCAGGCATTTGGCTACCTGCTGCGTCATCCTCTGTTACCTGGAAGAACCAGGGGCCTCCGTAATGAAACCCCTAAAACAGGTAAAGTGTGTGCGGATCTTGCGTGGGAAACCAGATGCCAAGGAGTGCTACATGTTGTTTATCATAATTTGACACTAAATTATGGGGGTGCAATATGTTCCTGAGTTCCTGATGTTTCCAAATCAGAGTCAACCACGCATAAATCTAGTTTTTCTTGATGATTTCCTGTGCAAGTTATAATTGTCTAAAGAATTGTTATTCTAAAGTAATTCTTCCAGCGAATATTTTCTCCTTCTCTCAAGGAAAGTGAAAAGAGGAATTTTATTTTTCGTTCATGACTTTCCTTTCATTTTATTTCAAGTTTTAACTAGGGACTCAGAAATGAGTTGGCTGAATGATTTTCCTGAAGCAGAACAGAATGTTTGATTTTTACTTGATTTATTTCTCTAGGGCAGCTCAGAGGGAATTGAAAAGGGTTAAGACCCTAAGCCGGGAGACTTTACTAGCACCAAGCGACCTACGGGGACAAGAAAATAAAGCTTGTTTTACCCTGGAGTGGAGTGTTTCCCGAGAAGACAGATTTCGAATCAGTGCGGTTTAATTGGATGAACGCCCGAGCATCCTTTTCTGCTGCGGGGAGCGCTAAACCTTCCAAGGAATGAGGGAAAACCCAGGAGTCAGGCATTTGGCTACCTGCTGCGTCATCCTCTGTTACCTGGAAGAACCAGGGGCCTCCGTAATGAAACCCCTAAAACAGGTAAAGTGTGTGCGGATCTTGCGTGGGAAACCAGATGCCAAGGAGTGCTACATGTTGTTTATCATAATTTGACACTAAATTATGGGGGTGCAATATGTTCCTGAGTTCCTGATGTTTCCAAATCAGAGTCAACCACGCATAAATCTAGTTTTTCTTGATGATTTCCTGTGCAAGTTATAATTGTCTAAAGAATTGTTATTCTAAAGTAATTCTTCCAGCGAATATTTTCTCCTTCTCTCAAGGAAAGTGAAAAGAGGAATTTTATTTTTCGTTCATGACTTTCCTTTCATTTTATTTCAAGTTTTAAGCCCTAAAAGTCAATGTAAGGAACAGGTTCCAGCCATTTTTGAAGAGAACTCAGAACAGGATTTTCCAACGGGGTCATTTCACATCCCCTAAAGAAGAATTTTGAAACATGGACAAACCTGTTTCTGCATTTTGAAACACAAACAAATCTGTTTCTGGTCCTGGTTTCATGTCGGAAAATGTGTTTCCTGTCCTAATTGGGGCTACTCACTTTTCGGTGATATTTAAAACGAGCCCGACTGAGTTGATGTTTGGTTAACTATGAAGGAAATGGCTCTTGATCAGGCAGGCAATTACCAACCAAAGCTGATCACTTCCCAAGCAAAACAAAGGAATTTGTAACTATTTTTCTTCTGCAGTAATGAACATGGCAGGCAATTATTTATGAATGAGATAAAGTTTTCCGTGTTGGTGAGCACCAGCAGGGCTAGGACCGACAGTGCAAACTGTCTTCCTGGAACCCAGGCCAGCAGCCCTCTTTTTTGTGCGGGGAGGGAGCTGAGTGCAAGTGCAGACAAGATCCCGCTGTGTCAGGGTCGCCACCGGCTGGAGCAGAAGAGACTTGTGGCTATCTTGTCAACTATCCCACCCAGGCAACTCAAGAGACCTGAGTCCTATGCCATCCCTCCACTCTCCGCTGTGAGTTCCATAGTGCTGGGTGTTGAGCAAGAGCTCAGTACAGTCAGTTGATACTTCACTTTTAGCCTTTGGGGTGAGGGATTCTGGGGCATCTGGCTTGATAATCTGCAGAGTCACACAGGTAGCCAAAGGGCAAGTGTTTGCCATAAACCTGCCTCAGCATGCCTAGGACAGACCAGACGGAAGCTCTAGGTGTGTGCTGCCTGCATAGATATTGCAGTGATCTTCAACTGGGGAAAATTTTTGACATTCCAAAGAAATATATATTTTTCCCCATGACTTCAGCAGGTGCATTCAACTCCCAGTGGCTCCTAACAAACCACACTTGGGGAATAGAAGAGAACAAGGGCTTGGCTTTCCACAGTTCAGGCGATCTTCGCAGAGTTCTGGCCAGACATTGCACCCAGGTGTGGAGCCTCTAACAATAACCACTGCCATTTTCTGGTAAGCTTGCTACTTGTTATTGCTTTATATAATCTTAATCCTCACAGCAACAATAAGAAATGAGGTAGGTAATTTCATTTCCCCATTATTCAGATGAAAAAGTGGAGGCCTAGAAAAATTACATTAGTGGTAGAGCCAACTGCCAATCTCCAGCTCTTCAATGAGCTTCCAAGAGCACTGTTCAAGGATGGAAAGTAAGGAATTTCTAAACATTCTGCCACCTTTACACGGCCTTCTCCCAGTCCAGATGCCCTGAAGGGATTCACAGTAGAAGGGGCTTTGTAAAGCCTTGGGGTAAATCTCAGCTGCCAGCCTCTCAAGGAGTGCTGGCACCATTCTGTTTGGCTTGCTTTTCCGGCCTCCACCACCTGGTGCTGGCCTCCAGAACAAACCCGCCTGTCCTGGCAATTTGCAGAGCTCTGCCAGGAGACTAGTTTTCTTCCAGCCAAGTTTATGGCTGCCCTGTGCACCCCAAAGTGCTCCGAAGTTTGGGGGAAAGGCTGCTACCACACATCAGGGCCTCCAAAATCTCTTTCCTATAATAGAAAAGCTCTGTCTGGAGCAAACAATCCTCACAATCAATTACTTTAGGAAGTCAAAGCATAATCGTCACTTTCTGTCGTGCTTCTCTCAGTCTGTATTACCCAGTGACATCACCCTACCTATGATATCAGCTTCCCACGATCTTCCTGGACCAGAATAACCTTTAAATGATCACAGTCCATGGGGCCATTGATTTATCAAGAATTTGACTTTGTGAGAAACCAAGAACGTTTCACCCAGTTCCTCCGGCTAGAATGTATCAAAATGCCAATTTTTAAATTGGTAACTTGAGGCTGTTTATTTTGACCATTCTCAGAAGAGGTTGACATTGGACATGATTAATGGAAAATTACAGGCTAGATTTTCAGACATTCTCTCTTTTACGTAGCACAATTACTTAACTGTTCAGATTAGACACTACATCTACTAAATACAAGTGACCAATTTTAGGTGCAATTAGTACATAAGCACTTAAGAGGCCCAACGAAATAACTTTGAAATTTAGGTTGCAATTTTTGTTTTATTGAATTTGCATATATATTTTGGCCTTTGAAACTTCATTATTTTAAAAGGATCTTTCAACATTTGCTAAAACTTCTTTGAAACTGGAAGTGATTATGAGACTTTTTTTTTCACTATCGTAAATCTTAACCACCATTTTGGGGAAAGACAATATACTTTTCCATTCAGCACTCTGAATGAAACCAGTTGTTGAGATGATGTGATGTTGAAAAAAATTATTCTAAAATATAAGATTTTGTGGTGCATGAAGTATGTAATGCTTCCAAAAAAAGTCTTTAAAACTTAAATATTCCAATTTCTTTACAACACTTTCATTTCTCAATACCTAAAAATAATCTATTGTGAGAGTTAAAATATCTATGCTTTAGTAAAATTTAGGCTTTATCCTTTGTACAATCTTAATACACATACCCTGGATTCAAATTTTCAATGAAAAATTTTATTTTTAATATTTGAAAGCCAAGTTTATTTGATGAAAATCACAAACTGCAAAATGACTGATCTCTTGCTTAGGGTCATCCTAACAACTGGAGCAGATTGAGCAGCAGATCTAATTGATTGAAGAGATGTTGGTCACAAGGATAATTGCCACAAAATGATCTTAACAAAAGAAAAGAAAAGTAGACCTTGTTACTTGATTGAAGAAATATTTACTGCAACTAATGGAGGGATTGTAGGGATTCCAAAATTTAGAAAACTTTAAAATGGAAAAAAGACTTACATATACAAAATCTAACCGTACTTTGAAGGTCTTATTTTAGTACATTTAGTGATCTCTGATATAACTATAAAGGACTTTCTTAGATAGTAGAAGGTACTTGATGGTAATATCAAGTGTGTGTTGCTAATTAATATTGTTGTACACTTTCTTAGTTTCTGATCTTTCCCT
>NW_006799257.1:17986-114291 GCF_000442215.2 Lipotes vexillifer
TCTGTTATTTGGTGAGTTTTTACTTTAGTTTCATTGTTATTACCTACTTGGTTTTACTTTTGTAATTGTGTCCAGTGTGAAAATAAAACGAGTGAAGAATGTTTTCATTATATAATTCCAATGTCATTCTCTAGATATACTTTCTAAATTAGTGAAATTCCCCCTTCCCCAGAGGTATATAGCAAATGTAGCTGTCATTATAGTGGCATGTAATTACAAATTTAATATTAAGAATAACTACATGGTCTTCTATATTTCATTCATGAATTATTTTTTCTCTTTTTAATGATACTGATAGAACCCAGCTGAGACACTTTTATCTCTAATTGTATGACACTATTTTAAAGCATGTCAAATAATGTTTTATTTCTTTATTACATTTCAGAAACTTGGACAAAGATCAACCAAATCATTTTAATTTTCTATGGTGAAAAATGAAAAAAACAACAGAAAAAGACAATTGGGATAATATAATCAGAAATATTTTGAAGTGGATGTAGATTTATATATGTTGGACAACATTTTCTGTTGAAGTGGAATAAAGTATATCTGTTATAGATTGGCTCAGATCATTATTGCATTTTGCAATTTTACTGAGTCATAATAAATTTGTTTTATGCTATGTAATGCACTCTGGTCAGTAAGCAAAAGAAATAAAATCCAAACTTAATTAAAATTATTTGAAACTGATCTATATGCCTTTAAAGGAAACATCTCATTTTCAAACTTGTGAATATAAACAATAATTCAATTATGCATTAAGTTTTCAAAAACTCAAGGGTAAATACTACAGCATAACAAAACTCAGCTGGTGGGAGATTGAATTTTTCTGTGATTCTACTAACTGCAATAAGAAAAAATGGTGTCTAGCTTTCATGTAATAGCTGTTTGACAAATCACCTGTACTTCATTTGGTAACTGATATTGTTATTCATTATGTTTTCATCTGATTATCTTAAAGCTATGGTTTTATACAATGTCAGAGTTACTAATTTGATACTAACACATTTCCCAATTCAAAATTTACTATCATTAACCCACTCCATATTTGTATAATTATGTGTAAGGTAGATCACAAAACTTGTGAGCATCCGACAAGATGTTAACAAGGCTTCCCCCTCCCTGGCATCACTATAGTTTTATACCTATAGAAAAGAACTGTGGTTTTCCTTAGAAAGTTTTCCAATGGATAAAATATAGCATTGACATTAAAGCATAATATAGTCAGCCCTCTGTATCTGTGGGCTCTACATCAGCAGATTCAATCAACCATGGATAGAAAATATTCAAAAAAAAATTCCAGAATGTTCCAAACAGCGAAACTTGAATTTGCCATGCACTGGCAACTATTTACATAGCATTTACATTGTATTAGGTATTTTAATAATTTAACAATAGAGTAATATAGAGATAATTTAGAGTGTACAGGAGGATGCACATATGTTATGCACAAATACTATGTCATTTTATATAAAGTGGTTGAATATCTGGGGATTTTGGTATCCCCTGGCTCCTAGAACAAATCCCCTGTATATACTGAGGGATGACTGTACTTAAGATACCTGAGTTGGATCACACAGACCAACGTTGGAATCATAAATCTAACATTTAATTACCTGATAACTTTGAACAAATTCTTCAGCCTTTAATAGCCTCAAGTTCCTCATTTATATAATATGTACAAGAGTAATTAGTCTCATAAGGTCCTTATAAGAATAAGATAATAATAATACATGCTTGGCACCTAGCTAAATTTTACTGAACATTCACTAACAAAAAAAGCAACAAGAACAGTGATCATTGACCGGCAACCAATAGTTTGAAGAGGTGAGACCATTTCAAATTAATATTTTTTTAATTCAAGTTTGTATTGTTTTATAACTATTATCTATAGTTCAATCCCACCCTGGTTTAAAATAAAAGTAAAATAGTTTAATTTTTGATATGTCCACACTTTGATTAGAAATGAAAGCTAACACAGAATAGTATAATTTAAAAAACCTAAATCATGCACTCTGCTTTCCTTTCCCATAGATTTTTTTTTTACATCTTTATTGGGGTATAATTGCTTTACAATGGTGTGTTAGTTTCTGCTTTATAACAAAGTGAATCAGTTATACATATATCTATGTTCCCATATCTCTTCCCTCTTGTGTCTCCCTCCCTCCCACTCTCCCTATCCCACTCCTCCAGGCAGTCACAAAGCACCTAGCTGATCTCCCTGTGCTATGTGGCTGCTTCCCACTAGCTATCTACCTTACGTTTGGTAGTGTATATATGTCCATGCCACTCTCTCGCTTTGTCACAGCTGACCCTTCCCCCTCCCCATATCCTCAGGTCCATTCTCTAGTAGGTCTGTGTCTTTATTCCTGTCTTATGCCTAGGTTCTTCATGACATTTTTTTCTTTAATTCCATATACATGTGTTAGCATACGGTATTTGTCTTTCTATTTGTGACTTACTTCACTCTGTATGACAGACTCTAAGTCTATCCACCTCATTACAAATAGCTCAATTTTGTTTCTTTTTATGGCTAATATTCCATTGTATATATGTGCCACATTTATCCATTCATCTGATGATGGACACTTAGGTTGTTTCCATCTCCGGGCTATTGTAAATAAAGCTTCAATAAACATTTTGGTACATGACCCTTTTTGAACTATGGTTTTATCAGGGGATATGCTCAGTAGTGGAATTCCTGGGTCATATGGTAGTTCTATTTGTAGTTATTTTTAAGGAACCTCCGTACTGTTCTCCATAGTGGCTGTACCAATTCACATTCCCACCAGCAGTGCAAGAGTGTTCCCTTTTCTCCACACCCTCTTCAGCATTTACTGTTTCTAGATTTTTTGATGATGGCCATTCTAACTGGTGTGAGATGATATCTCATTGTGTAGATTCACATGCATTTGGAAGAAATAATCCAGAGAGATCCTATGTTTCCCCCAATGGTAACATCTTGTAAAACTATAATACAATATCACAACCAGGATTTTTACATTGATATGATCCACTGATTTTGTTCAGCTTTCACCAGTGTTACACATATTTATTTGTATGTGTGCCCATATACATGTATTTAGTTCTATGCAATTTATTATATGTGGAGGTTGGTGTGATCACCACCACAGTCAATATATAGGACAGTTCAATTACCACAAAGATTCCTCATGCTGCCTTTTTATAACTATACCTTAAAGCCTGTAGCCCTCACCCCACATCCATAAATGAAATATGAAACATGTAACCATTTGGGATTGGCTCTTTTAATTTAGCATATTTTTTTTGAAGATTCTTCCAAGTTGTTGTGTATATCAATAGATGGTTCCTTTTTATTGTAGTACACCCATGGTATGAATGTACACAATTTATTTAATCACTCGCCTATTGAAGAACATCCAGTTGTTTCCTGTTGTTGGTGATTAAAAGTAAATCTGTTATAAACATCCAAGTACAGGTTTTTAAAAAATGCTCCTTTTTTCCAACACCACTCCTATGGCTTTTATTTCCTCCACTTGCCTACCCTCTTGGATTGCTACAGATTTAACTACAGTTTTACCAATGCTTAACTGGTCATTTATCACATTCAAGATAACAGGAAGAATGATCAATGTGGTAACAAGGGATTAGTCTGGTTACTAGTTGTAAATAGATAGGAGTTTGCTTGCCTCCTGTGGTAAGTAATATTCAGCCCTTAGCCATTCTTCCTTTAAATGGCTGAGAGGGAGAGAACTAGAAAGTACATTTTAAGAAGCAGGAAGACCATGTTTCAAGTGGACATACAATAAAAGATTATCTTATACAAGTTTTTGCAGGCATATATCATTAGTAAAAGTCAAAAGAATTGAATTGTATTACTTTCGACATTAAAGGCATACCTTAATTACTTGATACTAAATATTGGCATTTGGTTTTCATTTGGAGTTCTCAAAAGAAGTTTAGAATACATAAAGGTAATTTCAAAAGCTTTATCAATTTTAACACAATGCACAGACACAATCATTTTTAAGAATTTGGATAACATGTAAGAATAAAACATTTTGCCTAGATCATCATTCTTCCTATCAGAGTCAGCTACTTCCACTGCTTTTCACTTTTCTTTGAAAGAAAATCCTGCAAAAATACTCTTTTCTTACTATACTTTGACACTGGACTGAAGTTTGGGCTCTTTCACCTTTGTTTTTTCTTTGCAGGTTTTCCATATTACATAATCAGACATTGGAGTATTTTGTTTTGTTTTTCATCTTAGTGAATGACTATTTTATAGACCTGAATTGGCAATAACTATTTACTTTACTCTCTAATATTTATAAAGCAGATCTTCATGTAACCAGATCAACAAAGCACTATGAATATGGGCCATCAGCTGGGGCTTACAAATATTTTTTAACAGTGGAATTTAAAAAAAATTTAAAGAGCATTTATTACAACACAATTTTAAAAACTCTTCACAGTTGATTTAGTCTCTGAAATGTGTAGATTAACTGAATTCCCTGAAACTTGACTGCTTGAATGTTTTTCAATTACCATCATAAACACTGAGGTCCTGAATTTTGTCAGCATTATATTAGCATAGGGAAATTAGCTGGGTTTCAATGGTCAAAGTTCTCCCTCCTCCCACAGTAATGTAGTCTGCTGTGCTCCAGCTGCCTACCTGGATACCTAATTCCATTTTGAGAAAGATACGCCTCCGTTTGGTACAAAGTATATCTAGTGCTGTCTGCATAAAGGTTTTGTTCATAAAAGGATAATTGTCATTAGAAAGTAAACCAAGTTTAGAATTCAGCAAAAATCACTGTTATAGTAGAGCTTATAGAGTTTATTTCAGAATATGATGATTTCAAAAATATATGCAAAATATATAATAAATATCTTCTATGTAAATGAAATTGATTTGAAAATGTACAGAAATAACCAATTACTAGGACATTTTTGAATATATATTGCTGGAAATTTATAGGGTGGAATACAAAGTTGAAATTAATAAATCTTAGAAGTATGAAGTGGTATTCTAAATGTCATATTTTGTGATATTAAATATCCTTAATTAGAAAGCAACTTTAATTTACAAAAATAAAATTTTACTTTGATATCATATCTATTAATTACTTGAAACAAAATCTATTTCAACAAATATCCTTGTATTAATTAAAATTTAAAGTATGTTTTTTAACATGTAACATCAATGAAGAAGGGGAGAAAATTTAGGGTAGTGATTTTATGATATTAAACATAATAGAAATATTCTAAAGCAATATAAGACTGTGAACTTGTATTTGACAAATAAATGCAATAATGAGATAACTTGTATATTGAAAATTTTGTATTCACTAAAATACAATAGGTTACATTAACACATTTTCAAGGTTCTGTCACTGATAAATACATGCTTAAGATGCTTACCAAAGATAGTTTGACTATTTAGATTCAATTATTGCCCATTATCAAATTAAACCATTGAAACATTTTAGGGACAAATCTTTCATTTTAAAATATTGCAAAGACTAAGTAAACATTGGCAAAAATACCTAGTAGCTTATTCTGATTCCTGTGATTTAATTTTCCTCTCTGTTCCCAAATGTCACCTCCCTAAGCACAGCTTTAATTTCATCTTCCAGTTTATTTTCCCCTAATGAACTTTTATGAATATCTGTTCTTTTATTTATATATAATGTATGCTTAAGTGCTGAACTATGGCTAGTAAAAAGCAAGAGTAAATCTTAAGTGAACTCTACCCTGGAAACCTCAGGGAAACCATGTGCTAATGTGCATAAAATGAAAACAGGATCCTGAACATTTCTAGTTTTTCCTTTATGTTTTGGTTTACTCTTCTCATTTTAACATATTGTGGGGGAAATTCTTTCAGTAAATACTAATTCTTCCTACCTTTCCATCCTATTCCACAAGGGTTAACTGAGGATTTTGCTTTATATTTCTGTTGTTATTTCCAAGTAGTGGTTTATATTCCTTTGGTTTAGTGAACGATAATTGTTTGAGCAGGAAGTTTTTTTTTTTTTGCTTATTTGCTGCAGTTTACTATTTAGAATCAATATGCAGTTTGATTAATTATTTTAAGAGATGGGTCTCTCATTTTGGTCTTTTTATGTAGCTGAACCATCCTTCAAGCTTTGGAGTAATATATGCTTTGGCACATACCTCTACTGACCAAATTTATTCACAATGTAAGATGTAAATGGAGAGGGACTATATTGCTTTTCTTATCAGCAAAATTCAAACAAAACTAAAACAAAAACATTCTCTAACCTTGTAATCAGAGAGTAGAATATTCAAAATCTGTGGAGGATAACTCTTAGAAGTTAATGTTAGGAATTGTGGGCCTTTTCTGTACGTATTCCTTATTTTTATGGTCCTTTGAAATATGTTTCATGAAAGAACAAAATAAAACCCAAAAAGAAGAATTAAGTGATGTGGAGATAGCAATCTACCTGAGAAAGAGTTCAGAGTAATGACTGTAAAGATGATCAAAGGACTTGGGAGCAGAATGGATGTACAGATGAGAAATTATAAGTTTTTTAACAGAGAATTAGAAAATATAAAGAACAAACAAACAAAATTAAAGAATAAAATAACTGAAATGAAAAATACACTAGAAGGAATCAATAATAGACTAAGTGAGGCAGAAGAACTGATCAGTGGCTGGAAAACAGAAATCACAGATTGCTGGAAATCACTGTGGCCAAACAGAAAAAAGAAAAAAAAAAAGAATAAAAAGAAACAAGGAAAGTTTAAGAGACCTCTGGGAAAACATCAAAAATGCTAATACTTGCATTATAGAGGTCCCATAAGGAGAAGAGACAGAGAAAGGGCCTGAGAAAATATTTGAAGAGATAATATCTGAAAACTCCCTTACTCTGGTGAAGGAAACAGTCACCCAATTCCAGAAAGTGCAGAAAGTCCCATACAGGATTAATCCACAGAGGAATGCACCATGGCACAATGCAATTAAAATGGCAAAAATTAAAGATAAAGAGAGAATTTTAAAAGCAACAAGGGAAAAATAGCATACAAGGGAATCTCCATAAGGCTATCAGCTGATTTGTCCATAGGCCAGAATGGAGTGACACATTATACTTAAAGTGATGAAAGAGAAAAACCTACAACCAAGAATACTCTACCCAGCGAGGCACTCGTTCACATTTGATGGAGAAAACAAAAGCTTTAAAGGCAAGATAAAGCTAAAAGAATTCATCACCACCCAACTAGCTTTACACAAAATGCTAAAGGAACATCTGTAGGGAGAAAAGAAAAGGCCACAACTAGAAACAAGAAAGCTACAAAATGGAAAATCTCACTGGTAAAGGCAAAAATACAATAACGGTAGAAAATCATCCACTCAGAGAGCTCATAGGGAGGTTAAAGACAAAAGTAGTAAAATCATTTGTATTCACAAAAAACCGTTAAGGGATACACAAAAGAATTAGATGTAAAATATAACATCAAAAACCATAATCATGAGGGGAGGAGAGTACAAATGCAGGGTATGTAAAATGTGTTTGAAATTAAGAGATCAGCAACTTAAAACAAGCATATATATAGACTCCTATAAAAAAACCTCACAGTTACTGCCAAAAAAAAAAAATCTGTAATAGATATACACACACAAAAAAAGAAAAAGGAATCCAAACATGACACTAAAGATAGTAATCAAATCACAAGAGAAGAGAGAAAAAGAAGGAAAGGGAACAGAAGACCTATAAAAACAAATCCAAAACAATGAATAAAATGGCAATAGAAACATACATATCAATAATTACCTTAAGTATAAACAGACTAAATGCTACAACCAAAAGACACAGACTGGCTGAATGGGTACAACAAGACCCATATATTTGTTGCCTACAAGAAACTCATTTCAGATCTAGAGACATGTACAGACTGAAAGTGAGGGGATGGAAAAAGATATCCTATGAAAATGGAAACCAAAAGAAAGCTGGAGTAGCTATACTTATATCTGACAAAATAGACTTTAAAATAAAGATTGTCACAAGAGACAAAGAAGGACACTACATAATGATCAAAGGGTCAATCCAAGAAGATATAACAATTATAAATATATATGCACACAACACAAGAGCACCTCAATATATAAGACAAATATTAACAGACTAAAAGGAGAATTTGACAGTAACACAATAATAGTAGGGGACTTTAACACCCCACTTACACCAATGAAAAGATCATTGAGAAAGAATGTCAATAAGGAAACACGGGCCTTAAATGACACATTAGACCATATTGTCTTAATTAATTTTTTATATGCCTTTCCTCCAAAAGCAGGAGAATACACATTCTTTTCAAATTATTTTCCAGGATTGATCACATCCTGGGCCACAAAGCAAGCCTCAGTAAATTTATGAAAACTGAAATCATATCAAGCAACTTATCTGACCACAACACTATGAGGGTAGAAATCAACTACGAGATTAAAAAAAAATGCAAAAAACACCAACACAAGGGGGCTAACCAATATGTTACTAAACAACCAACGGCTCACTGAAGAAATCAATGATGAAATCAAAAATTATCTAGAGACAAATGAAAATGAAAAATAATGATCCAAAACCTATGGGACACAGCAAAAGCAGTTCTAAGAGGGAAGTTTATAGCAATACAATCTTACCTCAGGAAACAAGAAAAATCTCAAATAGAAAACCTAACCTTACACCTAAAGCAACCAGAGAAAGAAGAAGAAACAAAGCCCAAAGGTAGAAGAAGGAAGGAAATCAAAAAGATCAGAGCAGAAATAAATGAAATAGAGGCTAAAAAAGAGAAAAGATCAGTGAAACTAAAAGTTGGTTCTTTGAAAAGATAAACAAAATTGATAAACCTTTAGCTGGACTCATCAAGAAAAAAGTGAAAGGACCTAAATTAATAACATCAGAAATGAAAAAGGAGATGTTACAACAAAACCCACAGAAATACAGAAGATCAGAAGAGACTGCTACAAAAAACTATACACCAATAAAATGAACAAAGTAGAAGAAATGGACAGATTCTTAGAAATGTACAATCTCCCAAGACTGAACCAGGAAGAAATAGAAAATACTAAGAGACCATTTACCAGTACAGTATCAAAAAACCAGCTCAATCAAAAAATGGGCAGAAGACTTAAGTAGACGTTTCTCCAAAGAAGATATATGGATGGCCAACAGACACATGAAAAGATGCTCAATATTGCTAATTATTAGAGAAATACAAATCAAAACTATAATGAGTTAACACCTCACACCAGTCAGAATGCCCATCATTAAAAAGTCTACGAATAACAAATGCTGGAGACATTGTGGCGAAAAAGGAACCTCTCCTACTCTCTGGGTGAGAATATAAATTGGTGCAGCCACAATGGAGAAAATCTGGAGGTTTGTTAAAAAAATAAATCTAGAGTTACTGTATGATCCTACAACCCCACTCTTGGGCATGTATCCAGAGAAAACTCTAATTCAAAAGATACACACACACACCAGTGCTCACTGCAGCACTATTTATGGTAGCTAAGACATGGAAGCAAACTAAATGTCCATCAACAGATGAAGTGATAAAGAAGATGTGGTATATCTTTTATTTTACCTTAAAAAAATAATGAAATAATGCCATTTGCAGCAACATGGATGGACCTAAACATTATTATATTAAGTGAAGTAAGTCAGACAAAGACAAATAGCATATGATATCACTTATATGTGGAATCTAAAAAAATGACATAAATGAACTTATTTACAAAAACAGAAATACACAGACATAAAAATAAAACATGGTTTCTAAAGGGGATTGTGGGAGGGATGGGGGGAGAGATAAATAAGGAGTTTGGGATTAACATTTTTACACTACTATATATAAAATAGGTAAATAAGAAGAACCTACTGTATAGCACAAGGAACTATATTCAGTATCTTGTAATAATGGAAAAGAATCTGAAACAGAAGATTATATATATATATATATATATATATATATATATATATATATAACTGAATCACTTTGCTGTACACTTGAAACTAACACAACATTGTAAATTAACTATAGTTCCATTAAGAAAAAGACTGCATTGTATTGGAATCAGTATAAATACTCAATGTAACAAAATAAAGTCCAAAAGTAGGCCTATAAATAATCAGTCAATTGATTTTCAACAGAAGCACCAAGGTAATTCAGTGAGGAAAGAAGAGACCCTTTAAGCTGTTGGAATAACTGGGTACCTTTACATTAAAAAAAAAAAATTACATCAGCTTCTACCTCATACCATAAAGAAAAGTTGATCCAAGATGAATCACCAACCTAAACATAAATTCTAAGAGTTTCAACATTCTAGAGAAGACTTAGAATACAATTTCACAATTCAGGCAAATATATTTTAGAGAACTTAGCAAAAGCACTAAATATAAAATGAAAAATGGTAAATAGTATTTCATCAAAATTAAAAACATCTGCTCATCAAGGAATGCCATTGCCTAAATGAAAAAACTAACCTAGACTGGGAGAGGATATTTGCAATGCACATAATCCAAAAAAAGGTATCTTAACCAGAATAAATAAAGAACTTCTACAATTTGATGATTTTTAAAAAGGAAAACCAATTTGAAATACTTGAATAGACACTTCACAAAGGAAATATATGAATGGCTAATTATCAAATGAGAAAATGCTCAACATCCAGTCATCAGGAAAAAAAGAAAAAATATATCACTTTACACAAGCTTGAATGGCTAGAGTTAAAAAGACTGATACATGAAATGTTGGTAAGGATGTGGAGCAAATGGAACACTCACACATTGCTTGTGTGAGTGTAAAATGCTACAACCACTTCTGAAAACAGAAAAATTATAAATATAATTTTTATTACTTGTATCATATCATGTATTTTTACATAATCTATTGTGTGTTATATCTATTATATACATAGTATCCCAGCAATTCATCCTAGAAAAATAGAAATAGAAACGCACAAAAATAGTTGTATAATAATGTTGAAGACAGTTTTATTCACAGTACCTAAAAGCTGTAAACAACCAGTATATCCTTAGGTAGACAGATAAATAAATTCTGATATGACCATGTAATGGAATACTATTCAGCAGTAAAAAACAATGCAATACCAACATATACAATAACAAAAATATGACTTAATCTCAAAAACATCTTTTGTATTTGGCTTTTTTGACTCAAAAAAGCCAAATACAAAAGAGAACATACTATATACATCCATTTCTAAGAAGTCCTAGAAAAAGCAAAATTAATCTAGGGTGAAAAAAGTGAAATGATGATTGCCTGTCAGTGTCTGGGGATTGACTGTAAAAAGCCATGAGGAAAGTTAATGAGGTGATAAAATCATTCTATACCTTAATTGGGTTAGTTATTACAAAGCTTTATATATTTTTCAAACTTGATTGTATTCTACACTTTGAAATCTGAATGTTTTGCTTCATGTAAATTACTTTTTTTAAAATAAATAATCAAGAAAAAATGAAAAGGAAGAGCTATTTTACTTAAAAATATTTTACTTAAAACAAAATTTTACTTAAAAACAAAATTCTCATTATGATGTTTTGACCTTCTTTTTGGCTGGGGAGAGACTACCCCTCCCAGGGTGAGTCAATTCTTAGAGTTAACAAAAGGCTCATCTGGAATTTGGTTTTGATATACAAACTAACAAGTCCAGAGCCATACCTCCTCTATTTGACCCACACATGCCAGGAGATAATATTATTCTCCCTTAATTATCTAAGTGCCAGGTGCCAAGCAGCTAGAGATAGCCCCCTATAGAAGAAAACCTATTGAAATTACTCAAACTAGCCAATCCT
The DNA here is from genome assembly GCF_000442215.2 of Lipotes vexillifer. Classification (NCBI taxonomy): domain Eukaryota; kingdom Metazoa; phylum Chordata; class Mammalia; order Artiodactyla; family Lipotidae; genus Lipotes; species Lipotes vexillifer. The sequence continues at coordinate 29,809 of NW_006799257.1, forward strand.
AAGATGCTTAGTTTTCCCTGATTTGCCTTTCCTACAGAAAACCCAATAAAGGCAGTGGCCTAAACATTGCCTTTGTTCCTGTCTTCTGCATCCTGAACACCCTGGTGTTTTTCCCATGTGGTAATGCATGGCATACCATGCCTTCTCTTTCTATAATCTGTGATTATAACAAATGTTTTCCTGAACCTCTCCTCTGTCTTTTCTTGTGGCTTAACACGAATGATCATTTCATAAAATAACACAAAATAAAGCCCAATCAGATTACAAAACATAGTATAAATATTGGATAATTAAATCAGTGTGACACTAAAAGAGATAGACTAACCATTTGATTAAAATACATATTCCATATATAAGCTTATACATGGAAACAATGTGAGTACAAACAAACTTTGGGGCTTCCCTGGTGGTGCAGTGGTTGAGAGTATGCCTGCCGATGCAGGGGACACGGGTTCGTGCCCCAGTCTGGGAAGATCCCACATGCTGCAGAGTAGCTGGTCCCGTGAGCCATGGCCACTGAGCCTGCACGTCCGGAGCCTGTGCTCCGCAAAGGGAGAGGCCACAGCAGTAAGAGGCCCATGTACCGCAAAAAACAAAAACAAACAAACAAACAAAAACTTTGTAATACATGGTTTGGGGCAACTGGTAGTGATCTGGAAAACAAATAAAGCTATATCCCTACCTCAAACCATATACCATTACATATTACAAAGATTGATAAAATTGACTAAGTGAAAAAAATTTAAACCTTCATTAAAAAATACCCTATGCAAGGTGCAAGAGGGAGGAGATGGGGATGTATGTATATGAATAGCTGATTCACTTTGTTATAAAGCAGAAACTAACACACCATTGTAAAGCAATTATACCCCAATAAAGATACTAAAAAAAAAAATTACCCTATGCAAGGTCAAGGACAAATGACCAATTGAAGGTAAACAATTCATGTGACAGAAAGGGATCTAACATTTCCAACATAAAAAATTCTCATAGAAGTCAGAAAAAAAGAAAAAATAGCTTAATATGGAATGGAGAAAAAATATGGACAGACAATTCAGAGAATAAGAGATAGAAATTGTCCTTAAAACATGAAAAGATGCTCAATCTCACACATAATAAGAGAAAAGCAAATTGAAACTACACTGAAATACCACTTCCTTTTAGATTATAACACACTCTTTCCACTTTATGATGAAGAATTATAACTTACAGGAAAAGCAATATTTCAAATGTATATGTCCTTTGACTCAGCATTACCACTTCTGGAAACATTCCTGCACAGCACACACACACACACACACACACACACACACGCACACAAGCACACATCAAAAAATATATGTGCAAAGTTATTGACTGCAAGATTGTTTGTAATAGACAAAGTCTGAAAACAACTCAGTGGACAACGATGGTTGACTAGTGGAATTACCCATGTTTCATTCACAGAATGGAATATATTGATAGTATAGTTATTAATAACTGATAAGGAATATCATGCATGTCAAAGACCTCCAGAATATATGAAGTGGAAAAAAAAAGCAAACTACAGAGTAATGTATAGTATGTTATCTTTTGTGCAAAATGGGAGGAAAATAAGAACATTCAAGTTCATTTGTATTTGCATAAAGAAAAAATGGAAGAATGTATAAATAATACTAGTAAAAATATGTTCTCACTTCAGCAGCACATGTATTTTCAGTATTGAAATTGGAACTATATAGAGAAGATTAGCATAACCCCTGCAAAAATATGCCACAGAAATTCATGCAGTGTTTCATAGTTTGGGGAAGAAAAGAAACATTCACATTCATGAAGCTAAAATGTCCCCAAACTGAATCAACCAAAAGATTATAATGAGACGTATTATAATCAAATTGCCACAAGTCAAGGACAAAGAGAGAATTTTGAAAGCAGTGAGAGAAAATCGCCTCTTCACATACAAGGGAGTGCTCATAAGACTATCAGTAGATTTCTCAGCAGGAAACTTGCAGGCCAGAAAGCGTGAGGTGGTATCAAAGTACTGAAAGAAAAATACTGACAACCAAGAATTCTATACTCAGCAATATTACCTGTTAAAATGTAGAAGAGATTAAAAATCATTCCTAGACATACAAAAACTGAGGGAGTTTGGCACCACTAGACCTACCTTAGAAGAAATGCTTTAGAGAGTTCTTCAAGTAGAAAGAAAAACATGCTAAAGAGTAACATGAAAGCATTTGAAAGTGTGAATCTCATTGGTGAAACTAAATATATAGACATACACAGATTAAATTAAGACTGTAATGAGGATGTGTAAATTACTTTTTACCCTAATATAAATGTTAAAAAATTTGTTAATAGAAACAAAATACAAATATAAGCAAACTCTGACTATAAGAACACAAAGTCTCTGGGGTGGAATAGAAGTGTAGTATTTCAATATGGGATTGAAGTTAAACTATTATCAACTTAAAATAGAAGTTACAACTATAAAGATAAAATATGCAAGCCTTGAGCTAATCTCAAAGGAAAAAAAAAAAACTACAATAGATACCAGGAAGGTAAAGAGAAAAGATTCAAAGCAAATCACCAAATAAAATCATCAGAGAACAAAGGAAAATGGCAAGAGAGGAAGAGAGATACAAAATAGACAGAAAATAATTAACAGAATGGCAATAGTAAGTCTTTACGTAATTTTCTTAAATGTAAATGAATTAAACTCACTAATCAGAAGGCACAGAGTTACTGAATGGATTAAAAAAAAAACAAGTTCCAGCAATATGCTGTCTACAAGAGACTCACTTTAGCTTTAAAAGCACAGATAGGCTGAAAGTTAAGGGATGGAAATAGATATTTCATGCAAACGGTAATCAGAAGAAAGTGGGTATGGATATAGGGAAAAAAAACAGACTTGAAGTCTAAAACTGTCTCTAGAGACAAAGAAGTTCATTATATAAGGATAAAAGGGTCAATTCAACAAGAAGATGTGGCAGTTATAAATATATATGTACCTTATGTCAGAACATCTAAATATATAAAGCAAATATTGATAGATTTGAAGGTAGAATTCCACAAAAATACAGTAAGGGTAAGGGGCTTCAAATATCCCACTTACAATAATAGATAGAATATCCAGACAGAAAATCAATTTAAAAAACCCAGCTGGCTTGAATAACACTATAGACCAAATATACCTAAGAGACAGAACTTACAACCAACAGGAAAATACTCATTCTTCTCAAGCACACACCGAACATTCTTCAGGATAGATCAAATGTTAGGCCACAAAACAGTCTTAGCAAATTTAACAACACCAAAATTATTCCAAGTATCTTTTCTGACCATATTAGAATAAACCAGAAATCAATAACAGCAAGAAAACTGGAAAATGCACAGATACATAGAAATAAATCAACACACTTGTGAACAACCATTGCACCAAAGAGGAAATCAAAAGGGAATTTAAATACTATTTTGAGACAAATGAAAACAAAAACACAACATACTGAAATTTATGGGATGCATCAAAAGAAGTACTGAGAGGAATGTTTGTAGCAATGAATGCCTACATTGAAAAATAAGATAGATCTCAAATAAACAAAGTAATTTTACACCTTAAGAACCTAAAAAAGAATAAACTGAATGCAGAATTAGCAGAAGGAAGGAAATAATAAAGATTAGAGCAAATATAAATCAAATAGAGATTAAAAAGATAGAAAAAAAAACTGAGTTGGCTTTTTGTAAAGATAAACAAAATATAGAATCCCTTAGTTAAGTTAACTAAGAGTAAAAGAGAGATGACTCAAATAAATAAAATCAGAAATGAAAGAGGAGATATAATAATGGATACCTCAGAAATAAAAAGGATCATATTGGACTATCATGAACAATTAAATACCAGCAAGTTGGATAACTGAAAAGAAACTGATAAATTCCTAGAAACATACAATCTGCCGAAATTGAATCAAGAAGAAATAGAAATTCTGAACAGACTAATAAACAAGTAAGGAGATTCAATCAGCAACTAAAAGACTCCTGATGAAGAAAAGCCCAGGACCAGATGGCTTCACTGCTGAGTTACACAAAACATTCAAAGAAGAATGAATACTGATACTTCTCAAACTGCTTCAAACAACAGAAGAGAGAACACTTCCAAACTAATTTTATGAGGCCATCATCACCTTGAAAACCAAAGACAATAGAAGAAAGGAAAACTACAGGCCAATATTGCTGATTAACATAGATGCAGAAGTTCTCAATAAAATACTAGTAATCCAAATTCAAAAGCATATTAAAAGACTTTTGTGTCATAATTAAATGAGATGTAAGGATGTTTCAACCACACAAATAAATCAATGTGATACATCATTTTTTTAAAAAATGACAGATGCAGAAAAAGCATTTGACAAAATTCAACATGGGTTTATGAAAAAAGCCTCAACAAATTGGGCAAAGAAGGAACATACCTTAACAAAACAAATGCCATATAACACAAACCCCAGCTAACATCATACTCAGTGGTGAAAGGTTAAACATTTTGCTTCTAAGGTGAAGGTGCCCACTGTTACCACTCCTATTCCACATAGTACTAGAAGTACTATGAACAGAAAAATTAGGCAGTACAGAACAATTAGGCAAGAAAAAGAACAGTACAGAACAATTAGGCAAGAAAAAGAAAGTTCCTCAAAACATTAAAAATAGAACTACTTTATAGTCCAGCAATCTGTGTATATGACCAAAGGAAATGATACCAGAATCTTGAAGATATTCTTGCACCTGCACTCCCATGTTAACTTCAGCATTTTCAAAATATCCAACATCGGAAACCAATCTAAATGTCAGTGAATGGATGAATATATACAAGTGAATATTATTCAGCTTTAGAAAGAAGTAAATTCAGCCATTTGCGACAGCATGGGTAAATCTGGAGAACATTTTGCTAAGTGAAATAAGCCAAACACAGATATACAAATACTACATGATCTCACTTATATGTGGTGTCTAAATTAGTCAAACTCATTGAAACAGAGAGTAGAATAATGTTCACCAAAGGAGGGAGAAATGGGGTGATGTTGTTCATGCTTCACAAAGTTTCAGTTTTGCAAGATGAATAAGTTCTGGATATCTAATGTCCAACAATGTGACAATAGTTAATATTGTATTGTACACTTGAAATCTGCTAGAGAATAGATCTTAAATGTTATTACATGAACACATGCACATGAAAGGTGACTATATGAGGTGATTAATATGTTAATTAGGTTGATTGTGGTTAATATTTCATAATGTATACATATATCAAATTATCATATTATACACTTTAAATGTATACAAATTTTAATGGTTAATTTTACCTCAAAAAAGCTGAAAGAAAATAATGTCCTATGTATGATGTGAGGATGATAAAACATGGTGGATGTGAACAGGGATGGGGAACCACATCTTTCTACATATTTATTTTTCTAATGTTTTGAATTTTGGAATATGTCCATTATACAAACATTAAATTAAGAAAACAATAAAGAGAGGTTTCCCTGTTGGCGCAGTGGTTGAGAGTCCGCCTGCCAATGCAGGGGACACGGGTCTGGGAAGATCCCACATGCCACAGAGCGGCTGGGGCCGTGGGCCATGGCCACTGAGCCTGCATGTCCAGAGTCTGTGCTCTGCAATGGGAGAGGCCAGAACAGTGAGAGGCCTGCGTACTGCAAAAAAAAAAAAACAAACAGAAAACAATAAAGTAAAACTATGAAAGACCTAACCTTTAGCTTTGGCTAGAGGGAGAGCCACTTATGTGAAAAATAGGAAAAGGAAAGTAGATTAATTAAAATGTAGTCAATAGCAATTAAAGAAATGTGTTGTGTACAGATAGCTCAATCAAAGATGCATACCCTAAGGAAACCATAATTCAAAAACAGTCATGTACCAAAATGTTCATTGCAGCTCTATTTACAATAGCCCAGAGATGGAAACAACTTAAGTGTCCATCATCAGATGAATGGATAAAGAAGATGTGGCACATATATACAATGGAATATTACTCAGCCATAAAAAGAAACAAAATTGAGTCATTTGTAACGAGGTGGATGGACCTAGAGTCTGTCATACAGAGTGAAGTAAGTCAGAAAGAGAAAGACAAATAGTGTATGCTAACACATATATATGGAATTTAAGAAAAAAATGTCATGAAGAAACTAGGGGTAAGAGGAATAAAGACACAGACCTACTAGAGAATGAACTTGAGGATATGGGGAGGGGGAAGGGTAAGCTGTGACAAAGTGAGAGAGTGGCATGGACATATATACACTACCAAACGTAAAATAGATAGCTAGTGAGAAACAGCCGCATAGCACAGAGAGATCAGCTAGGTGCTTTGTGACCACCTAGAGGGGTGGGATATGGAGGGTGGGAGGGAGGGAGGTGCAAGAGGGAAGAGATATGGAAACATATGTATATGTATAACTGATTCACTTTGTTCTAAAGCAGAAACTAACACACAACTATAAAGAAATTATACTCCAATAAAGATGTAAAAAAAAAAAAAGATGCAGGGCACTTAAAATATGACAAATAGTAGAACAGTAATTAACAAGAGTGGCAAAAATACAACATAGATTCTTTGAAATAGGAAAATATGTGCTTATATAAAGCAGAATATAAAGAAGGAGTTAACGGGAAAGGAAATATTGATCTAAATGAAGAATCAGGGAATAAATGTAGGACGATGGTCTATTAGGGCTTGAGAAAAGATAAAGTACACAGATTAAAGAGAGGTACAAAAGGAAGAATGTAAAAAATGATAAACGCAAATAACTTTTTTAGATGAAGATGGGGTAGATGAAAATACATTTTCTATATACTTAATAAAGAAAGATTTGAGGTCATCAGCTTGAAGGACAGGGTAAGTAAATGGGATTTAAGGGGGAAAAGATAATATTGTCATTGTGAAACATAAGCCAATGAGAAGATGAAGCATGTAAAATAGGATTGCTAAACTATGGTCAAAGCTAAGATTTAGCTCAAACACAAAATCTTGGACTATACTACATTTGTCCACTTTTAGGATGATATTCTAAACAATATTCTAACAAAAATGTGAAGAAGCAGAAGGGGATTAGTATGTGTTAAACCCCTCAAAACCTGAAGGGTAAGTACTTTTATTATTCACATTCTACAGATGATGAAATTGAAGCTTAGAGTCAATAAAGAATTTTCCTACAGACACTCTCCTAGAAAGTGGTAGAGTCAGAATTCAAACACAGGTTGATCTGACTCCAATGTTCACGTTCCTTATCACCAAGCCTGGCACATAGAAGGCATTCACCGAGTACTTTTGGAATGACTGTCCACTAAGAATATAAATAATAAATTATGGAAATAAACAACATTGGAGAATGGGCAGTCAGGATTAACAAATAGCAAAAGGTAATACAAAAAGTTGATTTGTTGGAGAGTAAAACACTGAAATACTGCTAAAACATTCATTAAATATTTAAATCACTTTCCAAATCTCTACTGGGACTTGAAAATGCTGAGATAATGTTAGGTATATTTAGAAAATAATCTATGAAATCTATATAAAAAACCTGTCAAAGTAAAAATATATATTGCTTTAAGGATTGAAAAATTTTATACTTCTCCTAAACTTATAAAATAAAATATCTTATATATAATCAGCAATTATAGAGTGTAATAACTGTATGCATGCTCTTATCAAAAACAGAAAATATTGAAGATTTACTTGGTTGATATGACATACACACATATAAATTGGAAACATGGTGAAAACAATTATTTATACACACAGACACACAAACACACAATCTTCTACATATGTATGTGAATAAACACACAGAAACTTATGAACCTTTTGAAAGCATCAAAAGAACTATTGTTCAGAGGCAGATCTTTGAGGATGTACTTGCACAGAGATACAACATTTATCCTTAGTAAATTAAGCTTCACATGCAAATAAAACTGTTCATCTGCTACTTGGATAAATAGAGAAAAATCTTTAAGCTTTTCTCTGGGATTAAACTGTACACTTTCATTAAAAGTCCATTATGTTAGATCACTAAAATGATTGACACATGTCCAAGAATCACATCACATGGCCAAAGTACCATAAGAATATTTTTAGTTTAATTGCCCTTGCTTTTGGAGTCAGATCAAAAATAATCATTGACAAATTTATGTGAAGGAGCTTATTGCCTATGTTTTCTTTTAGGATATTATGTTTTCAGGTCTTATGTTCAAGTCCTAATTCCATTATGAGTTAAGTTTTGTGTATGGTGTAGGTTTGTGGTCCAGTTTCATTCTTTTCATATCCAAATTTTCTAATATAATTTATTGAAGAGACTGTCCTTTCCCCATAGATTATAATAGGATACTTTGCTGGAAATTAATTGACCATATAAGGGTGGATTTTTTTTCAGGTTTCTCTATTCTGTTCCATTTGGTCTATGTGCCTGTTTTCATGCAAGTAATATACTGTTTTGATTATTATAGATTTGTAATATAGTTTAAAATAAAAAAAATGCCTCTAGGTTTTTTTTTTTCTCTACCTTCTCAAGATAGCTCAGGGTATTTTTTTCATATATAAGTGTTCACAGGAACTTTATTTATAATAGCCCCAAACTGGAACTAGTTTAAATATTCACTAAGAGATGAATGGACAAACAATTGTGATATAACAATACAATGGAAAACCACTTGGCAAAAAAAGAGAGAACTGATGAGGCAACAAACATGGATGAATCTCAAAAATATCATGCTAAGTGAAAGAAGCTAGATATAGGAGAGACTCTGCTGTATTATTCCATGTATATCAAACTCTAAAAGAGAACAATCTAATCTGTTGTAAAATAAATCAGAGTAATGATTGCAATTTGGGAGAAAAAATATACCCGAAAGGGGTGTGAGGGAACTTGCTAGAGAGATAGAAATTTTTTAAAATCTTATTTTGGGGTTATGGTTACAAAGTAATTTAATTGGTCAAAACACATTGAATAGAACACTTAACATCTGTGCATTTTATTGAATGAAATTATACATCAACCAAAAATGAGATGGAAATATAAGTGCCAATATCTAGATATTAGGAGTCTTAGGAGAGTAAAATAAATCAAGGGAGGAGATATTTGAAGAAATAATGAAGATAACCTTGGAACTGAAGAAAGATGAAAGATCTCAGTTTCAAAGAGTGCCAAATACACCAAACAGGATGGGTATGAAAAATGCACACTTAAAAATATTAGAGTGAGTATCAGAAAACAAAACATTCTAAAATTCTAAAAAAAGAAAAAAAAAAAAGAGACCACTTACAAAGGAATAAGTTTCAAAATGAATTGACCAAAACAACAAAGGAAAAGTATTTGAAGTGAGAATTTTATATCCAGCTAAACATCCATTCAAACATTAAAGGCTAAAAAAATTCAGAGCATTCAATGGTTCAGGTTTAAACAAAAAGACAATCCTCCCTCAAAAAACATTATTATTATTATTTTTGCAGTACACAGGCCTCTCACTGTTGTGGCCTTTCCCATTGCAGAGCACAGGCTCCAGACACACAGGCTCAGCAGCCATGGCTCACGGGCCCAGCCACTCTGTGGCATGTAAGATCTTCCTGGACTGGGGCACGAACCCGTGTCCCCTGAATCGTCAGGCAGACTCTCAACCACTGCACCACCAGGGAAGCCTGAAAAACAATTTTTGAAATAACTAGCTCAATAATGGAAACAAATTCCACAGATAATACTAGAGATTTGTGAAAGCTGAACAAATAACTTAGTAAAGTTTAGTGTTTTAAAAAAATTACCAGATCAAAGAAAAAAACAAGTATATATATATAATATATTATATATTATATATAATATATATAATATATATTATATATATATAATATATATAATATATATAATATATATAATATATTTAAACAACTCAGAACTGAAAAATCTAGACAAATTTAATGTGCTGTCATGGGAGCTCAAGATCATGTATTTGAAGAGTATAAGGGCTGAAAGGAAAGAGGGAGACCAAGGGGTAGGAGAAGATGCTAATTTTGTCTTTGTAAGGAAAAGCTACAGCTAATAATTTTTTGTTTTTAAATTTTTATTTATTTTTTACATATACATGTATCTACACTTTTTCAAATACTTTTCCCATTTAGGTTATTACAGAACATTAAGCAGAGTTCCCTGTGCTATACAGTAGTTCCTTGTTGGTTATCTACTTTAAATATAGCAGTGTGTACATGTCAATCGCATACTCGCAATCTGTCCCTCCCCACAACCCTTCGCCCTGATAACCATAAGTTAGATCTCTTAAGTCCATGAGTCTGTTTCTGTTTTGTAAATAATGTTGTTGGTATCATTTTTTTAGATTCCACATATAAGTGGTATATGATATTTGCCTTTCCCTGTCTGACATACTTCACTTAGCAAGATAATCTCTAAGCCCATCCATGTTGCTGCAAATGGCATTATTTCATTCCATTTAGTGGCTGAGTAATATTTCATTGTATATATGGAGAATGTGTTCATCAATTCATCTGTTGATGGATATTCAGGTGGCTTCCATGCCTTAGCTATTTTAAACAGTGCTACAATGAAGATCGGGGTGCATGTATCCTTTCGAACCATGTTTTTCTCTGGATATATGCCCAGGAGTGGGATTGCTGGATCATATGATAAGTCTATTTTTAGTTTCTTAAGGAACAACCATGTTATTATTCTCCAGAGTGGCTGTACCAATTTACATTCCCACCAGCAGTGTAGGAAGGTTCCCTTTTCTCCACACCCTTTCCATCATTTATTGTATGTAGAATTTTGATGATCTGACTGGTGGAAGGTGATATCTCATGTAGTTTGATTTGCATTTCTCTAATAATTAACGATGTTGAGCATCTTTTCATGTGCCACTTGGCCATCTGTATGTCTTTTTTTGTAGAAATGTCTGTTTAGGTCTTCTGCCTATTTTTTGATTGGGTTGCTTTTTTTTTTTTATATTGAGCTGCATAAGTTATTTGTAAATTTTGGAGATGAATCCCTTTTTGGTCTCATCGTTTGCAAATATTTTCTCCCATTCTGTGGGTTGTCTTTTCATTTTGTTTATGGTTTCTTTTTCTTTGCAAAAGCTCTTGAGTTTGATTAGGTTACATTTGTTTTTGTTTTCATTTCCCTTAAGAGACAGGTCGAAAATGATATAATGGGATTTATGTCAGAGAGTGTTCTGCCTATATCTTACTGTAAGGGTTTTATAATATCCAGTCTTACATTTAGGTCTTTAATCCATTCTGAGTTTATTTTTGTGTGTGGTTTTAAAGAATGTTGTAATTTCATTTATTTACATGTAGCTGTCCAGTTTTCCCAGCACCACTTATTGAAGAGGCTGTCTTTTCTCCATTATATATTTTTGCCTCCTTTGCTGTATATTAATTGGCCATATGTGCATGGGTTTATCTCTGGGATTCAAATCCTGTTCCATTGATCTGTATTTCTGTTTTGGTGTCAGTACCATACTGTCTTGATACTGTAGCTTTGTAGTATTATCTGATGTCAGGGAAACTGATTCCGCCACCTCTGCTTTTCTATCCCAAGTTTGTTTTGGCTATTGGGGGTCTTTTGTGTCTCTATAGAAATTTTAAGATCCTTTAAATCTAGTTCTGTGGAAAATGTCATTGGTCATTTGATAGGGATTGTATTGAATCTGTAGATTGCTTTGGGTAGTATAGTCATTTTAACAATATTGATTCTTCCAATCCAAGAACCTGGTATATCTTTCCATCTGTTTGTGTCATCTTCTATTACTTTCATCAGATCCATATAGTTTACAGAGTACAGGTCTTCTGTCTACTTAGGTAGGGTTATTCTTAGGTATTTAATTACTTTTGATGCAGTGGTAAATGGGATTGTTTCTTAATTTCTCTTTTTGATCTTTCATTGTTAGTGTATAGGAATGTAAGATATTTCTGTGTATTAATTTTGTATCCTAAAAATTTAACATTCATTGATGAGCTTTAGTAGTTTTCTGGTAGCACCTTTAGGATTTTCTATGTGTATTATCATGTCATCTGAAAACAGTAACATTTTTACTTCTTCCTTCCAATTTGGATTCCTTTTATTTCTTTTTCTTTTCTGATTGCCGTGGCTAAGACTTTCAAAACTATTTTGAATGAAAGTGGTGAGAGGGGACATCCATGGTGGTGCAGTGGTTATGAACCTACCTGCCAGTGAAGGGGACATGGGTTCGAGCCCTGGTCTGGGAATATCCTACATGCCACAGAGAAACTAAGCCTGTGCATCACAACTACTGATCCTGTGCTTTAGAGCCTGCAAGCCACAACTACTGAGCCTACATGCCACAACTACTGAAGCCCACATGCTTAGAGCCAGCGCTCTGCAAAAAGAGAAGCCACCACAATGAGAAGCCCATGCACCACAACAAAGCATAGCCCCTGATTGCTGCAGCTAGAGAAAGCCCATACACAGCAATGAAGACCCAACACAGACAAAATAAATAAATAAATAAATTTATATTAAAATATTTATTTATAAAATATAAATAAATTTATATTTATATTTATAAAATTTATAAATTTATATTTATAAAATAATAAATAAATAAATTTATATTTAATAAATAAATTTATATTTAATAAATAAATAAATTTATATTTATGTTTATAAAATTTATAAATAAATAAATAAATTTATATTTATATTTATAAAATTTATAAATTTATATTTATAAAATATAAATAAATTTATATTAAAATATTTATTTTATTTATTTATTTTATTTATTTATTTTAAAAAAAATAAAATTTTTTTTAAAAAAATGCTGTGAGTGGACATCCTTGTTTTGTTCCTGATCTCAGAGGAAATGTTTTCAGCTTTTCACCATTGAGTATGATGCTAGCTGTAAGTTTGTTGTAAATGTCCTTTATTATATTGAGGTATGTTCCCTCTATGCCCACTTTCTGGAGAGTTTTTATCATAAATGGGTGTTGAATTTTGTCTCAAGCTTTCTCTGCATCTATTAAAATGATCATATGTTTTTTATTCTTCAATTTGTTGATGTGGTGTATCACACTGATTGATATTGAAAAATACTTCTATCCCTGGGATAAATACCACTTGAACATGATGTATGATCCTTTTAGTGTATTATTGGATTCCAATTGTTAGTATTTCATTGAGGATTTTTGCATCTATATTCATCAGTGATATTGGCCTTTAATTTTCTTTTTTGTGTGATAACTTTGTCTGGTTTTTATATCAAAGTGATGGTGCCCACATAGAATGAGTTTGGAAGTATTCCTTCCTCTGAGATTTTTTGGAATAGTTTCAGAAGGATAAGTGTTAACTCTTCTCTGAATGTTTTCTAGAATTAGCCTGTAGAGCCATCCGGTTCTGGACATTTGTTGGGAGTTTTTTAAATCACAATTTCAATTCCAGTACTACTGATTGGTCTGTTCATATTTTCTATTTCTTCATGGTTCAGTCTTGGGAGATTTTACTTCTCCACGAATTTGTTCATTTCTTCTAGGTAGTCCATTTTATTAGCATATAGTTGCTTGTCATAGTCTTATGATCCTTTGTATTTCTGTGGTGTCTGTTGTAACTTCTTTTTCATTTATAATTTTATTGATCTGGGCCCTCTCCCTCTTTTTATTGATGAGTCTGGCTAAAGGTTTATCAATTTTGTTTAACTTTTCAAAGAATAAGCTTTTAGTTTCATTGATCTCTTCTACTGTTTTCTTTGTCTCCATTTCATTTATTCCTGCTCTGATCTTTATGATTTCTTTCCTTCCCCTAACTTTGGGTTTTATTTTTCTTCTTTCTCTAGTTGCTTTATGTGTAAGGTTAGGTTGTTTATTTAGATTTTAGATTTTTCTTGTTTCCTGAGGTAATACTGTATTGCTATATTCTTCCCTCTTTGAACTGATTTTGCTGCATCTCATAGGTTCTGGGTCATAGTGCTTTGTTTTCATTTGTCTCTAGGTATTTTTTTAAATTTCCTCTTTGATTTCTTCAGTGAATAAATGTTTTATTTTTTTGCTTTTTTTTTTGTGGTATGTGGGCCTCTCACTGTTGTGGCCTCTCCCCTTGAGGAACACAGTCTTCAGATATGCAGGCTCAGCAGCCATGGCTCAAGGGCCCAGCCACTCTGTGGCATGTGGGATCTTCCCGGACTGGGGCACGAACCCGTGTCCCCTGCATCAGCAGGCAGACTCTCAACCACTGTGCCACCATGGAAGCCCTCTATTGGTTATTTAGTAGCATATTGTTTAGCATCCACGTGTGTTTATTTTTTTTACCATGTTTTCTTGTAGTTGATTTCTAATAGCATGTAGTTGGCAAAGATGCTTAATATAATTTCAGTCTTCTTAAATTTACTGAGGCTCAATTTGTCACCTAACACATGATCAATCCTGGAGAATATTCTATGTACACTTGAGAAAAATATGTATTCTGCTACTTTTGGATGGATTGCTCTAAAAATATCAATTAAGTCTATCTGGTCAAATCTGTCTTTTAAGTCCTGTGTTTCCTTATTAATTTTCTATCTGGATGATCTTTCCATTGATGAAAGTGGGGTGTTAAAGTCCCCCACATTATTGTGTTACTGTTGATTTCTCCATTTCTGGTTGTTAGAATTTGCCTTGTATATTGAGGAGCTCCTATGTTGGTTGCATATATATTTACAATTGTTATATATTATTGTTTACTTTATCCCTTGATCATTATGTAGTGTCCTTCCTTGTCTCCTATAACAGTCTTTAATTTAAAGTCTATTTTGTCATATGAGTATTGCTACTCCAGCTTTCTTTTGATTTTCATTTGCACGGGATAACTTTTTCCGTCCCCTAACTTTAAGTCTGTATGTGTTCCTTTATCTGAAGTGGGTCTCTTGTAGACAGCATATATATGTTTCTTGTTTCTGTATCCATTCAGCCAGTCTATGTCTTTTGGTTGGAGTATTTAATCTGTTTATGTTTAAGGTAATTATTGATATGTATGTTCTTATTGCCATTTTCTTAATTACTTTGCATTTGTTTTTGTAGGTGTTTTTTCTTCCCTTCCTCTTTTGTTCTCTTATCTTTTGATTTGATGACTAATTTTAGTGTCTGTTTGGATTCTTTTTTTTTTTTTCCTTTTTGTGTGTGCATCTATTATAGATTTGTGGTTTTTGGCCACAGTGAGGTTTTGATATAGCAGTCTATATATAAACAAGATTGTTTTAGGTTGCTTGTCTTTTAATTTCATATGCTTTTCCAATATTCTACATTTGTGTTCTCTTCTCACAATTGCTGGTTTTGATATCATATTTTTGTGCAGTTGATTTCCTACCTTTACTGTATGTTTGCCTTTAATAGTGAGTTTTCCCATTTGTAATTTTCTTGTTTCTAATTTTGGCCTTTTCCTTTCCATTTAGAGCAGTTCCTTTAGCATTTGTTACAAAGCTGGTCTTTTGGTGCTGAATTCTATTAGCTTTTGCTTATCTGTAAAGCTTTTGATTTCTCCATCAAACCTGAATGAGAGTCTTGCTGGGTAGATTATTTTCTTCCTTTTCATCAATTTAAATATATCATGCCACTCCCTTCTGGCCTGCAGAATTTCTGCTGAGTAATCAGCTGATAACCTTATGGAAATTTCTTTGTATGTTTTTTGTTGCCTTTCCTTTGTTTCCTTTAATATTTTTCTTTGTCTCTAATTTTCATCAGTTTGTTTATTATGTGTCTCAGTGTATTACTCCTTGGATTTTTTTTTGCCTGGTACTCTCTGAGCTTCCTGGACTTGGATGATTGTTTCCTTTTCCATGTTAAGGAAGTTTTCATCTATTATCTCTGCAAATATTTTCTTAAACCCTTTGTTTTTCTCTTCTCCTTGTGGGACCCCTATAATGCAAATCTTGGTGCGTTTAATGTTTTCCCTGAGGTCTCTTAGTGTGTCCTCATTTATTCTCATTCTTTTTTCTTTATTCTGTCTCATGGCAGTGATTTCCACCATTCTGTCTTCCATGTCATTTTTCTGTTCTGCCTCAGTTACTCTGCTATTGATTCCTTTTAGTGTAGTTTTCATTTCAATTATTGTATTGTTCATCTCTTTTCATTTGTTCTTTAGTTCTTCTAGTTCTTTTATATACATTTCTTGTATCTTCTCAATCAGTGCCTCCATTCTTTTTCTGAGATCTTGGATCATTTTCACTCTCATTACTCTGAGTTTTTTTTTTTTTTTTTTTATTGTAGATTGCCTATCTTCACTTAACTTATTTGTTCTTCTGGGACATATTCCTCTGCTGTCTCATTTTGTCTAAATTCCTGTGATTGTGGTTTCTGTTCTGTAGGCTGCAGGGTTGTAGTTCTTCTACTTTCTGCTGCCTGCCCCCTGGTGGATGAGTCTCTCTAAGAGGCTTGTGCAGGCTTCCTGATGGGAGGTACTTGTTCCTGCCCACTGGTGTGTAGAGCTGAGTCTTGTCCCTCTGGTGGGCAGGGCCATGTCAAGATGTGTGTTTATTATCCAGCAGCTGTTTATTCAGGAAGACTCAAAGCAGCCTGTCTGCTGATGGGTGGCACTGTGTTCTTGCCTTATTGGTTTGTGGCCTGATGCATCCTAACACTTGAGCTTACAGGCAGGTGGGAGGGGCCATGTCTTAGTGAGAAAATGACAGCTTCCTAGAGGATCCACACCAATGAGCATGCATCAGAGCCACCACTGCCAGTGTCCTCACAGTGAGCCACAGCCAATCCCTGCCTCTGCTGGGGACCCTCCAACACTAGCAAGTATATCCAGTGTCTTATGTGGTCATTGCTTTATTCCCTGGGTCCTGGTGCACATGAGATCCTGTGTGTGCCTTCCAATTGTGGAGATTCTGTTTCCCCCTGTCCTGTGGAATTCCTGTAGTCACCCTCTGCTGGCTTTCAAAGTCAGACTCTCTGGGGCCTCCTCCTCCCATGGACACACCCCCAGGCTGGGGAGCCCAACATGTGGCTCAGAACTTTCACTCTTGTGGGAGAACTTCTGTGGTATAATTATTTTCTAGTTTGTGAATTGCCCATCTGTCATGTATGGGATTTCAGTTTTTCACAATTGCACCCCTCCTATCATCTCTTCTTTGTCTCTTCTTTTTGGCTTCTTCTTTGTCTTTGGATGTAGCTTATCTTTTTTGGGTAGGTTCCAGCATTTTTTTATCAATGTTTGTTTAGCAGTTAGTTGTGATTTTGGTGTTTCCATAAGAGGGGTGAGCTCAAGTCCATTTACTCCTTCCTCCTTACTTACTTTATTTTTAAATCTTCATAGCAAAAGCATTTTGAATCCACTACACACAGGAGCCAGGAAGATTTTCCTAAAACAGTGAATAGAGCTATGTTATTTTCCAAGTCAGTCAAATTTATTATGGCTTTTCTTCCTAAAGAAGGGTCTGTATACTCCATGTAGATTGATATCTTTCTTGGATGTCTGAGCCAAGGGACAGATGAGTCTAGAAGCACTTTCCCAGCCTGAAGAAATGAGGAGCAGGGTCAGGCTTTTCTTTTGTTTTCCAGTAGGTGTTATTATAACACAAGTTTTTTATTCCTTTTACCTGAGCTGTCTCTAGTTATATTTGGCATTCTACCTCCCACTGCCTCTGTCAGAGGTGTTTCTCTATGACTTCATTATTGCTTCTTTTGCCTCCATGGTCATTGTTACCTTGCTGCTGTCAGTGTTGCCTGCATCACTCTCTGGGGCACCAGGACAGTGTGTTCTTCCACCAAGACTGGGATCCTTTTAGTTGCAGACTCCACCACCACATTGGTTGGGGAGAGTCTGTGGGAGCTGGGCTCACATGGATTCATCTGCTCTGTCAGGTGTTGTAGGGTTCATGGCCTCTGCTGTTGTAAATGTGGTGTAGGGGGCAGGAATCATGAGAGTCTTTGCAGCTTGAGGGATAGGATCTCAGACCACACTGTCACTGTTTCCCAGATACCTGTGGCTGAGGACACCACTGTGGATGGGAGGCTGGGGTTATATGTGCTACCTCCCCTGATGTTACTGGCTTCTCTGGGGCTATGAGCTCAGCTGTTGTAGCCAGAAGGCTGGCATTACAAGCATGGTCTCCATCCTTCCTCTGGTTCTGCCTCCTGTATGTGTTCCACTCCATCCAACTTTAGATGTACAGATATATGGACTTCTACAGCATCCTGGTGTCTTGGGAACAGGTACTTTTGTTGAGTTCTTGATGTTTTACTGGTTGTAGTTTTAAAGGAAGAGAGCCACACACAAATTTGCCATGACCCTGACATCACTCATGACATCAAAGCTTGATATCACTTTGTTTCCGATAACCATGATTTGGTTTTAATGCTTGATGTTGGTGAATGTTGTTTGCTTGTTTAGTTATTTTTCTAAACTAGTTTTGTAAAGACTGAATACTTTGTAATATGTGGCCACTGAAGTCTGTGATTCATTTGCTTACTGGTCAAATAGTTATTAGGTAGTGGTCTTAAAAACACCTGGAACCAAAAAAGAAAAAAAAAAAAGGGAATAAAAGAAAAAAAAAAAAGTTTCTCAGTCTTTTCAGATTGGCTTTGGGTTGAGACAGTATTTCATGTCAAACTATTACATTTACAATTCTGCCTTAGACAAATTTAATTCCTGCTTAAGGGAGCCTAAAGATAAAGGCGAGGTATAAAATCTTAGAGTCTTCTCAGGCCTTTTGTGAACATGCTCTCACTGTCAATAGCAACTAGCACCAGGAATATGAGATGTTATCTTCATAACCACTGTCTATTTGGAGTTTGGGAAGGTAGTTGTGCAGTTTAAAAGCCATAGTGCTTTTTATCATAAAGCACCAGCTTCTTTATTCATCAAGCCTACCTTTAGTTCTTTTGAGTTTTTGACTAGATTCAGAGCTATGCAAAAATTTATTCTGACATAATTTGGAGGATGGACCAAACTCTGGAATTACCTAGTGTACCATTCCTGATCATGTCACCAGCTTTATTCTACCATTACTTTTATGTTGGAAAAATAATTCTATCTAAATCATATAAGGGGGAAAAGAAGTAATATCTGTGTAGCCTACAACATGCATATGTACTGTAAGTTAGTGATTGTAAATTCAATAAATTAATATAACTAAAACAAAGTCTGTAAGTAGATGAATTGCCTTACTTAAACACTTTCTCCAGTTTTTTGTTTTACTTTAATTTTCTTCATTTAGTTGAAGTTGAACTGGACTTAGTTATTCTTACTTATCATAGTTCAAAAATAAATTAAAAAGAAAGCCTATAATTTCAAGTTTCCTCTTCTTGGCATAAGAACTACTTGGAATAACTGAATATGCTAGTAGTAATCATTCTATCTTGATCAAACTGCATAGAACAACTGTTTTCTAGTGGAGTCTTGGAACATGAGAAGTATAGACAGGGATTCAATTCTTTCAGGACAAAGTTACAGCTGAAAATAAAAGATAAAACTCTATAATTTTATTTGAAATGTGCAGCCAAGGTTTCTTTGAATGTTTTATTTATGTAGCTTTATATTTATGTGTATATCCGTGTGTGTGTGTGTGTGTGTGTGTGTGTATATACCCAAACTGATATTTATATATGTAACAAATCTGACAGATGCAAGAAATAGAATATCATCTATAGCTTCAGGAGCGCACAGCCCTACTGACACCTTGATTTTGGACTTCTAACTTCTAGAATTGTTATGAATAAGGTTCTGTTACTTTAATCCATCCAGACTGTGGTAATTTGTTATGGTAAACATAAGTAATTAGTACAACCACCAAACTAGAAATTAACATTCAAATAAATAATCCATCAAAAATGGAAGTGATATAAAGGCTTTCTCATAGAAACAAAAACTGATGGCATTTAAAACCATCAGAGCTGCCCTAAAAGAAATGGTGAAAGAAGGTCTCCAAGTAAAGGAAATATTGTATATATCAGAAAATCAGATATAAAAAAAGAAAGTAAAAGCATTGGAAAGTAAATGAATATAATGGAAGTATAAGTATTTATGATTCTTAATTTCTCTAGTAGATAATGTTCAAATTAATAATCATAACATTTTTGTTGATTACAGCATATGAATAAGTGAACTGAATGATAGCAATGTTATAAGAAATTAGATGAAGGGATAAGGAATAGAGTATTATAAGGAACTTACTCTACCTGTGAAGTTTTATACTATTATTTGTGAGTGGCCATAGATTAGTTAGAAATGTACATTGCAAACTGCAGGGCAACAACTAAATACTTATAAAAAGAAATATAATCAGTATGCTCAGAGAGGAGAAATAGATTTATCTAAAATGCTCAATATGAACCAAAAAAGGTAGAATAATAGAGAAAGAAAAAAAATCAAACAAGTGCAAATAATAGGAAACTATTACAAGCATGGTAGATGTTAATCAAAACATATCAATAATCGCTTTGTGAAAAATCCAAATTCACCAATTAAGTGATAGAGATTGTGAGTGAATAAAAAACAAAACCCAAATATAGATTAATTATCAGTACTTTACCTAAAATATAAAAACAAAATAGGTCAACAGTATGGGGGATAAAATACTTTATATTCTTTTTCAGAAGATAAATGTGGAGAGAAAGAATCCTATGAGGCCAGTATTATTTTAATACCAAAACCAAAGACATTATAGGAAAACTACAGAACACTATTTACATGAACTAGATGCAAAAATCCTCAAAACAATATAAGCAAATCAAATTACAGAATGTAAAAAAGAATTATACACCATGAACAAGTGAGATTTATGCCAGGTATGCAAAGCTGGTTCAACATTCAAAAATCAATCACTCCTGCTACTTTAACAAATTCATTGACTAGCTTCAGTAGTTTTCTGATAGCATCCTTAGGATTCTCTATGCCTACTACCATGTCATCAGCAAACAGTGACAGCTTTACTTCTTTTTCAATTTGGATTACTTATTTCTTTTTATTCTCTGATTCCTGTGGTTCAAACTTCCAAAACTATGTTGAATAATAGTGGTGAGGGTGGACAACCTTGGCTTCTTCCAGATCTTAGAGGAAATGGTTTCACTTTTTCACCATTGAGAATGATGTTAGCTGTGGGTTTGTCATATATGACCTTTATTATGTTGAGGTAAGTTCCCTCTATGCCTACTTTCTAGAGGGTTTTTATCATAAATGGGTGTTGAATTTTGTCGAAAGTTATTTTCTGCATCTATTGAGATGATCATATGTTTTTTCTCCTTCAGTTTGTTAATCTGGTTTATCACATTGTTTGATTTGTGTATATTGAAGAATCCTTGCATTCCTACACACTAATGATGAAAAATCTGAAATAGAAATTAAGGAAACACTCCCATTTACCACTGAAGCAAAAAGAATAAAATATCTAGGAATAAACCTACCTAAGGAGACAAATGACCTGTATGCAGAAAACTATAAGACACTGATGAAAAAATTAAAGATGATACAGTTGGAGAGATATACCATGTTCTTGGATTAGAAGAATCAACATTATGAAAATGACTATACTAACAAAGCAATCTATAGATTCAGTTCAATCCCTATCAAACTACCAAGGGCATTTTTCACAGAACTAGAACAAAAAATTTCACAATTCGTATGGAAACACAAAAGACCCCGAATAGCCAAAGCAATCTTAAGAATGAAAAATGGAGCTGGAGGAATCAGGCTCCTGGACTTCAGAATATGCTACAAAGCTAAAGTAATCAAGACAGTATGGTACTGGTCCAAAAACAGAAATATAGAACAATGGAACAGGATAGAAAACCCAGAGATAAACCCACATACATGTGATCACTTTATCTTTGATAAAGGAGGCAAGAATATAAAATAATGAAATTAGAACACACCCTAACACCATACACAAAAATAAACTCTAAAGGGATTAAATACCTAAATGTAAGGCCAGAAGCTATCAAACTCTTAGAGGAAATCATAGGCAGAACACTCTATGACATAAATCACAGCAAGATCCTTTTTACCAGCCTCCTAGAGAAATGGAAATAAAAACAAAACTAAACAAATAAAACCTAATGAAACTTAAAAGCTTTTGCACCTCAAAGGAAACCATAAACAAGACAAAAAGAAAACCATCAGAAGGGGAGAAAATATTTGCAAATGAAGCAACTGACAAAGGATTAATCTCCAAAATTTAAAAGCAGCACATGCAGCTCAATACCAAAAAAACAAACAACCCAATCCAAAAGTGGGCAGAAGACCTAAATAGACATTTCTTCAAAGAAGATATACAGTTTGCCAACAAACACATGAAAGGATACTCAATATCACTAACCATTAGAGAAATGCAAATCAAAACTACAATGAGGTATCACCACACTCCAGTCAGAATGGCCATCATCAAAAATTCTGTAAAGAATAAATGTTGGAGAGGGTGGGAAAGTAAAGTAAAGGAAACCCTTTAGCACTGTTGGTGGGAATGTAAATTGATACAGTCACTATGGAGACCAGTATGGAGGTTCCTTAAAAAACTAAAAATAGAACTACCATACGACCCAGCAATCCCACTACTGGGCATATACCCTGAGAAAACAATAATTCAAAAAGAGTCATGTACCACAATGTTCATTGCAGCTATATTTACAATAGCCAGGATATGGAAGCAACTTAAGTGTCCATCAACAGATGATTGGATAAAGAAGATGTGGCACTATATACAATGGAATATTACTCAGCCATATAAAGAGATGAAATTGAGTTATTTTTCATGAGGTGGATGGAACTCGAGTCTGTCAGACAGAGTGAAGTAAGTCAGAAAGAGAAAAACAAATACTGTATGCTAACACATATATAAGGAACCTAAAAAAAAAAAAGTTTCTGGAGATCCTAGGGTCAGAACAGGAATAAAGGTACAAATGTAGAGAATGGCCTTGAGGACATGGGGAGGGGGAAGGGTAAGCTGGGATGAAGAGAGAGTGGTATGGACATATATACACTACCAAATGTAAACTAGATAGCTAGTGGAAAGAAGCTGCATAGCATGGGGAGGTCAGCTCAGTGCTTTGTGACCACCTAAAGTGGTGGGATAGGGAGGGTGAGAGGGAGATGCAAGAAGGAGGAGATATGGTGATATATGTATATGTATAGCTGATTCACTTTGTTATAAAGCAGAAACTAACACACCATTGTAAAGTCATTATACTCCTATAAAGATGTTAAAAGTAAAAAAAATATAAATAAATAAGACTAAAGTCTAAAACAAAAAGAAAAAAGACTCCAGTAAACACAAAAGAAATTTTAAAGAAGGAAATGAGTGGGTGGGAGGAGTCATGACTTACAGAAAAAAATAACAAAATTGCAGAAGAAATTGCTTCATTGTCAGTAACTACTTTACATGTAAATGGATTAGGCTCTAAATTCAAAAAGCATAGATTGGTGCAATAGATGAAAATATATTCACTAACAATATTCTGTCCAAAAGAAACTCACTTCAGGTTAATGAACTAAATGGTTTGACAGTGAAAGGAATGAGAAATATATTCCATGTAAGTAGTAACAAAAAGAGTTGAGGTGCCTATATCAATATAAAAAAAGGACTTTAAGTCAAAAACTGTTACAAAACACAAGGAAGGACACTATATATTGATAAAAGTGTCACCTCAATAACATAATACAATTATAAATATATATGTACTGACTATCACAGCTCCAAAGTATATGAAGCAGACATAATCAAAGGGACAAGTAGACAGCAGTTAAAAAAATGGAAATTTTATTACTTCACTTTCAATAATGGATAGAATAACCAGATAGAAGGTCAATATGCTAACAGAACATTTGAACAACATTATAAACCTATTAGACCTGACATATATATATATAGGACACTTACTTCATAACAGCAGAAAACACATTTTCTCAGTGTTAATGGAACATTCTCCAAGATAGGCAATACTTTAGGCTACAAAACAAACCTTAATACATTTTGAATATTAAAATTATACAGAGTAACATTTTTCTAATAACAATGGAATGAAGCTTGAAATCAATAATAGAAGGAAAAGTGGAAATTTCACAGATAAATTAATTAATATTTATTTAATAAAGAATCAGCTTAAAGAAAAAATCATAAGGGAAATTTAAAAATATCTTGAGACCAATGAAAAGGAAAATACAATATAAAAAAATAAAATTGTTGGGATGCAGCAAAAGAAGTATTACAGAGGAAATTTACATTTGTAACTGTATACAGTAAAAACAAGAATAATGTCAAACAGTAACCTAACTTTACATCTTAAGGCACTAGAAAGGAAAGTGCACACTAAACTCAACAATATGAGAATGAAGGAATAATGCATATTAAAGTGGATATAAATAAAAGGACATAGAAAGGAAACAGAAAATCAAGAAAAACAAAAACTCGTTCTTTGAAAAGATAAGTAAATTGACACACCATTAGCTATATTGGCTAAGGAAAAAGAGAAAAGATTCATATTATTAAAATTGGAGATAAATGTGGGAACATTATGGAAATAAAAAGGGTTATCAGAGAATAAGAACATTTGTACATGCATTGGAGAATTGAATCTAGGGGACATGGACAAATTCCTAGAAACAAACTATATTAGTCAGCTCAGGCTGTTATAATGAAATACTATTTACTGGGTGACTTAAACAACAGATATTTTCTCATAGTTCTGGAGAAGGGAAGTATAAAATCAGAGTGTCAACATGGGCAGGTTCTAGTGAAAGTTCACTTCCTGACTTGCAGATGGCCATCTTTTAGTTTTACCTTCATATGGCAGAGGGAGAGCTTGTTCTCTTCCTCTTCTTAAAAAGCCAGAAATCCTGGGCTTCCCTGGTGGCACTGTGTTTGAGAGTCTGCCTGCCGATGCAGGGGACACGGGTTTGTGCCCCAGTCCAGGAAGATCCCACATGCCATGGAGTGGCTGGACCTATGAACCATGGCCACTGAGCCTGCACGTCCAGAGCCTGTGCTCTTCAATGGGAGAGGCCACAACAGTGAGAGGCCCGTGTACAGCAAAAAAAAAAAAAAAAAAAAGGCCAGAAATCCTAATTACCTCCTAAAAGCTCTATCTCCAAACACAGTAACATTGGAGGTTAGAGCTTCAACATATACATTTTGGGGGACACAATTCAGTTCATACCACACACTAGCTATCAAAGCTGAATAAAGAACTAGAAAATCTCAGTAGAGAAATAACTAGTAAGGAGGTTGAGTCAGTAATCAGAAACCTCTGAACAAAGGAAAGTCTATACCAGATGGCTTCACTGTTGAATTCTACCAAATATTAAAAAAAAAATAATGCCAATTATTTTCAAATTTTTTCCCTAAATAGAAGAGTAGTGGACACTTTCTTTTGACACCTCTTAACTCATTCTATGAGGCCAGTATTATTCATATCTCAAACCAGACAAATATATCATAAGAAAATTATAGTCCAATATTCCTTATGATTTGTGATGAAAAAATCCTGAACAAAGTACTGGTAAACCAAATTCAGCAGCACATTAAAAAGATTAAACACCATGAAGTGAGATTTATTCCTGAAATGGAAGGATAGTTCAACATATGAAAAATTATCAATGTAATATATCATGTTAACAGAATGAAGTGGAAAAAAAAAACACCAAATGATCACCTCAATTAGTGCAGAGAAATGATTTGCCAAATTCAAAACGACTTTCTGTTATCAAATACAAGAAATAAACCAGCAATAGAAGGTGATGTCATCATTATAGTAAAGCTCATCTATGAAAAGCCCACAGCTAACATTATACTCAATAATGGAACACTGAAATCTTTTCCCCTAACATAAAGAATTAGACAAGGATGATGACTTTTTCCATGTCTATTCAACATAATATTGAAAATTCTAGTCAAAATAATTAAGCAGGAAAAGAAATAAAGCCATCAAATTACAAAATTATAAAAGTAGTGTTAAAATAATCTGTTTGCAGATAACATGATCTTATATGCAGAAAACACTAAATAGTTCACAAATAAATGTTAAAACTAATAAACAATTTCAGCCAAGTTACAGTGTACAAAATCAGCACCTAAAAATCTGTTGCTCTTTTATACAGTAACATGAAAACCCCCAAAAGAAAACAAGTAAATAATTCCATTTATAATAACATCAAAAAGAATAAAATATTTTTGAATAAAATTAACCAAAGAAGAAACATCAGTGTACACTAAAAAATTCAGAAAATTGTTGAAATAAATTAAAGAAGACATTAATAAATGGAAATATGTCCTGTGCTCATGAACAGGAAAATGTAACACTGTTAAGGTTGCAATACCATCAACAGTGACCTACAGATTTAATGCAATCTTTATCAAAATCCCAGAAGCAAGCTCTTATTTAAAAATTTATACTAAAATCTAAAAGGAATCTCAAAGGACCCCAAATAGCTAAAACAGTATTGAAAAAAGAGAATGAATTTGAAGCACTCACATTTATTACATCAAAAATTTATTACCAGGCTTCCCTGGTGGCGCAGTGGTTGAGAGTCTGCCTGCCAATGCAGGGGACATGGGTTCATGCCCCGGTGCGGGAACATCCCACATGCTGCAGAGCGGCTAGGCCCGTGAGCCATGGCTGCTGAGCCTGCGCGTCCAGAGCCTGTGCTCCACAATGGGAGAGGCCACAGCAGTGAGAGCCCCATGTACTGCAAAAAAAAAAAAAAAAAAAATTACTAAACTATAGTAATCAATACAGTGTTACTGGCATAAAAATTAATATATAGATCAAGCAACTAGAATTTAAAAAATCACAAATAAATCCTTGCATATACAATCAGTTGATTTTTCTATAAGAGTGCCAAGGATATTCAAATGGGAAAGGAGAGTCTTTTTAACAATTGGTGCCTGGAAAACTAAATATTCACAAGGAAATAATAAAGTTGGGTTCTTACCATACACCATATGTAAAAATTTACTTGAAATGGAACCAAGACTTAAAAGTAAGAGCTAAAACTGTAAAACTCAGAAAAAAAACTTGGGAATTCTCCATGGCATTGGATATTATGGAAATTTCCTGGATATGACATCAAAAGTACAGGAAACATGAAACAGAGATATTTCATTTCACCAAGCTTAAAACTTCTGTGCCTCAGAGAACTGTATCAATAGAGTGATAAGACAGCCCACAGAATTGGAGAAAATATTTGCAAATCATATATTTAATAAGAAATTAACATCCAGGTTCAGTTTTGGAAGTTTGTGCTTTTCTAAGAATGTCCATTTCTTCCAGGTTGTCCATTTTATTGGCATAGAGTTGCTTGTAGTAATCTCTCATGATGCTTTGTATTTCTGCAGTGTCAGTTGTTACTTTTCCTTTTTCATTTCTAATTCTGTTGATTTGAGTCTTCTCCCTTTTTTTTTGATGAGTCTGGCTAATGTTTTATCAATTTTGTTTATCTTCTCAAAGAACCAGCTTTTAGTTTTACTGATTTTTACTATTGTTTCCTTCATTTCTTTTTCACATATTTCTGATCTGATCTTTATGATTTATTTCCTTCTGCTAACTTTGTTTTTGTTGCTCTTCTTCTTTCTCTAATTGCTTTAAGTGTAAGCTTAGTTTGTTTGTTTGAGATGTTTCTTGTTTCTTGAGGTAGAATTTTATTGCTATAAACTTCCCTCTTAGAACAGCTTTTGCTGCATCCCATAGGTTTGGGGCCATCGTGTTTTCATTGTCATTTGTTTCTAGGTATTTTTTTGATTTCCTCTTTGATTTCTTCAGTGATTTCTTGGTTATTTAGTAGCATATTGTTTAGTCTCCATGTGTTTTTATTTTTTACAGGTTTTTTTTTCCTGTAATTGATATCTAGTCTCAAAGAATTGTGGTAGGAAAAGATACTTGAGACTATTTCAAGATAGCTAGTCAGAAGCAGCTGCATAGTACAATGTGATAGCTCAGTGCTGTGTGACCACCCAGAAGGGTGGGACAGGTAGGGTGGGAGGGAGACTCAAGAGAGAGGGGATATGGGGATATATGTATGCATGTGGCTGATTCACCTTGCTATACAGCAGAAACTAACACAACATTGTAAAGCAATTATACTCAAATAAAGATGTTTAAAAAAAAAAGAAATTAACATCCAGAATACATAAAGAACTCCTACAATGCAAGAATAACCAAAAGAAATCAAAAACCCAATTCAAATATAGGCAAAATACTTTAATAGATATTTCTCCAAAGAAGATATTACAGATGGTCAATGAGCACATAAAAGATGATCAATATCACTAATCATCAGGGAAATTCAAATCAAAGTCACAGTGGGATAACAGTTTATTCCCACTAGGATGGCTATTATGAGTTAATGGAAAGTAATTGTTGGTGAGAATAAGTGCTGTGAGGAAATGGAGACTCTTGTGTATTGCTGGTGGGGATATAAAATGGTGCAGCCACTGTGGAAAATATACTGTGATTCCTCAAAAAGATAAACATAGAATTGCCATGTCCAGTAGTTACATTCTTGACATATGCTCCAAAGAATTGAAAACAGGGAATCAAACAGATATTTGTACAACAATGTTCCAAAGATGAAAACAATTCAAATGTCCTTCAATGGATGAATGAACAAAATGTGGTACACATACAATGGAATATTATTGAGCCTTATAAAGATAAAACTCTGACACATGCCCCAATATAAATGAACTGTGAAAACAATATATTAAGTGAAATAAGTCATACATAAAAAGGACAAATGCTTTATGATTCCATTTAACAAAGACTCCCTCTTTGACCAAATTTTAGTCAGGTTCCTCTGAATCCTCCTCCCAACTAGGACTCAGCCTTTGGACTTCTGTGTCCATCTTTGTGTCACCCAACATTATCAAGAATCTTGCTGACTTATTAAAGTAAGAATCCTCTAGCCTTATTACCCACCATATCTGATCAAATTCCATATGATCCACCATTCCGCAGGGCATATCTGATCACCTTGGCTTGCCTTCAGCAAAAATTCTGTGAAGTTGGTTTATCCAGAAATGTCCCTTAACCCTGATGTTTCCCCATATTAATTATTCATTCAATGACACTCACTCTAATCCTTGGCTATAAATCTCTACTCTTTCATGCAGTATTCAGAAAGGAGCCTAGTTCTATACTGAGGTCTCTTTTGATCTATTTTTATAGTTCCAAACTAAAATCTGTTTTTAATCCCTTTAACTACTGTCAGGCTCTGGTTTATCTTAGATACACTCATATGAATATCTAGGATAATCAAATTTATAGGTACAGAAAGCATAATAGAGGTTTCTAGGTTTGGGGGAAGGAAGAATGGGGAATTATTGTATAATGAGTACTGAGTTTCTCTCTGAGTTGATGAAATTGTTCTAGAAATGGATAGTGATAATGGTTTCACAGCATTGTAAATGTATTTAATGCCACTGAACAGTACACTTAAAATGGTTAAAATGGTGTATATTATGTATATTTTTTAAAAGAGTGGATACAGGGCACAGGGAAGAGGAGAAAATCAAAAAAATGTTATCACTGGGCAAAGCTAAGACAATTTAAACATCAATATTAAGTACCATTAAATTATAACCCAAAGTATAAAATAAATATCTATAATTCAATACTTAATACAAATAAATTATTTAATGCATGAATGAGTGAATGAATAAATAATAAATAGATGGAAGAGAAAAACAAATCTTCCATGAAAATGAAATCCAAATAATTTATATATGCTCTCTGCCCTCAAGGAGGGGAAAAATAATGCACCACGTAGTACCTTCCTGCCAAAGATTAAAATATAGAAATGGAGAATATTCATAACTTTACAGCAGAGAAACCTGATAAACATTACTTCAGTCAGGTGACCAACATTAAGATAAACATTGATAAATCATCTTGGAAATATGTACCCTTGATATTATGTGATAAAAATGATACTTTTCTTCTGTTCTCCTCCCAAATGTTCAATGGTACTTTGCTACTGTTCTCCTCCTAAATGCTCATAATCTCTTTCTAACTTTAGTGGGTTAAATGCCAGTTGGACTTCAAATCTATGAGAGAATAGATGCCTGCTGTTTTAAGATACCAAGTTTGTGGTAATAATGTTATAGCAGCCATAGAAAACTAATATATTAAACATGACAAAAAGTTAAGAAAGTTCAAATCGAAGTGCATTTTACAAAATACCTGACTAGTAATCTTCAAAACAGTAAAAGTCATCAAAGACAAGGAAAGTCTAAGAAACTGTCACAGCCATAAGGAGCCTAGGGAGATTTTTTTTTTTTTTTTTTCTTGCGTTATGCGGGCCTCTCACTGTCGTGGCCTCTCCCATTTGCGGAGCACAGGCTCCGGACGCGCAGGCTCAGTGGCCATGGCTCACGGGCCCAGCCGCTCCGCGGCATGCGGGATCTTCCCGAAACGGGGCACGAACCCGCGTCTCCTGCATCGGCAGGCGGACCCTCAAGCACTGCGCCACCAGGGAAGCCCGGAGCCTAGGGAGATATTAAGACTAAATGTAATATGGTATATTAGATAAAATCCTATAATACAGAAAGGGTATTAGGGAAAATGTAAGGGAATTTAAGGTGTGGACATTAAGGAAGTTGGATCAAGATGGCAGAGTAGGAGAATGTGGAACTCAACTCTCCCCATGAGCACATCAAAAATACATAGACATGTGGAAAAATTCTCACTAAGAGCTAACTGGAAACTGGCAGAAAGACTGTTCTACAACCAAGGCTGTAAGAGAGATACATGTGGAATTGGGTAGGAGGGGAAGAGAAGTGATTGGGTTGGGACCTGTGCCCCTGGGTGGGCACTCAGAGGAAAAAGTAAAATAAGTGGGTGGAATCCCTCTCTGAGGAGTGGGCAGCTCAAGCCACATATTGGGCACCCCAGTTCTGGGGTCTGACACTGGGAAGACAAACCCCCTTGGCTTGTTGGAGGGCCAGTGGGCATAACACAAGGTCTGTAGGATGCCTGGACTCTGCTCGCAAGGAGAAAATGCATACTGGCTTGCTCCTGAAACAAGACAGAGAAGGCAGATTGAGGACTGCGCTAGTGGCTGCCTGATTTCCCATGATCATATTGTTGAGTCTGAGCCTGAGCTGAGCAAATGCTCCAGTTCTGCTTACTTCATGTCACAGCACCACACTTGAGTGAGGGCCGCCCTAACTGGGAGGAGAGCTTGGCAATGGATGCAGAGGTTACTCAGACCTGAGGCTGCATATGGGTGGGGAGGGTTTGGCCATTACAGGTGCCTACATGTTCAGTGCATCTGGAGAAATGCTGATCTCTGACAAGACCAGACCACCACAGACTGTGCCCCAACAGGAGCCGAAAGCATGCATGGGCCCCTCTTGCACTAGCATTGCTACCATTTGGTGTAAGCGTGCTGGTGCTGGAAGAAGAGAGAGCCAACTCAGACCTGATACTCAGAGCTTCTGCTCCAGCAACTTGGGATCTAACACTGCCTTCCATAAGGTGATGATGGCCACTGAGCAGAGGGGAAGACCCACCACAAACCTGACTCTTGCCCTAGCCCCTTCATCTCCAGCCCCAACTTCTACCAAGGTGATAGCTGCCAGCACACCATGAGGAAAGATGTGATTTCTGTTTACATTAAATCCATCTCTCTAACCAAAGGCACTGCTCACATGCAAACTGTACATTGATGCTCCCACATAAGGACACAAATGCAAGACTGCAATGAGTAACTGTTTTACTTAAATTCATAGAGACATAGACAGTTAAGCAAAGTGAAAACAGAGGAACTGTTCTCAATTGAAAGAGCATGAGCAAACACCTGAAAAAATAATGAAAGACAAAAAATTTACTGGATAAAGAATTCAAAGTATTAGTAATAAGAAGGCTAACTGAATTAGGGAAAATAATAGATGAACATGGTGAGAATTTTAACAAAGAACTAGAAAATTAAATAAATAAATAAATAAAAGAACCAGTCAGAACTGAAGAATAAAATAACTGAAATGAAAAACAGACTAGAAGGTATTAACAGCAGACTAAGTAATACGGAAGAATGCATTAGTGACCTGGAAGGTAGAATAATGGAAATCACTCAATCAGAAAAGAAAAAAGAAAAACAAAAATGAGAAGAGTTTAAGAGATCTCTGGTGTAATATCAAGTATGACAACATTTGCATACTAGGGGTCCCAGAAGGAGAAGAGAGAGAAGAGGGATAAAAATGTATTTAATGAAACTGTGGCTGAAAGCATCCTAAAACTGAAGAAGGAAACACATCAAGGTACAGGAAACACAGAAGGCTCTAAAAAAGATGAACCCAAACAGATCACAACAATATATATCATAATTAAAATGGCAAAAGTAAAGATAAACAGACAATTCTAAGTGCAACAAGAGAAAGAGTCATGTACAAGAGAAACCCCAAAAGGCTATCAGCTGGTTTTCTTTTTTATTGAAGTATAGTTGATTTACAATATTTCAGGTGGACAACAAAATGATTCAGTTATATATATATATATATATATATATATATATATATATATTCTTTTTCAGATTCTTTTCCATTATAAGTGATTGTAAGATATTGAATATAGTTCCCTGTTCTATAGAGTAGGCCCTTGTTTATCTATTTTATATAGAGTACTGTGTATCTGTTAATCTCAAATTCCTAATTTATCCCTCCTTCCCTTTTCCCTTTGGTAACCAAAAATTTGTTTTCTATGACTGTGAGTCTATTTCTGTTTGTAAACAAGTTCATTTGTATCATTTTCTTATATTCCACATATAAATGATATCATGTGATATTTGTCGTGGTCTGACTTACTTCACTTAGTATGATAATCTCTAGGTCTATTCACATTGCTGTAAATGAAATTATTTTGTTCTTTTTTATGGCTGAGTACTATTCCATTGTGTATATATATATATACATATATGTATATATATGTATATATATATACATATATGTATATATATGTGTGTATATATACCACATCTTCTTTATTCATTCCTCTGTTGATGGACACTCATGTTCCTTCCATTTCTTGGTTATTGTAAATAATGCTGCTATAAATATTGTGGTGCATATATATTTTTGAATTAGAGTTTTCATCTTTTCCAGATGTATGCCCAGAAGGGGAATTGCTGGATCATATGCTAGCTCTATTTTTAGTTTTTTAAGGAAACTCCATATTGTTTTCCATAGTATCTGTGAAATTTACATTCCCACCAACAGGGTAGGAGGGTTCTGTTTTCTCTGTACTCATTCCAGCATTTATTATTGAGCACTTTTTCATGTGCCTGTTGGCCACCTGTATGTCTTCTTGGAGAAATGTCTATTTAGGTCTCCTGCCCATTTTAGATTGGGGTGTTTGTATTTTTCATATTGAGCTGTATAAGCTGTTTGTATGTTTTGGAAATTAATCTCTTGTCGGTTGCATTGTTTGCAAATATTTTCTCCCATTGCATTGTTTCCTTTGCTGTGCAAAAGCTTATAAATTTAATTATGTCTCATTTGTTTATTTTTGTTATCAGCAGATTTTTCTGCTGAAACTATAGGCCAGAAGAGAGTGGAACAATATATTAAAAGTGTTGAAAAGGGGGCTCCCCTGGTGGCACAGTGGTTGAGAGTCCGCCTGCCGATGCAGGGGGCACAGGTTCGTGCCCCACTCCGGGAAGGTCCCACATGCTGTGGAGTGGCTGGGCCCGTGAGCCATGGATGCTAAGCCTGTGCATCTGGAGCCTGTGCTCCACAACAGGAGAGGCCACAACAGTGAGAGGCCCACGTACCGCCAAAGAAAAAAAAAATTTAAAAAGTGTTGAAAAGGAAAACCCTGTAACCTTGGATACTCTACCTGGCAAGATTATTATTTATAATTGAAGGAGAGAGAAAGAATTTCTCAGATAAGCAAACACTAAAAGAGTTTATCAATATTAAACCTACCCTAAAATGAATATTAAAGGGTTTTCTCTAATTGGAAAAGAAAAGTTTATAGCAAGAAGTAAGGATCTATAGGAAATGAAAAAGGAAAATATATAGTAATGGCTGTGGATCAAACACTTAAATAGTATAGTATGAAGATTAAAAGACAAAATTATAAAATAAATCAATTATAACTTCAGTAATGTTAAGTATACATTAACTATATTTTACATGGAGATGTAAAATATAACATCAAAAACACAAAAGGTTGGGGAAGGGAGTAATATACGTAGATGATTTAGAATGTTTTTGAACTGAAATGACTACCAGTTTACCAAAAAGAGTACATATAGTTATAGGTCAACATATATGACACCCATGGTAATCAGAAACCAAAGACCTAAAACAGGTACACAAAAGCTAGGAAGAAAGGAACACAAATACACTACTAATTATCAAATCAGAAGGGATGAAACAAAAAGAAGAAAAAATGAACAGAGAAGAACTACAAAAACAACCAGAAAACAAGCAAAAAACATGGCAATAAGTACATACCTATAAATAATTACTTTAAATGTCAATGGAATAAGTACTCCAATCAAAAGATAACTGACTGGATAAAAGACAAGTCCCTTGTATATGCTGCTTATAACAGATTTAATTCAGAGCTACAGATACACACAGACTGAAAGTTAGGGGATGAAAAGAAGATATTTCATGAAAATGGAAATGACAAAAAATGGGGGTAGCAATATTCATATTGGACAAATAGACTTTAAAACAAGTCTATAACAAATGACAAAGATAACATTATATATTAATAAATGGATCAATACAAGAAGAGGATATGCATTTGTTAACATATATAGCACCTAAACATATGAGGCAAATATAAACAGACATAAAAGTAGAAATTAAAAATAATACAGTTATAGCAGGGGACTTTAACACCCCTCTAACATCAATGGGAAAATCATCCAGACAGAAAATCAATAAGACAGCAGTGGTCGTAAATGACACAATAGACCTGTTGGAGTTTATAGCTATCTAAAGGATGTTCCATCCAAAAACAGTAGAACACACAATGTTTTCCAGAGCCCATAGAATATTTTCCAGAATAGATCACATGCTAGGCCACAAAACAAGTCTCAACACATGTAAGAGGGTAGAAATTACAGCAAACATTTTTTTCTCATCACAACAGTATGAAACTAGAAATCAATTACAGAAAGAAAAAAATGAGAAAAGCACAAACAGATGGGGACTAAACAACATGCTACTAATAAATCAATAGGTCAAGAAAAAATCAAAGAGGAAATCAGAAAATACCTTGAGATTAATGAAAACAACTTTCTAAAATCTATGGGATGCTGCAAAAGCAGTTCTAAGAGGGAAGTTTATAGTGATATAGGCTTTCCTCAAGAAGAAGAAAATCTCAGATAAGCAACCTACCTTGCCATGTAAAGGAATTAGAAAAAGAACAATGAAATCCAAAGTCAGCAAAAGAAAGAAAATTATAAAAATCAGAGAGGAAATAGATAAAATAGAGACCAAAAATATGAGAGAGAAGATCAATGAAACCACCAACTTCTTTTTTTAAACTAACCTGTGTTGATAAATTTTATCCATGCTCATCCAGAAGAAAGTAGAGGGCCCAAATAAAATAAGAAAATAAAGAAGAGAAATAACAACTAATACCACAGGGATACAAAATATCATATGAACAGCTATGAACAGTTAGATGCCAACAAATTGGACAACCTTGAAGAAATGGACAAATTCTAGGAACAAAGAACCTGCAATGACTGAATAAGGAAGAAACAGACAATTTGAACAGACAGAACACTAGTGGTGAAATTGAATTAGTAATGAAAAAATTCCCAGCAAACAAAATCCCAGAAATAGACAGCATCAAAGGGGAATTCTACCAAACATAAAAAGAAGAATAAATACCTATTCTTGTCAAACTATTCAAAAAATTGAACAGGATTGAACACTCCCAAATTCATACTACAAGGACCCTAGAACCCTCATATGAAAACCAGACAAAGATGCTATAAAAAGAAATACAAGTGAATATCTTTGATGAATATAGATGCAAAAATTCTCAACCAAATATTAGCAAACAAATCCAACAATATATAGAAAGGATCATACACCATGATCAAGTGGGATTTATTCCAAGGATGCAAGGATGTTTCAATATTTGCAAATCAATCCATGATACACCACATTAACAAAAGGAAGGATAAAAATTACATGATTATCTCCACAGATGCAGAAAAACATTTGACAAAAATCAAAATCCATTCATGATAAA
This sequence comes from Lipotes vexillifer, assembly GCF_000442215.2. NCBI lineage: Eukaryota > Metazoa > Chordata > Mammalia > Artiodactyla > Lipotidae > Lipotes > Lipotes vexillifer. The sequence continues at coordinate 65,981 of NW_006799257.1, forward strand.
ACTTGCATCAAAGTTGATATACAGGGAAATTTTCTCATCATAATTCAAGTAATTTATGACAAACCAATGTGCCTGTTGTCCATCTATATATATATATATATATATATACATATATATATATATATATATATATATTCTTTGGAAAAATATCTATTCAAATATTTTACCCATTCTTTAATCAGGTTGTTTGTGTGTTAATTTATTTTTTATGTTGATATGTATGAACTCTTTTTATATTTTGGACATTAACCCCTTACCAGTTATATAATTTGCAAATATCTTCTCCCATTCAAGATATTTGTATACAGATAACAGGGCTTCCCTTGTGGCACAGTGGCTGTGAGTCCGCCTGCCGATGCGGGGGACATGGTCTGGGAAAATCCCACATGCCACGGAGCGGCTGGGCCTGTGAGCCATGGTCACTGGGCCTGCATGTCTGGAGCCTGTGCTCCACAGCAGGAGAGGCCACAACGGTGAGAGGCCCATGTACTGTAAAAAAAAAAAAGAATAAAAGAATACAGATAACAAATGTTAGTGAAGATGTGGAGAAAAGCAAACCCTTGTGCACTGTTGGTAGGAATGTATATTGGTACACCAATAATGGAAAATTGTATGGAAGTTCCTCAAAAAACAAAAATAGAAGTATGATATGATCCAGTAATTCCACTCCTTAGTATACATCTGAAAAAATGTGAAAACAGTAATTCAAAAAGACACATGCACTCCAGTGTTCATAGCAGGTTTACAATAGCCAAGATATGGAAGCATCCGAAGTGTACATCAACAGATAAATGGATAGAGAAGATGTTATATATATGGATATGCATATACATATATATTCCTTAGTGTATATATATATATATATATATTGCTTTGTGTATATACTATATGTTATCACTTACACATACTGTATATTATTACTTACATATACTGTATGTTACCACTTATTTGTGGAATCTAAGACATAATAGAAATGGGTGTATATAACACAACAGTAACAGACTCACAGATACAGAAAACAAACTGGTCAATACCAGTGGGTAGAGAGAAGGGGGGTGAAGATCAAGATAGGGGTATGGGATTGAGAGATACAAACTACTATGTACAAAATAGATATGCAACAAGAATATATTGTACAGCACAGGGAAATATAACCATTAATTTTTATAACTTTGGCACACATTCTATACAATTATTGAATCCCTATGTTGTAAACCTGAAACTAATATAATATTGTAAATAAACTATACTTCAATAAAAAATAAATTGTGGACATTAGTTAATAATATATGAATATAAAATTAATAATCATAACAAATATATATTGGGTTGGCCAAAAAGTTCATTCAGGTTTTTCTGTAACATCTTAAGGAAAAGCCAAACGAACTTTGTAGCCAATCCAATAATAACATGAGATATTAATTATGAGGGCTACTAGATGCAAGATATATGGGAATTCTCTGTAATATGTTTTCAATCTTTTTGTAACTCCAAAACTCTTCTAAAATATAATGTTTATTTCAACAAATGGTAATAATGATAATGGTTACTACTTCTTTGGGTGATGTCATTGAAACAAAGCACATATCATTTAGAATTCTTCCCACATTCTGCAGTTTTGTTATCTACGGTGCAAGAAAACCAAATCCAAATTTGAATCAGAATTATCGAACAAGAGGAAGTGACATCATCAACATGGTGGAATTAAAGTTTACTACCATCTTCCCCCCACCCCCCCCTAAAAAAACACTGATTTTTACTATTGCCCATAGACAAGAATGCCTTTATCAAAGTGCAAGAACACAGCAGAGAATTTCTAGTACACCACTGGAGTAAAAATAAATCCAAGGTTGGACTCACTGAAGTGGGTGAAAGAATTATTTCAGTTTACCTGTGTTACCCCTCCTTCGAGGCTACACAACTCAGTGCCATTAGACACCTTCTTGGCCAATAATTTCTCCCTTCAGGGGAAAGTGAGAGTCTGTGAGTGAGTGCAATGCTTCATCAGCTGTGTGTGATGCTGCTAGAGAAGCCTATTTTTTCTCGCCTCATCCAGAACACTGAGTTGTAAACTAAACAACTGGGTGAAATGATAAAAAAAAGTGTATAAATATACATGAAATTCTTTAGGCATATGATATAAATCATGCCGTTTGTGACAACACAGATGTACCTTGAGAGCATTATATTAAGTGAAATACGTCAGACAGAGAGAGAGAAATGCTGCATGATTTCTCTTATATCTGAAATCTAAAAAAGTTGAACCCATAGAAGTAGAGATTAGAACGGTGGTTGTCAGGGACTAGAGGCAGAGAGAAATGGGGAGATCTTGGCCAAAGGGTAAAAAATTCTAGTTACAATATGTGTAAGTTTTGGGGATCTATGTACAACATGATAGCTGTAGTTAACAATATTGTATTATATATCTGAAAGTTGTTAAGACAATGTATCTTAAATGTAGTCACCACAAAAACGAAGTGGGAATTAATGAGGTGATGGAGGTCTTAACCAACCTTACTGTTGTTATCATTTCATAATGTATACATGTATGAAATTATCTCATTGTACACCTTAAACTTACACAATGTTATATGTCAATTGTATCTCAATAATGCTGGGAAAAAGGAATTATCAAGAAAGAACAAAAAAACACCTTAAGAAGAGCCTGTCCTCAAGTCAAGCAATAGCCATAGTTTCTTTAAACAAATGTTGAACTACAGGGACAAAATACTTTTATATTTCATGAAGAAATAAAAAATACTTATAAAAGTATAAGCTTTGCATTTTTAAAATTTTTATTCCTATCATGTAATTTTATTATCACAGTAACTTTTAGGAGTTGATAGTTGATATTATTTATGTTGTTTAGGAGAGGAAACTGGATAAAACTGAATAAGTTGCTATGTTTTTCTACAGCTCATAATCTACAGCTAATGAGAGGTGAAAATAAAGCTTGGAACCAGTTCTGAAGAATTTGTGGTAAATAAACTCTTGGGGGAATTCCTGTCAAAGTGAACCTGTGAAAGCCATGGGAAGTGGTAGGTATTAAAATAATAAATCTGCCATTCATTAAAATAACACGATAAAACGTACATTACCAAAAATGATGATCAATGATTGTACACATCTAAGGCAACTACCTTTTTCCAAACAACATGCTAGCCTTGTGCTAAACACTTTTCATATATAAAGTATCACAGTCTTCACAATAAACCCATATGTGTAGGTTCAAATATCTCTATGTAACATATGAAGAAACTGACTTGATGAGTTTGAGCCATTTGGTCAAGAACACTATAGTATAATCCCTGACAGTTTTGTTTGTTTGTTTGTTTTTGTAATACTAGCTCCTGGCTTAATCTTTGACTGCTGAGGCATCCACGTCAAAAGTGTTGTCTCAGATAAACACAATGCCACATAACTAGATAAAGAGCCAAGCCACCTCCTACCACTGACTACCTCCTTTCTTTTAGAGATCTTGGTTGAATTCAATAGCTGACCATTTGGGCTACATTTTTTCTCTTCCCATGCTTTAAATTCCTCGTATTATGTTGTAAAGAGAGTGAGAAAATCTTAGGCATCCACCCATGACCCCAATAAAAGCTGAATCCCAAGCCAGTGTAGGCAGGCACTCTCTACTTGTGACCTTGATGTGTGGCCCCAGGCATATTGTGTAATTTCCGGATTCTGTAAGTAATAAACATTTATTTATTTATTTTTTTAAGTTTTCTGATGGTTGTTGCTGAAGCACATCTTGCAATTTTAATACGAACCACAATGGCTGGTCCAACCACAATACTGGTTATAGATAGGCTGAGATGAATACAAAACAATAGTCATAGTCAGCAGGATTGCATAATTGCCCTTACAGTTAACTGAGGGAAATGCCCTTCACTTGCAACTCATTTACTAACCTCCTAGTCCAGGTGGGTAACACCATTTGGGAAAGGATCACTGCTTGCTGCTTGTCTGTTGTGCTATTATGTGCTTTCACATACTACTTGTGGCATGTATTACCTGCAATATCCAGCAGAAACGGTCATGGCTGCCATAATTATCCAATGATCTCGCCAGAGCAGTGAGATCAAGACTTTATTGTCTTAAGAGATGATTAGTCCACTAAAATATAAAGGCCTTAATTGGCTATTAATGTGCATGAGTCCTCCATGCCTCAAGGCCAAGGAGAGCTAAGAATGGTGGATTGGATCACAGATTATTGTCACCACCCAAGGAGAGGCTCTGGGCTAAAGGCATGTGGAAATAATTCCTGTATGTAAGGAGGATGGGAGACCTCCACATGTGACCACTGAGTCAGTGAGTCATGCCAGAAGAGTGAAATAGCCTTGCAACTGAAAATCAATGGCACCATCAGAAGGAAAATAAAAGGGGCGTATGGTCTCTATGTCACCAAATCACTCACCATTGTTGCTCTTTGTCCCCTGATCCAATGGGAATTGATGGGTCCAATCCCTGGTGTAATGTTACTAAAAAATTAATAGACAAATATAAATGTCCTGAACATTTTGTGCCAGTGCCTCCTAAAAACCCAAGGAGGTACACTACCACCTTGATAAATAAAAAAAAAAAAAACATAGAAACTTATTGGGTGTTGCTCAGTGCCATGCATATCAACATGCCAAGACTCTGTTATTACACTCCAGACGCCTAGGGGCTTTTCCCAAAGACCCTGTGCAATATCACACAAATGGAGACAAACTCCAAGCCCAGAGAGGTCTCTTGGGATACCCTGGAAAGGAAAGCAGCCACCTACAAAGAGCTTACAATGATGTCATCCAGTAATAGCACATAAGATTAAGGTAACAGGATAAAAACAAGAAGTAGAAACAGAGGTTATATATATATATATATATATATATATATATATATATATATATATATACTGAACTTCAAACCTTTTTTTAAAGATTTTGTACAGCTGGATGGAGAGAGGGGAACTAATTGGCTATTGTGGGTTTTCTTCTTTGTTTGGAATAAGCCCTAAATTGTTACTCATGGCTGTTAAAATGCATCGACTGGCCAGTATCTCTAAAGGCCCTAAAATTAATAACTTTCTTAAAGATCCATTTGGGCTATATATTTATTTACTCCAAGATGCCACAAATTCTGATCCCTTTTTGCTTTCCACTGAATAGGACAGAAATAACAAACATGCCTCATGAGGCATCCCTGAAGAGGACAAAAATAAAGCTGGCAGGATTATTGAAGTCCCTGATGATAAGAAAGAAAAAAGAGAAAGCAAAGGACCTTAAAGATACTGATATTTATATTTGGACCCTCCCTCTCCACACTTGGATATTTATTGTCTGGTGCCATGCTCATACTTCCATAACAGTGATCACTGTTAATACTCACAGTGAATGAAAAATATTAAGATGAAGCTCAGCTTCTGCTGCACAAAATTGGTAGAGTTCAATGGGTTTATCACTTCCATGACCATAGTGACCCAAATGAACCCCTCTTCATTTTGAACCCTGAAGAGACCACATTTGACCCTGAGTCCAGAGAATTATTCTTTACAGGGCACCCCTTATTACAAGGTGGTAATAATATATTTTAATTGGGACTGCCAAAACCATCCAAAAGGTACTAAAACTCCTAGGAGAAAACTTGCACACTTTCTCTGTTCCTTGAAGATGTAAATCTTACCATGTCTTTGAAAAGTAATCACTCCAGGAAGTAAATGAAACAATGCTCATACTTGGCATAAGACTAGAAGAAAAAAAAAAGTTTGAATCTATCTATTCTTCTATAAACTAGTGAGTTTTATATTATTGTACCTGAAACATGGCTAAATTTTTAGAACTAAAGCTGTAAGTTTTCTGTTTGTGTCTTGCTGCATATATGTATGTTGTAGATGTATGATGTTTTTTTATCTCTAGATGTCCTTGCTAAAATTAATTTGTACTGAGCTCTATTTAATTGGTCTAAAGTTAAGCACTTATAATTAAGTATTCTTAAAACTTAAAAATGCAGACTATAACCCAAGTGATTTTTGCTTTTGTTTTTTGCGGTACGTGGGCCTCTCACTGTTGTGGCCTCACCCACTGCGGAGCACAGGCTCCAGACGTGCAGGCTCAGCAGCCATGGCTCACGGGCCCAGCCGCTCCACCGCACGTGGGATCTTCCCAGACTGGGGAATGAACCTGTGTCTGCTGCACTGGCAGGAGGACTCTCAACCACTGCACCACAAGGGAAGCCCAACCCAAGTGTTTTTTAAATTCACATGATCCGGGATAATCCTCAATAAATAAAAGCTATTTGAAATTTGTTAATTTAATTAAAATATGTATGTCTTCAGAATTATCAGTATTAAATATGATAAAGATAAACAACTTTTATTCTACCTGGATTTATCAATCAAATAAATTCATGTTATCTCTGTTACAAAAGTAGCAAGAAGAATATTTTGGCTAATATGCCAGCAAGAAAAATAGACAAATGTTTTGGCTGACATTGTCTAATGTCTCATGAACTTTTCATGAGTAGTCTAAAACATAATTATTGGAAGCAAATGATTTAGATAGATGTAACTGGGATAAGAATTTTTTGGTGAAGTTTTAGTGATAATTATATTTTATGGTATAGGCACTTAAAAATAATTTCTCGTAACGTTAAACTTTTGAGTTTTGTTAAGTGATGGGAATGTATTGACTGTCTAGATTATTTCCAAATAAGATAAAATCATGAAACATTAATTACTGAACACAGGTTTGTCTACCTGTGGCTTCCTTATTACAGGGAAACTAAAGATAAATTTGGGTTTGTTAGCAAACATGCCATGTGCCACGTTAAAAGATTGTATTATGAAGAAGTATATGCTTCTAGAAATTATAAAATGTATTCATAAATTTGCCAATCTGAATAATGCTAGTGCAACAATTTACCACTTTTTACTTCTTAGTTTTTGCTAGAAACTATGGTTTCTAAAGGTTAAAAATTCTAATATATGTAATCTAAAACACTATAAATAATAAGGGTCACATCTCTGTATGAAAGGAAAGTAAATTGTATGTTTTTGGTAAGAGAAGTTAAGAAGAATGGAGATGAATTTTCATTGAGGGAAAATAAAAGAATGTTGTTGCAAGGTAAAGTTGGTTATTTCAGAATGGGAAAAAGAACAAGGAACAAGCTAAAATGGTCATAGAAAGTTATGGAAAATTTATGAAAAAAAGGAATCTTGGGAAAGGAATTTCAACTGTAGTCAAGCTTGCTTAGATTGGAATGGATAATACGTTTTTAAAAATTGATGAATTAATTTTAATGTCAAAAGTACACTAGTACAAAATTATAATTTGTGTTCTCTCTCTATTAACATGGCAAAATTTATTACATTATTGGTCTGCTCCTGATAAGCAATAATATATTTTTTTCCTTTTGGATAATCTACCTAGAAAGTATAGATTTTGTCTTATTAAAATAACTTAATGCACTTCATGTTATTATCATCAGGTCTTAGATTACTTAAATAAACCTAGGTCTCTCAATATTAAGAGCTAAATATTACTAAGAACTGTGTCACCTTCTGTACTTGCCTTTGAAATATTTTATTGTCACTTGGTTAAATGGACAATTAAGTATTATTTCATAATTATTCATGATCCTATTTAATCAAATGTCCAAACCCTTTTGATATTTTTGACAAACTTCCCAAAATTAAAATTCTAAATATAGTCTTTTTGACCTTGAACTAACTGGGATTTTTCACAAGGCCCTTGGCATATCTCAAAAGATTTCTTCTCTCTCTTTACAAAAATAAAATAAAATAAAAATAAAATAAAATAAAATAAAATAATAAAATAAAAGATGTTACAATAATTAGGCTTATTTGAAATGTTAAATTATATGGAAAGCATTATCAAGTAAGTGATGTTAAACCTTTTAGGTTATATTACATAGATAAGTGTTATTAATATATATTCTAGAAATTGTATGAAATTTCTAAAAATCTGATATGTCCTGTCATAATGCTATCACATAATTCTAGTTATCTTAAAATGTTGTATATTACAGAGATAACCAAATTTTCTTATCAACTGTATTATAATGAACTCTCATCAGATCTTTAACCAGGCCATTTAAAAATATTTGTCACTTATAGAAATTTATTGTTTTACTCTGACGCCTTTGAAAAAGTGTTCCTTTAAAAGTGTTTCATCTTCAGAGCAGTTTATGAAAAGGATTCTGACAATTACTCTGGAAGACAAGATTCTGATAACTTTAAGATTTACACTAATGAACAGGGTAAGAAATATAAAAACTCTACTGGAGAAAAAAATGATGGCATTATAAAACTGCTAATGAAAGATTAATATCAGCAAGGATAAATAACATGGGACTAAATTAACTACTGAGGATGATTATAATTTTTATTACTGTATATTTGAAATATTGCTGATTCTTTAATCTTCTGATTTCCAGATTTAAGGAATCTTTTTTATCTTAAGCTAACTGTGATTTGTTTTTATCTTAAGCTAACAGCAACTTCTTAAAATATACTTTGTGAGCAAAGATGAAACAATTACATTTTCCCCCTACATGATTCCTACAGATTTCAGAAACACTCAGTGAGTATTTTTATTTCCAAGACAAGGTAGTTATTTGTATAAGTTCAATAAGAATCTGTTCTCCTTATAACAAGACATAATTGGAAATGTAGCTTATATTACCAAGTCTTAGACTGGAATGTCATATTTGAGAGAGACATACATAAGCTAAGATATGACAAGAACACTTTAAGGAAGTAAAGTTGACTTTATGGAACCCCTAAAGCCCCATTGAAAGATTATCCTGGTAGAAAGATTATCCTGGAATTCTTATAGGATTCCCACCAGGTGAACAAAAAAGGTCACTGCCTGGAATGCTCAGGAACTTCAGGATTCTTTGGGAACCTCAAGAAAAGAGGAATTTATTTAAATCTACAGGTATTACATGTGAACTCTGATGTCAAGCCCTTGGCTTGGAATCTTAGCCTTGAGAGGCTTTTAAAAATTCAATTTGCCACATTCGGGTTCAAGATGGTAGAGCAAGACTTGTGCTTATTCCTTCTTGTGAGAGCACCAGAATCACAAATAACTGTTAAACAATCATCAACAGGAAGACAGTGGAATTCCCCCAAAAAGATACCTCACATCCAAAGAAAAAAAATCCAAAATGAGATGGTAGGAGGGGTGCAAGCACAATAAAATCAAATCCCATAACCACAGGGTGGGTGACTCACAAAATGGACAACAATTATATAAGAGAAGACCACGTATTGGAGTGAAGGTTCTGAGCCCAATGTCAGGCTATCCAACCTGAGGGTCTGGCAATGGCAGGAGGAATTCTCAGAGAATCAGACTTTGAAGGCTAGTGTGATTAGATTGCAGGACTTTGACAGGACTGGGGGAAGCAGAGACTTGACTCTTGGAGGGAACACAGAAAGTAGTGTGCACATTAGGACCCGGGGGAAGGAGCAGTGACCCCATAGGAGACTGAAACAGACATACCTGCAAGTGTTGGAGGGTCTACTACAGAGGCAAGGGGCGGCTGTGTCTCACCATGGGGACAAAAACACCAGCAACAGAAGTTCTGGAAAATACTCCTTGGGGTGTGCCCACCCAGAGTCCACAATTAGCCCCACCAAGGAGTCTCTGGCCTCCTGGGCTCGGTCGCCTCAGGCCAAACAACCAACAGGGAGGGAACTCAGCCCCACCCATTTGCAGACTATCAGATTAAAGTTTTACTGAGCTCTGCCCACCAGAGCAACATCGAGCTCTATCCATCACCAGTCCCTGTATCAGGAAGCTTGTACAATCTTCTTAGATATCTTCATCCAACAGAGGGCAGGCAGCAGAAGCAAGAACTACAGTCCTGCAGGCTGTGGAATGAAAACCATATTTACAGAAAGATAAACAAAATGAAAAGGCAGAGGAATATATACCAGATGAAGGAACAAGATAAAACCCCAGAGAAACAATTAAATGAAGTGGAGATAAGGCAACCTTTCAGAAAAAGAATTCTGAATAATGATAGTGAAGATGATCCAGGACCTTGGAAAAAGAACGCAGTCAAAGATCAAGAAGACACAAGAAATGTTTAACAAAGAACTAGAAGAACTAAAGAACAAAGACTTAGAAGAATTAAAGGACAAGTAGAGATGAACAATACAATAACTGAAATGAAATATACACTACAAGGAATCAATAGCAGAATAACTGAGGCAGAAGAACGTATAAGTGACCTGGTAGACAGAATGGAATTCACTTCCATAGAACAAACTAAAGAAAAAAGAATGAAAAGAAATGAAGTCAGCCAAAGAGACTTCTGGGACAACATTAAAGACACCAACATTCACATTATATGGGTCCCAGAAGGAGAAGAGAGAGAGAAAGGGCCCGTGAAAATATTTGAAGAGATTATAGTCAAAAACTTTCCTAACATGAGAAAGGAAATAACCACTCAAGTCCAGGAAGTGCAGAGAGTCTTAAGCAGGATAAACCCAAGGAGAAACATGATGAGATGCATAGTAAAAAAATTGACAAAAATTAAACACAAAGAAAAATTATTAAAAGCAACAAGGGAAAAATGACAAATAATATATAAGGGAACTCCCATAAAGTTAACAGGTGATCTTTCAGCAGAAACTCTACAAGCCATTAGGGCATGGCATGGTATATTTAAAGTGATGAAAGGAAAGTACCTACAACCAAGATTACTCTACTCAGCAAGGATCTCATTCAGATTTGATTGAGAAATCAAAAGCTTTCAGACAAACAAAAGTTAAGATAATTCAGCACCACAAAAACAACTCAAAAACAAATGCTAAAGGAATATCTCTAAGACAATTAAGACAATGGTAACAGGAACAAACATATCTATAATTACCTGAAATGTGAATAGATTAAATGCTCCAACCAAAAGACAGAGGCTTGCTGAATGGATACAACAACAAGACCCATATCTACAAGAGAACCACTTCAGACCTAGGGACACATACAGACTGAAAGGGAGGGGATGAGAAAAGATATTCCATTCAAATGAAAATCAAAAGAAAGCTGGAGTTGCAATACTCATATCAGATAAAATAGAATATAAAATAAAGAATGTTAAAAGAGACAAGGAAGGACACTACATAATGATAAAAGGATCAGTACAAGAAGAAGATATAACAATTATAAATATATGTGCACCCAACATAGGAACACCTCAATACATGGGGCAAATTCTAACAGCTATAAAAGAGGAAATCAACCATAACATAATAGTGGGTTATTTTAACACCTCAGTTACAACAATGGATAAATAATCCAGACAGAAAATTAATAAGGAAACACAAGCTTTAAATGACACAATACACCAGATAGATTTAATTGATATTTATATGATATTCCATCCAAAAAAAGCAGATTACACTTTCTTCTCAAGTGCACACGGAACATTCTACAGGATAAATCACATCTTGGGACACAAATCTAGCCTTGGTATATTTAAGAAAATTGAAATGATATCAAGCACCTTTTCTGACCACAACGCTATGAGATTAGAAACAAATTACAGGGAAAAGAAAGGAAAAACAAAAACACATGGAGGCTAAACAATACATTATTAATAACCAAAATATCACTGAAAAAATCAAAGAGGAAATCAAATAATACCTAGAGACAAATGACAACGAAAGCACAATGTTCCAAAACCTATGGGATGCAGCTAAAGCAGTTATAAGAGGGAAGTTTATAGCAATAATATCTTACCTCAAGAAACAAGAAAAACCTCAAATAAACAATCTAACCTTACACCTAAAGAAACTAAAGAAAGAATAAAAAAAAAAAACCTACAGTTAGAAGAAGGAAAGAAATCATAAAGATCAGAGCAGAAATAAATGAAATAGAAACAAAGAAAATAATAGCAAAGATCAATAAAACTAAAAGCTGTTTCTTTGAGAAGATAAACAAAATTGATAAACCATTAGCAGACTCATCAAGAAAAAGAGGGAGAGGACTCAAATCAATAAAATTAGAAGTGAAAAAGGAGAAGTTACAACAGACACCAAGAAACACAAAGCATCCTAAGAGACTACTACAAGCAATTCTATGCCAATAAAGTGGACAACCTGGAAGAAATGGACAAATTCTTAGAAAGGTATAGCCTTCCAAGACTGAACCAGGAAGAAAGAGAAAATATGAACATACCAAACACAAGTAATGAAATTGAAATTATGATTAAATATCTTCCAACAAACAAAAGTCCAGGACCAGATGGCATCACAGGTGAATTCTATCAAGCATTTAGAGAAGAGCTAACACCCATCCTTCTCAAACTCTTCCAAAAAATTGCAGAGGAAGGAACACTCCCAAACTCATTCTATGAGGCCACCATCACCATTATACCAAAACCAGACAAGGACACTACAAAAAAATAATTAAAGACCCATATCACTGATGAATATAAATGCAAAAATCCTCAACAAAATAACAATCAAACAGAATCCAACAAAACATTAAAAGGATCATACACCATTATCAAATGGGATTTATCCTAGGGATGCAAGTATTCTTCAATATACACAAATGAAGGTGATACACCATATTAACAAATTGAAGAATAAAAACCAAATGATCATCTCAATAGATGCAGAAAAAGCTTTTGACAAAATTCAACACCAATTTATGATAAAAACTCTCCAGAAAGTGGGCAAAGAGGGAACCTACCTCAACATAATAAAGGCCATATATGACAAACCCACAGCCAACATCATTCTCAATGGTGAAAAATTGAAAGCATTTCCTCTAAGATCAGGAAAAAGACAAGAATGTCCACTCTTGTCACTACTATTCAACAGAGTTTTGGAAGTCCTAGCCGTGGCAATCAGAGAAGAAAAAGAAATAAAAGGAAAAAAAATTCTAAAAGAAGAAGTAAAACTGTAACTGTTTGCAGATGACATGATACTATACATAGAAAATCCTAAAAATGTCACCAGAAAACTACTAGAACTAATCAATGAATTTGGTAAGCTTGCAGGATACAAAATTAATACACAGAAATCTCTTGCATTCCTATACACTAATGATGAAAAATCTGAAAGTGAAATTAAGGAAACACTCCCATTTTCTATTGCAACAAAATGAATAAAATACATAAGAATAAATCTACCTAGGGAGAAAAAAGACCTCTATGCAGAAAACTATAAAACAGTTCCTGTCTTGCACCTTGTTTGGTATAGGATGCCCAGCACTGTAGCTTGCTGATCGTTGAGTGAAGCTGTGTCTTGGTGTTGAGATGGAGATCTCTGGGAGATATTCCCCATTTGATATTACGTGGACCTGGGAGGTCTCTTGTGGACAAGTGTCCTGAAGTTGGTTCTCCCACCTCACAGGCTCAGCACTGACTCCTGGCTGGAGCACCAAGAGCCTTTCATCCACATGGCTCAGAATAAAAGGGAGAAAAATTAGAAAGAAAGAAAGAAAGAAGATAAAGTAAAATAAAATAAAGATAAAATAAAATAAAGTTATTAAAATAAAAAATAATTATTAAGAAAAAATATTTTTAAGTAAAAAACAAAAAACTTATGGAAAGAACCCTAGGACAAATGGTGAAAGCAAAGATACACAGACAAAATCTCACACAGAAGCATATACATACACACTCACAATAAGAGGAAAAGGGGGAAAAATAATATATCTTGCTCTCAAAGTCCACCTCCTCAATTTGGGATGATTTGTTGTCTATTCAGGTATTCCACAGATGCAGGTTATATCAAGTTGATTGTGGAGATTTAATCTGCTGCTCCTGAGGCTGCTGGGAGAAATTTCCCTTTCTCTTCTTTGTTCACACAGCTCCGGGGTTTCAGCTTTGGATGTGGCCCCGCCTCTGCGTGTAGGTTGCCTGAGGGTGTCTGTTCTTCGTTCAGACAGGACGGGGTTAAAGCAGAAGCTGATTCGGGGGCTCTGGCTCACTCAAGCCGGGGGGAGGGAGGGGTATGGGGAGAGCCTGCAGTGACACAGGCCAGCGTGACATTGCACCAGCCAGAGGTGTGCCATGCATTCTTCCTGGGGAAGTGGTCCCTGGATCCCGGACCCTGGCAGTGGCGAGCTGCACAGGCTCCCCGGAACGGAGTGTGGATAGTGACCTGTGCTGGCACACAGGCTTCTTGGTGACAGCAGCAGCAGCCTTAGCATCTCATGCCCGTCTCTGGGGTCTGTGCTTTTATCCGTGGCTCACGCCCATCTCTGGAGCTCCTTTACGCAGTGCTCTTAATCCCCTCTCCTGGGATTCCCTGGTGGTGCAGTGGTTAAGAGTTTGCCTGCCAATGCAGGGGACACGGGTTCGTGCCCCAGTCCGGGAAGATCCCACATGCTGCAGAGCGGCTGTGCCCTTGAGCCATGGCTGCTAAGCCTGCCCGTCCAGAGCCTGTGCTCTGCAATGGCAGAGGCCACAGCAGTAAGCCCGTGTACCGCAAAAAAAAAAAAAAAAAAAAAAAAAAACCCCCCCCCCCCCCCCACAAAAATCCCCTCTCCTCCTGCACCAGGAAACAAAGAGGGAAGAAAATGTCTCTTGCCTCTTTGAGAGTTCCAGACTTTTTCCCAGACTCTCTCCCGGCTAGCCGTGGTGCACTAACCCCTTCAGCCTGTGTTCTCACTGCCAACCCCAATCCTCTCCCTGCGATCTGACTGAATCCCGAGCCTCAGCTCCCAGCCCCAACCACCCCAGCAGATGAGCAGACAAGCCACTCGGGCTGTTGAGTGCTGGTCGGCACCAATCCTCTGTGCAGGAATCTCTCCGCTTTGCCCTCCACACCCCTGTTGCTCTGCTGTCCTCTGCGGCTCCAAAGCTTCCCCCCTCTGCCACCCACAGTGTCTACCCAGAAGGGGCTTCCTAGTGTATGGAAACCTTTCCTCCTTCACAGCTCCCTCCCACTGGTGCAGGTCCCATCCCTATTCTTTTGTGTCTGTTTTTTCTTTTGCCCTACCCAGGTACGTGGGGGAGTTTCTTCCCTTTTGGGAGGTCTGAGATCTTCTTCCAGCATTCAGTGAGTGTTCTATGGGAGCAGTTCCACGTATTTGTGATGTATCTGTGGGGAGGAAGGTAATTTCCGCATCTTACTCTTTTGCCATCTTCCTCAACTCCCTACTGGAAATTTTTAAATCACAGTTTCAATTTCACTGCTTGTGATAGGTCTGTTCAAATTTTCCATTTCTTCCTTGTTCAGTCATGGAAGGTTGTGTAATTCTGAGAATTTGGCCATTTCTTCCAGGTTGTCCACTTTATTGGAATATATTGCTGGTAGTAATGTTTCATGCTCCTTTGTGTTTCTGAAGTGTCAGTTGTTAATTCTCCTTTTTCATTTTGAATTCTATTGACATGAGTCTTCTCCCTTTTTTCTTGATGAGTCTGGCTAATGGTTTATCAATTTTGTTTATCTTCTCAAGGGACCAGCTTTTAGTTTTATTGATCCTTGCTACTGATTCTTCATTTCTTTTCCATTTATTTCTGATTTGATCTATATGATTTCTTTCCTTCTGCTAACTTTTGAGGTTTTTTGGTTCTTCTTTCTCAAATTGTTGTAGGTGTAAGGTTAAGTTGTTTATTTCAGATACTTCTTGTTTCTTAAAGTAGGATTGTATTGCTATAAACTTCCCTCTTAGAACTGATTTTGCCGAATTCCATAGGATTTGGGTCATCTTGTTTTCATTGTCACTTGTTTCTAGGTATTTTTTTTTTATTTCATCTTTGATTTCATCCATGACCACTTGGTTATTAAGTAGTGTATTTTTTAGCCTCCACGTGTTTGTATTTTTTACAGATTTTTTCCTGAAATTGATATCTAGTTTCACAGTGTTGTGGTCAGAAAATATACATGATATGATTTCAATTTTCTTAAATTTAACAAGGCTTGATTGGTGACCCAAGGTATGATCTATCCTGGACAATGTTCCATGAGAAATTGAGAAGAATGTGTATTCTATTGTTTTTGGATGGAATGTCCTGTAACTATCAATTAAGTCCATCTTGTTTAATGTAAAATTTAAAGTTTGTGTTTCCTTATTTATTTTCATTTTGGATGATCTGTCCTCTGGTGAGAGTTGGGTGTTAAAGTCCCATACTATGATTGTGTTACTGTCGATTTCCCCTTTTAGGGCTGTTAGTATATGTCTTACATACTGAGGTGCTCTTTTGTTGGGTGCATAAATATTTACAATTGTTATATCTTCTTCTTGGATTGATCCCTGGATCATTATGTGGGGCCTTCCTTTGTCTCTTGTAATAGTCTTTATTTTAAAGTCTATTCTCTCATATGAGAATTGCTGCTCCAGCATTCTTTTGATTTGAGTTTTCATGGAATATCTTTTTCCATCCCTTCACTTTCAGTCTGTATGCTTCCCTAGGTCTGAAGTGGGTCTCGTGTAGACAACACATATATGGGTATTGTTTCTGAATCCATTCAGCCAGTCTATGTCTTTTGGTTGGAGCATTTAGTCCATTTACATTTAAGGTAATTATTGATATGTATGTTCCTATTAGCATTTTCTTAATTGTTTTGAGTTTGTTACTGTAGGTCTTATACTTCTCTTGTGTTTCCTGCCTAGGGAAAATCCTTTAGCATTTGTTGTAAAGTTGGTTTGGTGGTGCTGAATTCTCTTAGCTTTTGTTTTTTTGTAAAGGTTTTAATTTCTCAGTCAAATCTGAATGAGATTCTTGCTGGGTAGAGTAATCTTGGTTGCAGGTTTTTCCCTTTCATCACTTTAAATATGTCCTGCAACTCCCTTCTGGCTTGCAGAGTTTCTGCTGAAAGATCAGCTTTTAACCTTATGGGGTTTCTCTTGTATGTTATTTGTTGTTTTTCCCTTGATGCTTTTAATATTTTTTCTTTGTATTTAATTTTTGATATTTTGATTAATATGTGTCTTGACGTGTTAATCCTTGGATTTATCCTGTATGGGACTCACTGTGCTTCCTGGGCTTGATTAACTATTTCCTTTCACATATTAGGGAAGTTTTCAAATATAATCTCTTCAAATAGTTTCTCAGTGCTTTTCTTCTCCTCTTCTTTTTCTGGAACCCATAAAATTCGAATGTTGGTTCATTTAATGTTGTCCCAGAGGTCTCTGAGACGGTCCTCAATTATTTTCATTTTTTTTAAAAATTCTGCTCTGCAGTAGTTATTTCCACGATTTTATCTTCCAGGACACTTATCTGTTCTTCTGCCTCAGTTATTCTTTTATTGTTCCCTTCTAGAGAATTTTAAATTTCATTTATTGTGTTGTTCATCCTTGTTTCTTTGCTCTTTATCTTCAAGATCCTTGTTAAAAGTTTCTTGTATTTTCTCCATTCTATTTCTAAGATTTTGGATCATCTTTACTATCATTATTCTGAATTCTTTGTCAGGTAGACTGCCTATTTCCTCTTCATTTGTTTGGTCCAATGGGTTTTTATCTTGCTCCTTCATCTCCTATGTTTTTCTCTGTCTTCTCATTTTGCTTAACTAACTGTGTTTGGAATCTACTTTTCGCAGCCTACAGGTTTGTAGTTCCCATTGTTTTTGGTGTCTGCCTGCAGTGGTTAAGGTTGGTTCAATGGGTTGTTTAGCCTTCCTGTTAGAGGGGACTGGTGCCTGTGTTCTGTTGAATGAGGCTGGACCTTGTCTTTCTGCTGGGCAGGTCCACAATTCCTGGTGTGTTTAGGGTGTCTGTGACCTTATTCTAATTTTAGGAAACCTCTCTGCTAATAGGTGGAGTTTTGTTCCTGTCTGTCTTTTTGCTCGGCATAGGGTGTCCAGCACTGTAGCTTGCTGGTCGTTGAGGGGAGCTGGATCTTGGCATTGAAATGGAGATCTCTGGGTGATTCTTACTCTTTGATATTACACAGAGCTGGGAGGTCTCTGGTAGACCAAAGTGCTGTACTTGGCTCTCCCACCTCAGAGGCAAATCCCAGACATGTGGCTGTAGCACCAAGAGGCTGTTATGCACACAACTCAGAATATAATGTAGAAAAAGAAGAAAGAAAAAAATGTAAAATAAAATAAAATGAAATAAAATAAAATGAAAAAGTTTGTAAAATAAAAAATTTAAAATAAATTAAAATTAATTTTAAGGAAAAGAAAGAAAGAAAGATGAGAGCAACCAAACCAAAAAAGAAATCCACCAATGTTTACAAGTGTTAAGAACTATACTAAAAACAAAACAAAACAAAAGGCAAAAATCAAAAAACGTACAGACAGAACCCTAAAACAAGTAGTAAAAACAAAGCTTTACAGAAGAAAATCACACACAGAAACATACATATGCACACACACAAAAAGAGAAAAGTGGAAAAAATATATATACTTTTTTTCATTTTTCTGTTTTTGTGAATGTGTATGTGTATGCTTCTGTGTGTGATTTTGTCTGTATAGCTTGGTTTTTACTGCTTGTCCTAGGGTTATGTCTGCCCGATTTTTTTTTTCTTAGTATGATTTTTAGGACTTGTTATCATTGGTGGATGTGATTTATGCTTAGGTTGCTCTTTTCTTTCTTTCTTTTTTCTTTTTAATTACTTTAAAAATATTTTAATAATTATTTTTTATTTTAATAACTATGTTATTTTATTTTCTTTAATTTCAGTCTACCTGAATAAGTATTCAGAATAATGATACTAAAGATGATCCAAAATCTTGGAAATAGAAGGGAGAAAATACAAGAATCATTTAGCAAGGAATTAGGAGTACTAAAGAGGAAACAAACAATAATGAGCAACACAATAAATGAGATTTAAAATTCTCTAGAAAAGAACAATAGCAGAAAAACTGAGGCAGAAGAACAGATAAGTGACCTGGAAGATAAAATAGTGGAAATAACTACTCCAGAGCAGAATAAAGAAAAAAAGAATGAAAAGAATTGAGGACAGTCTCAGAGACCTCTGGGACAACATTAAACGCACCAACATTCGAATTTTAGGGGTGTCAGAAGAACAAGAGAAAAATAAGGGGACTGAGAAAATATTTGAAGAGATTATAATTGAAAACTTCCATAATATGAGAAAGGAAATAGTTAATCAAGCCCAGGAAGCACAGTGAGTCCCATACAGGATAAATCCAAGGAGAAACACACTGGGACACATATTATTCAAACTATCAAAATTAAATACAAAGAAAAAATATTAAAAGAAGCAAGGGAAAATCAACAAATAACATACAAAGGAATCCCCATGAGATTAATGGATGATCTTTCAACAGAAACTCTGCAAGCCAGAAGGGAGTTGCAGGACATAATTAAAGTGTTGAAAGTGAAAAATCTACAACCAAGATTACTCTACCCAGCAAATATTTCATCGAGATTTGACAGAGAAATTTAAAACTTTACAGACAAGCAAGAGGTAGGAGAATTCAGCACCACCAAACCAGCTTTATAACAAATGCTAAAGGAACTTCTCTTGGCAGGAAACACAAAAGAAAGAAAAGAAATACAATAACAAACCCAAAACAATTAAGAAAATGATGATAGCAACATACATATCAATAACTACTTTAAATGTAAATGAATTAAATGCTCCAACAAAAAGATATAGACTGGCTGAATGGATACAAAAACAAGACCTATATATATGCTCTATATATGGGACCCACTTCAGAACTAGGGACACATATAGATCGAAGGTTAGGGGATGGAGAATGATACTCCATACAAATGCAAATCTATAGAAAGCTGGAGTAGCAATTCTCATATGAGAGAAAATGCACTTTAAAATAAAGACTATTACAAGAGACAAAGAAGGACACTACATAATGATCCAGGGATCAATCCAAGAAGCAGACATAACAATTGTAAATATTTATGCACCCAACATAAGAGCACCTCAGTATATAAGGCAAACACTAACAGCCCTAAAAGGGGAAATCAACAGTAACACATTCATAGTAGGGGATTTTAACACCCCACTTTCACAAATGGACAGATCATCCAAAATGAAAATAAATAAGGAAACACAAACTTTAAATGATACATTAAACAAGATGGACTTATTTGATATTTATAGGACATTCCATTCGAAAACAACAGAATAGACTTTCTTATGAAGTGCTCATGGAACATTCTCCAGGATAGATTATATCTTGCATCACAAATCAACCCTTGTTAAATTTAGGAAAGTAGAAAGCATGTAAGTAACTTTTCTGATCACAATGCTCTGAGACTATATATCAGTTATAGGAAAAAATATGTAAAAAATACAAACACATGGAGGCAAAACAATACACTACTTAATAACCAAGAGATCACTGAAGAAAACAAGGAAGAAAGCAAAAAATACCTAGAAACAGGGCTTCCCTGGTGGCGCAGTGGTTGAGAGTCTGCCTGCCGATGCAGGGGACATTGGTTCATGCCCCGGTCAGGGAGGATCCCACATGCCACGGAGTGGCTGGGCCCATGAGCCATGGCTGCTGAGCCTGTGTGTCCAGAGCCTGTGCTCCACAACGGGAGAGGCCACAACAGTGAGAGCTCCACATACCACAAAAAAAAAAAACACAAAAAAACCTAGAAACAAATGACAGTGAAAATAAGGCCACCCAAAAACTACAGGATGCAGCAAAAGCAGTTCTAAGAGGGAAGCTTATAGCAATACAGTCCTACCTTAAGAAACCAGAAACATCACAAATAAACAACCTAACCTTACACTGAAACCAATTAGAGAAAGAAAAACAAAAAATCCCTAAAGTTTGCAGAAGGGAAGAAAGCATAAAGATCAGAGCAGAAATAAATGAAAAAGAAATAAAAGAAACAATAGCAAGGTTTAACAAAACTAAATGCTGTTTCTTTGAGAAGATAAACAAAATTGATAAACCATTAACCAGACTCACCAAGAAAAAGAGGGAGAAGACTCAAATCAATAGAATTAGAAATGAAAAAGAAGTAACAGCTGAACCTGCAGAAATACAAAGGGTCATGAGAGATTCCTACAAACAATTACATGCCAATAAAATGGAAAACCTGGAAGAAATGGACAAATTCTTAGGAATTGTTAGAAATGCACAACCTCCTGAGACTGAACCAGGAAGAAATAGAAAATATGAACAGACCAATCACAAGCACTGGAATTGAAACTGTGGTTAAAAATCTTCCAACAAACAAAAGCCCAGAACCAGATGGCTTCACAGGCGAATTCTATCAAACATTTAGAAAAGAGCTAACTCCTATCCTTCTCAAACTCTTGAAATATACAGCAGAGGGAGGAACAATCCCAAACTCATGCTATGAGGGCACCATCACCCTGA
Source organism: Lipotes vexillifer (assembly GCF_000442215.2). Lineage (NCBI taxonomy): Eukaryota > Metazoa > Chordata > Mammalia > Artiodactyla > Lipotidae > Lipotes > Lipotes vexillifer. The sequence continues at coordinate 87,222 of NW_006799257.1, forward strand.
TGCCAAAACCAGACAAAGATGTCACAAAGAAGGAAAACTGCAGGCCAATATCATTGATGAACATAGATGCAAAAATCCTCAACAAAATACTCACAAACAGAATACAACCACACTTTAAGGGATCATACACCATGATCAAGTGGGATTTATCCCAGGAATGCAAGGATTTTCATTATATGCAAATCAATCAACGTGATATACCATATTAACAAACTGAAGGAGAAAAAACATATGATCATCTCAATAGATGCAGAGAAAACTTTCGAGAAAATTCAACAATGATTTATGAAGAAAACCCTCCAGAAAGTAGACATAAAGGGAAGTTACCTCAACATAACAAAGGCCATTTATGAAAAACCCTCAGTGAACATCATCGTCAATGGTGAAAGCTGAAACCATTTTCAATAAGATCAGGAACAATAGAAGGTTGCCCTCTCTCACCACTATAATTCAACATAGTTATAACAGTTTTAGCCACAGTAATCAGAGAAGAAAAAGAAATAAAAGGAATCCAAATCAGACAGAAAAGGAATCCAAATCAGACATGTCACTGTTTGCAGATGACATGATTCTATACATAGAGAATCCTAAAGATGCCACCAGAAAACTTCTAGTGCTAATCACCGAATTTGACAAAGTAGCAGGATCCACATATAATGCACAGAAATCTCTCGTATTCTATGCACTAATGATGAAAAATCTGAAAATGAAATTAATAAAACACTCCCATATATCATTGCAACAAAATAATAAAACACTGAGGAATAATCCTACCTGAGGAGACAAAAACCTGTATTCAGAAAATTATAAGACACTGATGAAAGAAATTAAAGATGATACAAATAGATGGAGAGATATACTGTGTTCTTGGATTGGAAGAATCAACGTGAAAATGACAACACCTTCCAAAGCAATCTACAGATTCAATGCAATCTCTATCAAACTACCACTGGCATTTTTCACAGAACTAGAACAAAATATTTCACAATTTGTGTGGAAACAGAAAAGACCCTGAATAACCAAAGAAATCTTGAGAAAGAAAAACGGAAGTGGAGGAATCATGCCCCTGACATCAGACTATACTATAAAGCTATAGTAAACAAAACAGTATGGTACTGGCAAAAAAACAAAACAAAACAGAAATATAGATCAATGGAACAGGATAGAAAGAGATAAACCCATGCACACATGGTCACCTTATCTATGATAAAGGAGGCAAGAAAATACAATGGAGAAAGACAGCCTTTTCAATAAGTAGTGCTGGGAAAACTGGACAGCAACATGTATAAGAATGGAATTAGAACACTTCCTAACACCATAAACAAAAATAAACTCAAAATGGATTAGAGACCTAAATGTAAGAACAGACACTATAAAACTCATAGAGTAAAACACTATAAAACTCTTAGAGTAAAACATCAGAAGAACACTCTTTAACATAAATTACAGCAAGATATTTTTTGATCCACCTCCTACAGTAATGGATATAAAAACAAAAATAAACATATGGGACCTAATGAAACTTCAAAGCTTTTGCACAGCAAAGGAAACCATAAAGAAAACCAAAAGGCACCCATCAGAATGGGTGAATATATTTACAAATAAGGCAACTGACATAGGATTAATCTCCAAAATTTACAAGCAGCTTATGCAGCTCAATATCAGAAAAACAGACAACCCAATCAAAAAATGGGCAGAAGACCTAAATAGACATTTCTCCAAAGAAGATATACAGACTGCCAACAAACACATGAAAGAATGCTCAACATCATTAATCATTAGAGAAATGCAAATCAAAACTACATGTGATATCATCTCACACCGGTCAGAATAGCCATCATCAAATAATCTAGAAACAATAAATGCTGGAGAGGGTGTGGAGAAAAGGGAACCCTCCTGCACTCTTGGTGGGAATGTAAATTGATGCAGGCACTATGGAGAACAATATGAAGGCTCCTTAAAAAACGAAAAATAGAACTACCATACAACCCAGCAATGCCACTACTGGGCGTATACCCTGAGAAAACCATAATTCAAAAAGAGTCATGTACCACAATGTTCGTTGCAGCTCTATTTACAATAGCCAGGAAACGGAAGCAACCTAAGTGTGCATTGACAGCTGAATGGATAAAGAAGATGTGACTCATATATACAATGGAATATTACTCAGTCGTGAAAAGAAACGAAACTGAGTTATTTATAGTGAGGTGGATGGACCTAGAGTCTGTCATACAGAGTGAAGTATGTCAAAAAGAGAAAATCAAATACCATATACTAACATATGTCTATTGAACTAAAAAAAAAGGGGGGGGGGTCATGAAGAAACTAGGGTAAAGACAGGAATAAAGACACAGACCTTCTAGCAAATGGATTTGAGAACACAGGAAGTTGGAACTGTAAGCTGGGACATGGTGAGTGAATGGCATGGATATATATGCACTACTAAATATAAAATAGATATCTAGTGGGAAGCAGCTGCAAAGCACAGGGTGCTCATCTCAGTGCTTTCTGACAACCTAGAGGGGTGCGATAGGGAGGGTGGGAGGGAGGGAGATGCAAGAGGGAAGAGATCTTGGCATATATGTATATGTATCACTGATTCACTTTGGTATAAAGCAGCAACTAACACACCATTATAAAGCAATTATACTCCAATAAAGATGTTTAAAAAAAAAAAGTAAAAAATAAAAACATATTTCTTAGTTCTACATATATAGAGGTGTTTCTGGTTTTCATATTTTTAACGATTTTATCCTTCTCTTGTGGTCAGTCAACATATATTCAATGATTTCCTTTTTTAAATTAGTATTGTAATTATGGGAAATTTCAAACATATACAGAAGTAGAGATAATAGTATAATAAACCAAGTACCTACCACTTAGGTTTAACAAATTTTTTGTTATAGCCTATCTTGTTTTACCTATACTTCCAGTCCCTTCTCCTTTAGGAATATTTTAAAACCAATCTCAGATATTATAACATTTCCATCATCAATATGCTAGCATGTATTTCACAAAGATAAGGGCTCTTTTTAGTCTTACAAATAACACCATTATAACATATAAAAATTAACAATATATCACTGATGAAATTTCTCAAATGTATTCTTTATTGCAGTTTGCTTGAGTCAGAATCAGAATAATGTCTATGCATTGTGAGTGGCTGATATTTCTCTAAGTCCCATTTAACTTTCTGGTTTCTTTTTCTCTTCATCCTCCTTTTCTCTTTTAGCATTGCCGTTTATTAGTTTCAGACACAGGGTCATTCAATTGCTTCAAAAATGAAGCATTTTTCCCACAGTCTGGATTTTTCTATTTGGCACTTAATATGTTCCTCTGTCCACTGTATTCCTTCTAAACTGTAATTTAGATCTGGAGCCTCCTCAAATTCATGTGTAAGATGTATTCAGTAACACTTCATAGGTGGTCATTTATAATTCCATCAGAGGGTACATAATATTTGTCTCTTCTTTGCAATTATGGAAGCAATTGAGCATCATTTGATTAATTCATTAGGAATCACAAGATATTGATTGTGTGTGTGTGTGTGTATGTGTGTGTATTTGAACTTGTGTGACTATCACTTTATAATTTTGTGGGGGTATTGAAAAATATTTAATGGAAAATACATACATACATTATAAAAATTCAGATCATAAAAAATGATATGCAATATCCTTATTTTCTTAAAAATATTTTATATTGTAATACAGTTGTTCACAATTTTGTGTTACTTTCAGATATACAGCAGAGTGATTTAGTTATACATATTTATGTATCTACTCTTTTTCAGCTTATTTTCCCATATAAATTATTGTAGAATATTGAGTATATTTCCTGTGCTATAGAGTAGGTGCCTGTCGATTATCAATTTTACATAGAGTAGTGTACATACGCCAATCCCAACTTCCAATTTATCTCCCCCCACATCCTTTCGGCTTTGGCAACAGCAAGCCCACCCTCTAAGTCTGTGAGTCTGTTTCTGTTCTGTAAACAAGTTCACCTGCATCTATTTTTTTTAGATTCCACACAAAAATGTTATCATTTTAATTGTAATTTCATTTATTAATTGGAGCATTCATAGCACATTATTTACTTATTGAAATATGTCTATGGAAGAAATTTTCTTTCATCAGGCAGTGATCCAGAAGCATGGTTTTTGTAGGAAACACTGGGTATGTGGTTTATTCCTTGATTTTTAAATTTTTTATTGGAGTATAGTTGACTTACAATGTTGTGTTAGTTTTAGGTGTACAGCAGAGTGAATCAGTTATACACATACATATACCCACTCTTTTTTATATTGTTTTCCCATATAGGTCATTACAGAGCATTGAGTAGAGTTCCCTGTGCTATAGAGTAGGTCCTTACTTGTTATGTATTTTATATTATTTCTTGTTACTTACCAGGTTTAAAAATGATAATTTGAGTTCTTACATCTCCTAAAGGTCAACAAAGATTTCCATTTTTATTGTCATTATTAACTAATTGATTCAAAGGTATCTGTCATGTTTCAATTTGTTGGAGTTATTACTTTTATTAATATTCAAATTGTTCCATTCTTGGCCAGTGAAATATCTTTGGGATTGATTTGGAATAATCTTGTTATGAATCTGGTAGTCTACTAGACTCATTGCTTTAAAATATAACAAGACTCTCCTGTATAATTTTCTACTTGTTTTGTCCATACAAGAAATCAGCTTAAAGCCTGTCCAAACCCAGAGAGAAAGAGAAAGGAGGAAAAGATACACCAGAAACACATCTACACGTGGACCAACTCCTAAAGAACACCTACTGAATGCTGGCAGAAGACCTCACACCTCCCAAAAGGCAAAAAAACTCCCCATGTACCTGGGTAGGGCAAAGGAAAAAAAGAAAAAGCAGAGACAAAAGAATAGGGACGGAACCTGCACCAGTGGGAGGGAGCTGTGAAAGAGGAAAGGTTTCCACACACTAGGAAGCCCCTTCATGGGCGGAGATGGCGGGTGGCGGAGGGGGAGAGCTTTGGAGTCGGGGAGGAGAGTGCAGCAACAGGGGTGCAGAGGGCAAAGCAGGAAGATTCCCGAACAGAGGATCGGTGCCGACCAGCACTCACCAGCCCCAAAGGCTTGTCTGCTCACCTGCCGGGGCGGGCGGGGCTGGGAGCTGAGGCTTGGGCTTTGGTCTGAGTGCAGGGAGAGGACTGGGGTTGGCAGCGTGAACACAGCCTGAAGGGGTTAGTGCACCACAGAGAGCCGGGAGGGAGTCAGGGAAAAGGTCTGGAGCTGCCGAAGAGGCAAGAGACTTTTTCTTCCCTCTTTGTTTCCTGGTGCGCGAGGAGAGGGGATTAAGAGCAGTGCTTAAAGGAGCTCCAGAGACGGGTGCAAGCCGTGGCTAAAAGCGCGGACCCCTAAAAGTGCAGACCCCAGAGACGGGCAGGAGGTGCTAAGGATGCTGCTGCCACCAACAAGAATCCTGTGCGAGAGCACAGGTCACTATCCACAGCCCCCTTCCGGTGAGCCTGTTCGGCCTGCCACTGCCAGGTTCCCGGGATACAGGGACAAATTCCCCGGGAGAACACAAGTTGAGCCTCAGGCTGGTGCAACGTCATGCAGGCTTCTGCCACTGCAGGCTCGCGCTGCACTCCATGCCCCTCCCTCCCACCGGCCTCAGTGAGCCAGGGCCCCCGAATCAGTGGCTCCTTTAACCCCCTCCTGTCTGAGAGAAAAATAGATGCCCTCCGGCACGACACATGCAGAGGCGGGGCCAAATCCAAAGCTGAGCCCCTGGGAGCCGTGAGAACAAAGAAGAGAAAGGGAAATCCCTCCCAGCAGCCTCAGAAGCAGCGGATTAAAGCTCCACTAACAACTTGATGTATCCTGCATCTGTGGAATACATGAATAGACAACAAATCATCCCAAATTGAGGAGGTGGAGTTTGAGAGCAAGATTTATGATTTTTTAACCTTTTCCACTTTTTGTGACTGTGTATGTGTATGTTTCTGTGTGAGATTTTGTCTGTATAGCTTTGCTTCCACCATTTGTCCTAGGGTTCTATCCGTCCGATTTTTGTTTTTCTTTTTTTAAATTTTTTAATATATTCTTTTCTTAATAATTATTTTTATTTTAATAAGTTTATTTTATTTTACTTTATCTTCTTTCTTTCTTTCTTTCTTTCTTTCTTTCTTTCTTTCTTTCTTTGCTTCCTTCCCTCCTTTAGACTACGAATCATCCCAAATTGAGGAGGTAGGCTTTGACAGCAAGATTTATGATTTTTTCCCCTTTTCCTCTTTTTGTGAGTGTGTATGTGTATGCTTCTGTGTGAGATTTTGTCTGTATAGCTTTTCTTCCACCATTTGTCCTAAGGTTCTATCCGGTTTTTTTTAATGTTTTTCTTAATAATTATTTTTAAATTAATAACTTTATTATATTTTACTTTGTTTTACTTTGTCTTCTTTCTTTCTTTTTTCCTTCCTTCCCTCCTTCCTTCCTTCCTCCCACCGTCCCTCCTTCCCTCTCTCCCTCCCTCGCTCCCTCCTTCCTTTCCTTCTTTCCTTCTTTCCTTCTTTCTTCTTTCTTCCTTCCTTCCTTCCATTCTTCCTTTCCTTATTTCTTCTACTAATTTTTTCTCTCTACTGTTTCTCCCTTTTATTCTGAGATGTGTGGATGAAAGACTCTTGCTGTTGCAGCCAGGAGTCAATGCTGTTCTTCTGAGGTGGCAGAGCCAACTTCAGGACACTGGTCCAAAAGAGACGACCCAGCTTCAAGTAATATCAAATGGCGAAAATCTCCCAGAGATCTCCATCTCAACACCTACACCCAGCTTCACTCAATGACCAGCAAGCTAAAGTGCTGGACATCTTATGCCAAACAACTAGCAAGACAGGAACACAACCCCACCCATTAGCAGAGAGGCTGCCTAAAATCATAAATCCACACACACCCCAAAACACACCACGAGATGTGGACTTGCCCATCAGAGAGACAAGATCCAGCCTCATCCAACAGAGCACAGGCAATAGTCCTCTCCAACAGGAAGCCTACACAACCAACTGAACCAACCTTAGCCACTGGGCAAAGACACCAAAAACAACGGGAACTATGAACCTGCAGCCTGCAGAAAGGAGACTCCAAACACAGTAAGATAAGCAAAATGAGAAGACAGAAAAACACACAGCAGATGAAGGAGCAAGATAAAAAGGCACCAGACCTAACAAATGAAGAGGAAATAGGCAGTCTACCTGAAAAATAATTCAGAATAATGATAGTAAAGATCATCTAAAATCTTGAAAATAGAATAGATAAAACGCAAGAAACATTTAACAAGGACCTCGAAGAACTAAAGATGAAACAAATAACAATGAACAAAACAATAAATAATATGAAAAATACTCTAGATGGGATCAATAGCAGAATAACTGAGGCAGAAGAACGGATAAGTGACCTGGAAGATAAAATAGTGGAAATAACTACTGCAGAGCAGAATAAAGAAAAAAGAATGAAAAGAACTGAGGACAGTCTCAGAGACTTCTGGGACAACATTAAATGCACCAACATTCGAATTATAGGGGTTGCAGAAGAAGAAGAGAAAAATAAGCAGACTGAGAACATAACTGAAGAGATTGTAGTTGAAAACTTCCCTAATATGGGAAAGGAAATAGTTAATCAAGTTGAGGAAGCACAGAGACTCCCATACAGGATAAATCCAAGGAGAAATATGCCAAGACACACATTAATCAAACTGTGAAAAATTAAATACAGAGAAAGCATATTAAAAGCAGCAAGGGGAAAACAACAAACAACACACAAAGGAATCCCAAAAATGTTAACAGCTGATCTTTCAGCAGAAACTCTGCAAGCCAGAAGGGAGTGGCAGGACATATTTAAAGTGATGAAGGAGAAAAACCTACAACCAAGATTACTCTACTCAGCAAGGATCTCATTCAGATTTGATGGAGAAATTAAACCTTTACAGACAAGGAAAAGCTGAGAGAGTTCAGTGCAACCAAACCAGCTTTACAACACATGTTAAAGGAAATTCTCTATGCAAGAAACATAAGAGAAGGAAAAGACCTACAATAACGAACCCAAACCAATTTAAGAAATGGGCATAGGAACGTACATATCGATAATTACCTTAAATGTAAATGAACTAAATGCTCCCACCAAAAGACACAGATTGGCTGAAAGGATACAAAAACAAGACCCATATATATGTTGTCTACAAGAGACCCACTTCAGACCTAGACACACATACAGATTGAAAGTAAGGGGATGAAAAATATATTCCATGCAAATGGAAAACAAAAGAAAGATAGGGAAGCAATTATCATATCAGAAGAAATAGACATTAAAATAAATACTATTACAAGAGACAAAGAAGTACACTACATAATTATCAAGAGACTGATCCAAGAAGATATAACAATTGTCATTATTTATGCACCCAACATAGGAGCACCTCCATACATAAGGCAAATAATAACAGCCATAAAAAGGGAGATCAACAGTAACACATTCATAGTAGGGGACTTTAAAACTCCACTTTCACCAGTGGACAGATCATCCAAAATAAATATAAATAAGGAAACACAAGCTTTAAATGATACATTAAACAAGATGGACTTAATTGATATTTATTGGACACTCCAAACAAAAACAACAGAATACACATTTTTCTCAAGTGCTCATGGAACATTCTCCAGGATAGATCATATCTTGGGTCACAAATCAAGCCTTCATAAAGGGCAGAAAATTGACATTGTATCAATTATCGTTTCAGACCTCAACACTATGAAACTAGATAACAATTACAGGAAAAGATTTGTTAAAAATACAAACACATGGAGGCTAAACAATACACTACTTAAAACGAAGTGATCACTGAAGAAATCAAAGAGGAAATAAAAAATACCTAGGAACAATGACAATGGAGATATGATGACCCAAATCCTATAGGATGCAGCAAAAGCAGTTATAAGAGGGAAGTTTATAGAAATACAAGCCCACCTTAAGAAACAGGAAACATCTCAAAAAAACAATCTAACCTTGAACCTAAAGCAATTAGCAAAGAAGAACAAAGAAACCCCAAAGTTAGCAGAAGGAAAGAAATCATAAAAATAAGATCAGAAGTAAATGAAAAAGAAACGAAGGAAACAATAGCAAAGATCAATAAAACTAAAAGCTGATTCTTTGAGAAGATAAGCAAAATAGATAAACCATTAGCCAGACTCATCAAGAAAAAAAGGGAGAAGACTCAAATCAATAGAATTAGAAATGAAAAAGGAGAAGTAACAAATGACACTGCAGAAATATAAAAGATCATGAAAGATTACTACAAGAAACTCTATGCCAATAAACTGGACAACCTGGAAGAAATGGACAAATTCTTAAAAATGCACAACTTGCCAAGACGGACTCAGGAAGAAATAGAAAATATGGACAGACCAATCACAAACACTGAAATTGAAACTGTGATTAAAAATCTTCCAACAAACAAAAGCCCAGGACCACATGGCTTCAGAGGCAAATTCTATCAAACATTTAGAGAAGAGCTAACACCTATCCTTGTCTAACTCTTCCAAAATACAGCAGAAGGAGGAACACTCCCAAACTCATTCTACCAGGCCACCATGACCCTGATACCAAAACCAGACAAGGATGTCACAAAGAAAGAAAACTACAGGCCAATATCACTGATGAATATAGATGCAAAAATCCTCAACAAAATACTAGCAAACAGAATCCACATCACATTAAAAGGGTCATACACCATGATCAACTGGGGTTTATTTCAGGAATGCAAGGATTCTTCAATATATGCAAATCAATCATTGTGATAAAGCATATTAACAAATTGAAGGAGAAAAACCATATGATCATCTCAGTAGATGCAGAGAAAGCTTTTGACAAAATTGAACACCCATTTATGATAAAAAATCAGCAGAAAGTAGGCATAGAGGGAAGATTCCTCAACATAATAAAGGCCATATATGACAATCCCACAGCCAACATCGTCCTCAATGGTGAAAAACTGAAAGCATTTCCATTAAGATCAGGAACAAGACAAGGTTGCCCACTCTCACCACTCTTATTCAACATAGTTTTGGAAGTTTTAGCCACAGCAATCAGAGAAGAAAAGGAAATAAAAGGAATCCAAATCGGAAAAGAATTAAAGCTGTCACTGTTTGCAGATGACATGATACTATACATAGAGAATCCTAAAGATGCTACCAGAAAACTACTACAGCTAATCAATGAATCTGGTAAAGTAGCAGGATACAAAATTAATGCACAGAAATCTCTGGCATTCCTATACACTAATGATTAAAAATCTGAAAGTGAAATCAAGAAAGCACTCCCATTTACCACTGCAACAAAAAGTATAAAATATTTAGGACTAAACCTACCTAAGGAGACAAAAGACCTATATGCAGAAAATTATAAGACACTGATGAAAGAAATTAAAGATGATACAAATAGATGGAGAGATATACCATGTTCTTGGACTGGACGAATCAACATTGTGAAAATGACTCTACTTCCCAAAGCAATCTACAGATTCAATGCAATCCCTATCAAACTACCACTGACATTTTTCACAGAACTAGAACAAAAAATATCACAATTTGTATGGAAACACAAAAGACCCCAAATAGCCAAAGCAATCTTGAGAACGAACAATGGAGCTGGAGGAATCAGGCTCCCTGACTTCAGACAATACTATAAAGCTACAGTAATCATGACAGTATGGTACTGGCAGAAAAACAGAAAGATATATCAATGGAACAGGATAGAAAGCACAGAGATAAACCCACTCACATATGGTCAACTTATCTTTGATATAGGAGGCCGGAATGTACAGTGGAGTAAGGACTGCCTATTCAGTAAGTGGTGCTGGAGAAACTGGACAGGCACATGTAAAAGTATGAGATTAGATCACTCCCTAACACCAAACACAAAAATAAGCTCAAAATGGATTAAAGACCGAAATATAAGGCCAGAAACTGTCAAACTCTTACAGGAAAACATAGGCAGAACCCTCTATCACATAAATCACAGCAAGATCCTTTTTGACCCACCTCCTAGAGAAATGGAAATAAAAACAAAAATAAACAAATGGGACCTAATGAAACTTCAAACCTTTTGCACAGCAAAGGAAACCATAAACAAGACCCAAAGACAGCCCTCAGAATTAGACAAAATATTTGCAAATGAAGCAACTGACAAAGGATTAATCTCCAAAATTTAAAAGCAGCTCATGCAGCTCAATGACAAAAAAACAAACAACCCAATCCAAAAATGGGCAGAACACCTAAATAGACATTTCTTCAAAGAAGATATACAGACTGCCAAAAAACACAGGAAAGAATGCTCAACATCATTAATCTTTAGAGAAATGCCAATCAAAACTACAATGACATATCATCTCACACCAGTCTGAATGGCTATCATCAAAGAATCTAGAAACAGTCAGTGCTGGAGAGGGTGTGGAGAAAAAGGAACACTCTTGCACTGCCGGTGGGAATGTGAATTGGTACAGCCACTATGGGAAACAGTATGGAGGTTCCTTAAAAATCTACAAATAGAACTACCATATGACCCAGCAATCCCACTACTGGGCATATACCCTCAGAAAACCATAATTCAAAAAGAGTCATGTACCAAAATGTTCATTGCAGCTCTATTTATAATAGCCCGGAGATGGCCACAACCTAAGTGACCATCAGCAGATGAATGGATAAAGAAGGTGTGGCACATATATACAATGGAATATTACTCAGCCATTAAACAAAAAGAAAATTGAGCCATTTGTAATGAGTTGGATAAAACTAGAGTCTGTCATGCAGAGTGAATTAAGTCAGAAAGAGAAAGACAAATACCGTATGCTAACACATATATATGGAATTTAAGAAAAAAAAATGTCATGAAAAACCTAGTGGTAAAACAGGAATAAAGACACAGATCTACTAGAGAATGGACTTGTGTATATGGGGAGGGGGAAGGGTAGCTGTGACAAAACGAAAGAGAGGCATGGACATATAAACACCACCAAACGTAAGGTAGATAGCTAGTGGGAAGCAGCCGCATAGCACAGGGATATCAGGTCGGTGCTTTGTGACCGCCTGGAAGGGTGGGATTTGGAGGGTGGGAGGGAGGGAGACGCAATAGAGAAGAGATAAGGGAACATATGTATATGTATGACTGATTCACTTTGTTATAATTCAGAAACTAACACACCATTGTAAAGCAATTATACCCCAATAAAGATGTTAAAAAAATAAATAAATAAGTCAGTCATTTCTCCAAAGAGTTCTGTCATTGTTAGTAGGAAATATTTTGTTGAAACTATGGTTTCAGTACTGATGCTGGATGTGTCATTGCTTTTAGTTTCTGCAATGGACATAATTAGAAAATATGTATTTTTTAAATTAAATTGTTTATTTTGAGAAAATTAAGTTTCACATGCTGTTGTAAGAAATAATATAGAGACAGTACGTGTATCCTTTACCCAGTTTCCTTCTTTCAAATTTGGTACAACAACACAACCAGGATAATTACATTGGCATAATCAAGATATAAAACAGTTCTAAAACCACAAAGATCCCACTTGTTGCCCTTTTACAGATATACTCATCTCCTTACCCCCCAACCTCCACTTATCCCTGACAAATCAACATCCTTAATTTTATCTCCATTTCTTTAACTTTGTCATTTAAATAGAACTATTCTATGGAATTATAAAGTACTTTAATGTTATTGACTGAATTTTCACCCCAAAATTCATATGTCGAAACCCTAATCCACAATGTGACTATACATACAAATAGGGTCTTTACAGAAGCAGTTAATGTCAATTGAGGTCATAAGGGTGGGACAATAATTTGACAGGATTGGTGTCTTTATAAGAAAAGGAAGAAATACCAGAGCTCTCTCTCAGTTCATGCATAGAGAAAAGGCCATGTAAGTATACCGTCAATGATGGCTGCCTGCAATCCAGAAGAGAGATCTCACTAGAAACTAATCCTACTAGCACCTTAATCTTGGACTTTCAGTTTTCAGAACAGTGAAAAAATTAATGCTTGCTGTTTAAGCTGCATTATCTGTGGTATTTTGTTATGGCAGCCCAAACAGACTAATATAGATTTTGGTACCAGATCTAGGGTACTGCTGTAACACATCTAAAAAGAAGTATAGAATTGTTTTTGGAATTGGATGATGGGTAGAAGGTACAAGAGTTTTGAGGTGCATGCTAGAAAAAGGCTAGATTGAATTGTAGGGACTGTTAGAAACATGGACATTAAAGTTGATTCTTGTGAAATCTCAGAGAGAAAAGGGGAATGTAGAGTCTATTATCTTAGAGAATGTATATATCATCATGAACACTATGTTATTAGATATATAAAAATTAAAGATACTTCTAGTGAAATCTCAGACAAAAATGAGAAACATGCTATTGGAAATTGGATTAAAGGTGATCCTTTTTTAAAAGTGGCAAAGAACTTGGCCAAATTATGTTCTACGGTTTGGGGGAAAGTAGATTTGTTTGTGATAAACTTAGAAACTTAGCTGAGGAGATTACTAAGCCAAAGGCTGAAATTTCAGTCTGGGTTTTCCTTATGTCTAATTTTAAAATGTGAGAGGAGAGAAATACAAATAATAAAAAAAATTATCAAACAAAAGGATTCCAGATTTAAATATTTGGAAAATTCCCAGCCTATCCATATTGCAAAATAAAAATGAGAAAGTGTGTTCTGGGGAAAGCTCCAACAATATGGCTGGACAATCACTCCATTAAGAGATTACCTATTTTAATCAGACATCTTAGCAGAAGGAAGGATGAGATAAGAGAAATATCTGGCTTCAAACATGCTTTATCCTTTAGTAATAAGGAAGAATGATCCTGCGCGTGATTCAGAGATCAGTAAGGTAATAAATGCCACCACAGACTTAGAATGCATAGACCCAAGAGGCAGGGCTATTTATCCTTTAGTTTCAGAGGATGAGGCTACACCCTCTGTTTCAGTGGGTCAGGTGGTATCCAGCCAGACCCTCAGCAGCAGTAACCACACATGGCCAAGGGGGAATGGTCACCACACAGGGTAGAGAAGGTGAGGTCATTACTCCAGTGGGCCTGGGGGACAGAGCATCCAGCAAAGAGGATTATTATTGAGCCTTAAGATCTAATGGGGGAGAAACCTTCAAGATGGCAGAAGAGTAAGACATGGAGATCACCTTCCTATTCACAAATACATCAGAAATACATCTACATGTGGAGCAACTCCTACAGAACACCTATTGAATGATGGAAGAAGACCTCAGACTTCCCCAAAGGCAAGAAACTCCCCAAGTACCTGGGTACGGAAAAAGAAAAAAGAAAAAACGTAGACAAAGGAATAGGTATGGAACCTGAACCTCTTGGAGGGAGCTGTGAAGGAAGAAAAGTTTCCACACACTAGGAAGCCCCTTCACTGGTAGAGACGGGGGAAGGGGAAGTTTTGGAGCCACGAAGGAGAACTCAGCAGCAGGGGTGTAGAGGGCAAAGTGGAGAGATTCCCGCACAAAGGATCAGTGCCAACCAGCACTCACCAGCCCGAGAGGCTTATCTGTTCACCGGCCGGGGCAGGTGAGGGCTGGCAGCTGAGGCTCAGGCTTCAGAGGTCAGATCCCAGGGAGAGGACTGGGGTTAGTTGTGTGAACACAGACTGAAGGGGGCTAGTGTGCCACAGCTAGCCAGGAGGGAGTCGGGAAAAAGTCTGGACATGCCTAAGAGGCAAGAGACCATTGGCTTGGGGGGCGCAAGGAGAGGGGATCAGAGCACCGCCTAAACAAGCTGCACAGACTAGTGAGAGCTGCAGCTATCAGAGCGGACCACAGAAACAGGCATGAAACACTGAGGCTGCTGCTGCAGCCACAAAGAAACCTGTGTGCAAGAACAGTTCACTATCCATACCTCCCCTCCTCGGAGCCTGTGCAGAGCACCACTGCCAGGGTCATGTAATGCAGGGACAATTTCCCCAGGATAACACAAGGTGCGCCTCAGGCTGTTGCAACTTCACACTGGCCTCTGCCACCGCAGGCTCGCCCCACATTCCATACCCCTCCCTTCCCCTACCTGAGTGAGCCAGAGCCCCCTAATCAGCTGCTATTTTAATCCCATCCTGTCTGAGCAAAGAAGAGATGCCCTCAGGAGACCTACACGAAGAGGTGGGGCCAAATCCAAAGCTGAACCCCAGGAGCTGTGTGAAAAAAGCAGAGAAAGGGAAATTTCTCCCAGCAAACCCAGGAGCAGCAGATTAAATCTCCACAATCAACTTGATGTACCCTGCATCTCTGGAATATATGAATAGGCAAAGAATCATCCAAAAATTGTGGTGGTGAACTTCGGGAGCAATGATATATATATATATTTTTTTTTTTTTCTTTTTCTCTTTTTCACAGTGTGTATGTGTATGCTTCTTTGTGAGATTTAGTCTGTCTAGCTTTGCTTTTACCATTTGTCCTGGGTTCAGTCTATCCTTTTTTTGTTTTTTATTTGTTTAGGATTTTTGTTTTCCTTTGGTATAGTTTTTAACACTTGTTATCTTTGGTGGATTTATTATTTGGTTTGGTTGCTATCCTCTCCCTTTCTTTTTTTAAATTACTATTTATTTTAAAAAATATTTTTAATACTTAGTTTTTATTTTAATAACATTATTTTATTATTTTCTTTCTTTTTTTCTCCCTTTTCTTCTGAGCCATGTGGCTGACAGGGTCTTGGTGCTCTCTGGCTAGGTGTCAGGTCTGTGCTTCTGAGGTGAGAGAGCCAAGCTCAGGACATTGGTCCACCAGAGACCTCATGGCTCCATGTAATATCAAACAGCAAAAGCTCTCCCAGAGATCTATATCTCAATGCTAAGACCCAGCTCCACTCAATGACCAGCATGCTACCATACTGGAAAACCTATGCAAAACAACTAGCAAGACAGGAACACAACACCACCCATTAGAAGAAAGGCTGCCTAAAATCATAAGGTTGCAGACACACAAAAACACACCACCAGACATCGACCTGCCCACCAGAAAGACAAGATCCATCCTCATCCACAAGAACAGAACAACCACCCATTAGAAGAAAGGCTGCCTAAAATCATAAGGTTGCAGACACACAAAAACACACCACCAGACATCGACCTGCCCACCAGAAAGACAAGATCCATCCTCATCCACAAGAACACAGGCACTAGTCCCCTCCACCAGGAAGCCTACACAACCCACAAACTGAATCAACCTTAGCCACTGCAGGGAGACACCAAAAAGAAAGGGAACTACGAGCCTGCAGCTTGCAAAAAGGAGACCACAAACACAGTACGTTAAGCAAAATGAGAAGACAGAGAAACAAAGAGCAGATGAAGGAGCAAGGTAAAAACCCACCAGGCCAAACAAATGAAGAGGAAATAGGCAGTCTACCAGAAAAAAAATTTACAGTAATGATAATAAAGATGATCCAAAAACTTGGAAATAGAAAGGAGAAAATATAATAAACATTTAACAAGGACTTAGAAGAACTAAAGAGAAAACAAATAAAGATGAACAACAAAATAAATAAAGTGTGGCTTCCCTGGTGGTGCAGCAGTTGAGACTCGGCCTGCTGAAGCAGGGGACATGGGTTCGTGACCCGGTCTGGGAAGATCCCACATGCTGCAGAGCGGCTAGGCCTGTGAGCCATGGCCACTGAGCCTGTGCATCCAGAGCCTGTGCTCTGCAATAGGAGGGGCCGCAGCATTGAGAGGCCTGTGTATCACAAAATAAATAAATAAATAAATAAATAAATAAATAAATAAATGAAATGAAATGAAAAATTCTCTAGAAGGAATCAATAGCAGAATAACTGAGGCAGAAGAACGGATAAGTGGCCTGGATGATAAAATAGGGGAACTAATTACTCCAGAGCAGAATAAAGAATAAAGAATGAAAAGAAATGAGGACAGTCTCAGAGACCTCTGGGACAACATTAAACACACCAGCATTTGATTTATAGAGGTCCCAGAATAAGAAGAGAAAAAGAAAGGGACTCAGAAACTATTTGAAGAGATTTTAGTTGAAAACTTCCATAATATGGGAAAGGAAATAGTTAATCAAGCTCAGGGAGCACAGTGAGTTCCATACAGGATAAAGGCAAGGAGAAACCTGCCAACACACATATCAGTCAAACTATGAAAAATTAAATACACAGAAAAAATATTAAAAGCAGCAAGCGAAATAAAACAAATAACATACAAGGGATTCCCATTGGGTTAACAGCTGATCTCTCAGAAGAAACTCTTCAGGCCAGAGCAGAGTGGCAGGACATATTTAAAGTGATAAAATGGAAAAACATACAACCACAATTACTCCACCCAGCAAGGACCTCATTCAGATTTGATGGAGAAATTAAAACCTTTACAGACAAGCAAAAGCTAAAAGAGTTCAGCACCACCAAACCAGCTTTACAACAAATGCTAAAGGAACTTCTCTAGGCAGGAAACACAAGAGAAGGAAAAGACCTACAATAGCAAACCCAAAGCAGTTAAGAAAATGGTAATAGGAACACACATATCGATAATTACCTTAAATGTAAATGGATTAAATGCTCCAACCAAAAGTCATAGACTGCCTGAATGGATATAAAAACAAGGCCCATATATATGCTGTCTACAATATACCCACTTCAGACCTAGGGACGCATACAGACTGAAAGTGAGTGGATGGAAAAAGATATTCCATTCAAATGGAAATCAAAAGAAGGCTGGAGTAACAATTCTCATATCAGACAAAATAGACGTTTTGTCTATTTGTCAAAAAGAAACACAAAAACAAAGACTATTACAAGAGACAAAGAAGGACACTACATACTGATCAAGGGATCAATCCAAGAAGAAGATATAACAATTGTAAGTGTTTAGGCACCCAACATAGGAGCACCTCAATACATAAGGCAAATACTAACAGCATAAAAGAGGAAATCAACAGTAACAAAATCATAGGAGGAGACTTTAACACCCCACTTTTACCAATGGACAGATAATCCAAAATGAAGATAAATAAGGAAACACAAGCTTTAAAGGATACATTAAACAAGATGGCATTAATTTATATTTACAGTACATTCCATCCAAAAACAACAGGATACACTTTCTTCTGAAGTGCTCATGGAACATTCTCCAGGATAGATCATATCTTGGGTCACAAATCAAGCCTTGGAAAGTTTAAGAAAATTGAAATTGTACCAAGTATCTTTTCCAACCACAGTGTTATGAGACCAGATATCAATTAAAAGAAAGGCCTGTAAAAAATACAAACACATGGAGGGTAAACAATACACTACTTAAAAACCAAGAGATCAATGAAGATATCAAAGAGCAAATCCAAAAATACCTAGAAACAAATGAAAATGAAAACAGGATGATCCAAAACCTATGGGATGCAGCAAAAGCAT
The DNA here is from genome assembly GCF_000442215.2 of Lipotes vexillifer. Taxonomy (NCBI): domain Eukaryota; kingdom Metazoa; phylum Chordata; class Mammalia; order Artiodactyla; family Lipotidae; genus Lipotes; species Lipotes vexillifer. The sequence continues at coordinate 105,657 of NW_006799257.1, forward strand.
TTCTAAGAGGGAAGTTTATAGCAATATATTCCTACCTCAAGAAGCAAGAAACATCTCAAATAAACAACTTAAACTTACACCTAAAGCAATTAGAGAAAGAAAAACAAACAAACAAACAAAAACCCAAAGTCAGCAGAAGTAAAGAAATCATACAGATCAGATCAGAAATAAATGAAAAAGAAATGAAGAAAACAATAGCAAAGATTAATAAAACTAAAGGCTGGTTCTTTGAGAAGTTAAAAAAAAATTGATAAACCATTAGCCAGACTGATCAAGAAAAAAAAGGGAGAAGACTCAAATCAATAGAATTAGATATGAAAAAGGAGAAGTAACAACTGGCACTGCAGAAATACAAAGGATTATGAGAGATTACCACAAGCAGCCATATTCCAATAAAATTGACAACCTGGAAGAAATGGGAAAATTCTTAGAATAGTGCAACCATCAGAGTCAGAACCAAGAAGAAATAGAAAATGTAAACAGACTAATCACAAGCACTGAAATTGAGACTGTGATTAAAAATCTTCCAACATACAAAAGCGCAGGACCAGATGACTTTACAGGTGAATTCTATCAAACATTTAGAAAAGAGCTAACACTTACCCTCCTCAAACTTCCAAAATATAGCAGAGGGAGGAAGACGCCCAAACTCATTCTGCAAGACTGCCAGCACCCTGATACCGAAACCAGACAAAGATGTCACAAAGAAAGAAAACTACAGGCCAACAACACTGATGAACATAAATACAAAACTCCTCACAAAAAACTAGGAAACAGAATCTAAAAGCACATTAGAATGATCATAAACAATTATCATTTGGGTTTTATCCCCAGAGTGCAAGGATTCCTCAATATACGCAAATCATTCAATGTGATACACCATATTAACAAGTTGAAGGAGAAAAACCATATGGTCATCTCAATAGATGCAGAAAAATCTTTTGACAAAATTCAACACCTATTTGTGATAAAAACTCTCCAGAAGGTAGGCATAGCGGGAACTTACCTCAAAACAATAAAGACCATATATGACAAACCCACAGCCAACATCGTCCTCAATGGTGAAAAACTGAAACCTTTTACACTAAGATCAAGAACAAGACAAGGTTGCCCACTCTCACCACTATTATTCAACATAGTTATAGTAGTTTTAGCCATAGCAATCAGAGAAGAAAAAGAAATAAATGGAATCCAAATCAGAAAAGATGTAAAGCTGTTACTGTTTGCAGATGACATGGTACTATACATAGAGAATCCTAAAGACTCTATCAGAAAACTACTAGAACTAATTAATGAATTTGTAAAATAGCAGGATACAAAATTAATGCACAGAAATATCTTGCATTCCCATATGCTAATGATGAAATATATGAAGGAGAAATTAAGGAAATACTCCCATGTGCCATTGCAAGAAAAAGAGTAAGTTCTAATGGGATTTGACCTGTTAGGTTTTGGACTAGGTTGGGACCCATCACCCTTAAGTGGTTTTCAATTTCATTTTTTGGAATGAGAATGTATATCCTATTCCTGTCGCACCATTGTATTTTGGAGCACATTTCTTCTCTGGTTTCACAGGGTCACAGCTGGAGAGAATTTGCCTCAGAATAAATTATACATTGAATCTCACCCATACCTGATTTACATGATATATAGAAGAGACTTTGGACATGAAATTAGTGCTGAAATGGGTAAGGGATTTTCGGGGCTGTTGGAATGGAGTGAATGTTTTTCACATGAGAGTAGGACCCAAAGTCTGTGGAGTCAGAGGGCAGACTATTATGGACTGACTTATGTTCTTTCAAAATTTGTATGTTGAAATCCCAACCCTTAATGTGACAGTATTTGGAGATAGGGCCTTTCATGAAGTAATTCATTTTAAATGAGGGTGGGTCCGTAATTCTGTAAGATGGTGGTCTTATAAGAAGAGGAATAAACACCAGAGATTGCTCTCTTTCTCCACGTGCACACAGAGGAAAAGCCATGGGAAGTCCAGGGGGAATGTGACACTCTACTTTCCAAAAAGAGAATTCTTTCCAGAAACCACCCCTGCTAACATCCTGATCTTGGACTTAAAATCTCCAGAAATGTGAAAAAGTAAGTGGTTTTTGTTTAAGCCACCCAGTTTGTGATATTTTGCTATGGCAATCCATGCAGAATAATACAGTGACCTTTTGAGAATGAGTTTTTTTCACTCAATATAATTCCATGGAGATTTGATTCAAACTCTTGCATGTATCAATAGATTGGTCCTTTTTATTGCAGAGAATATTCTATAAGTATGCTATGTTTACTTTAATCATTCACACTTTGAAAGATATGTGTCATCTCCAGGTTGTGGCTTTTGTGAACAAACTTGTAATCATTTATGGAGAGGTTTTGTGGGAACATACATTTTTAATACGCTGGGATAAATTGCCAAATAGTTCAATTGTTTACTCATATGACAACTGCAATTTTAGTTTTGAAAGAAACCGCTAAAATATTTTGCAGAGTGGATGTAAAATTTACAATCCCGCCAAGGATGCTTGAGTTGTCACTGTTTTTTTTTTTCTCCCACATTTACTGAAGTATTAGTGACAAATAGAAATTGTACATATTTAAGGTGTAAAACATGATGTTTTGATAAACATATACATTATAAAATGATTACCGCCATAAGGTTAGTTTACACTTTCATCATCTCACATAATTAACACTTTTGTGATAAGAACATTTAAGTTCTTTCAAGTATATAATACCATACTGTTAGCTCTAGTCATCATGCTGTATATTAAATTCCCATAGCATATTCATCTTATAACTGGAAGTTTGTATCTTTTGGCCAACACCCCTACCCCATTTTCCCCACTCCCCTTAGTACCTGGTAACCACCAATCTACTCTGTTTTTCTGAGTTCAGTTTATTTAGATCCGGCATATAAGTGAAATCATATTTCACTTCTGTTTATGGTTTATTTCACTTAGCAGAAGGTCCTCCAAGTTCATCCATATTTTTACAAATGGCAGGACATCTATCTATATATATATATAACATTTTCTCCATACATTCATTCATCTAGGTACAATTAGTGTTGTTCCCATATCTTGGCTACTATGAATAATGCTGCAATGAACAAAAAGGTGCAGATATCTCTTTGAGAATATGCCCAAAAGTGGGACCAGTGGCTCATATGGCAGTACTACTTTTTATTTTAATAAAAAGTACTACTTTTTAATTTTTTTTTTATGAACCTTGATACTGTTTTCCATAGTAGCTGTACCAATTTACATTCCTACCAATAGTTCACAAGTTTCTCTCTTGCCTTGGCACCACTTATTATCCTTTGACTTTTTGATAATAGATATCCTAATAGATGTGAGATGACATTTTATTGGGACTGTTATTTGCATTTCTCTGATGATTTGTGATTTTGAGCATTGTTCCATATACCTGTTGGCTATTTGTATGTCTTATTTTGAGAAATGTTTATTCAGGTCATTTGCATATTTTTAATTGGGTTATTTGTTTATTCCTATTGATTATATAAAATCTTAATGTATTTTGGATTTTAACGTCTTATTGGATATATGATCTACAAATATTTTCTCCCATTCCAAGGGTTGCTTTTTCATTTACTTGATTGTTTCCTTTGCTGTGAAGAAACTTTCTAGTTTGAAATAGTCCCACTTTAGTTTTGCTTTGCTAGTCTGAGCTTTTGGTGTCAAATCCAAAATACTCATTGTCAAGACCAATGTCAAGGAGTTTCCCCTGATGTCTTCTCCTAGGATTTTCATGATTTTATGTCTTATATTTAAGTATTTAATCAATTTTGAGTTTAGTTTTATGTATAGTGTAAGAGAGGAGTCCAGTTCTGGTTGTTTTGTATGTAGATGTTCAGTTTTCCCAACACCATTTATTGGAAAGACTGCCCTTTATCCATTGTGTGTTCTTGATGTCTTTGTCAAAGATTAGTTGTTTGTTTATGTGTGGGTTTATTTCTGGGCTCTGTATTCTATTTCATTGTTCTACATGTCTGTTTTCAACACAACACTATACTCTTTTGACTATTATAGCTTGGGTATATTATTCAAAAACAAGAATAATTTAATGCCTCCAGCCTTGTTCTCCTTATTCAGAATTGCTTCAGCTATTTCGAGTCTTTTATGGTTCCACATGAATTTTGTAACTGTTCTTTCTATTTCTGTGAAAAATGCCATTGGAATTTTAATAGGGATTTCTTTGAATCTGTAGATTGCTTTGTGTACTGTGGACATTTTAATAACATTAATTCTTCCAATCCATAAGAACAGAATATATTTCCATTTATTTGTGTGTTTTCCAATTTTGTTCATCAATGTTTTATAAGCTTTACTGTACAAATCTTTCACCCCCTTGTTTAAATTTTATCTACATGTTATATTCTTTTTGATGCTATGGTAAATGGGATTGTTTTCTTACTGTCTTTTGGAATAGTTTGTTGTTAGTGTATAGAAATGAAACTGAGTTTTGTATGTTGATTTTGTATCTTGCAACTTTCCTGAATTGGTTTATTTATTTTAATAGTTATTTGGTGAAGTTTTTTTTTTCTTTTTATATATAAGATAATGTCATCTGAAAACACTGGCAATTTTACTTCTTCTCTGATTTGGAGGAACTTTCTTTCTTTTTTTTTTATTTTGCTGAATTGCTCTGGTTAGAACTTCTGTATTATGATGAATAGAAGTGGTGAGAGTGGACATCCTTGTCTTGTTCCTAATCTTAAAGAAAGAGCTTGCAGCTTTTCACCATTGAGTATGATGATAGCTGTGGGCTTGCCATATATGGTTTTTATTATGCTAATGTACACTCCTTCTATACCAAATTTGTTCAGAGATTTTATCACAAAAGCATGTTAAATTTTGTCAAATTCTTTTTCCACATCTATTGTGATGATCATATGGTTTTTATCCTTCCTTGTATTTAAGTAATGTTATACAATTATTGATTTGAGTATATTGAACCATCCTTTCATCCCAGGGATAAATACTTCTTGACCATGCTGTATGATCCTGTCAATGTTCTGTTGAGTTGAGGTTGCTGTTATTTTGAGGGATATTTCCATCTATGTTCATCAGGGAAATAGGCCTGTAATTTTCTTTTCTTATAGTGTCCTTGTCTGACTTTGGTATCAAGGTAATGTTGTCCTAGTTTAATGAGTTTGGAAGTATTATGTCCTCATCAGTTTTCTGGAAAAGTTTGAGAAGGATTGGTATTAATTCTAAATGTTTGGTAGAATTTCACCAGTAAGGCCATCTGGTCTTAGGCTTTTCCCTGTTGGGAGATTTTTGATTGCTGATGAAATCCTCTTTTCATTATTGATCTAATCAGGTTTTCTATTTCTTCTTGATTCAGGTTTGATAGATTATATATTTCTAGGAATTTACTCATTTTTTCTAGGTTAGCCAACTTGTTGGCAAAGTATGTCTATAGCAGTCTCTTATAATCTTTTTATATTTCTGTTGAATCAGTTGTAATGTCTCCTCTTGCATTTCTAATTTCACTTTTTGAGTATTATTTCTTTTTTAGTTAGTTTTGTTAAGGGTTTGCCAATTTTGTATATATTTTTCAAAAAGTCAAGTCTTAGTTTTGTTGATATTTAAAATTCTGTTTTGTTTATTTTTTCTCTAATCTTTGTCATTTTCTTCATTCTGCTAACTTTGGCCTCATTTTGTTCTTCTTTTTATAATTTCTTGAGGGGTAAATTTAGGTTGTGATCATTCTTCTTTTTAATTTTAATATTTATTACTGTAAATTTCTCTCTTAGTACTGCTTTTGATGCAGCTCATATGTTTTGATATGCTGCAATTTTGTTTTTGTTTGTTTTGATATATATTCTAATTTCACTTTTGATTTATTCTTTGATACAATATTTTTTTCAAGACTGTGTTGTTTAATTTCCAAATATTTGTGAATTTTTACAGTTTTCATTTTATGATGGATTTTTTATTTAATTCCATTTTGGTCAGACACAATACATAGTAAGATTTAAATTTACTGAAATTTGTTGAGGTTTGTCTTTTAACTTAACATATGTATAATCTATCTTGTAGAACATTCTGTGACCACATTAGGAAAGTGTATATTCTTCTGCTATTGTTTGCAATGTTCTCTGTGTGTCTGCTAGGTGCATTTGGTCTATTATGCTGTTCAAATCCATTGTTTCTTTATTGATTTTCTGTCTGGATGATCTATTCATTATTGAAAATGGGGTTTTGAAATCTTCTACTATTATTTTATTGCCATATATTTCCCCCTTCAGACCTGTTAACATTAGCTTATATATCTAGGTGCTCAGATATTAGATCACATATATTTTTAATTGTTATAACTTTCTGATGCATTGACAGTTTATCAATATACAATGACCTTCCTCATTTCTTGTCATTTTTTTTACTTAAATTTTATTTTGTTTATTGTAAATATATTCACTCCTACTTTCTTTTGGTTATTATATGAATGGAATATTTTCTCATTCCTCTCATTTTCAGACTGTGTGTGTCCTTAATTCTAATCTGAGTCTCCTATAAACCATATATGGTTGGAATTTTTTTAATTTAAATTTTGATTGGAGTATAGTTGATTCACAATGTTGTGTTAGTTTCAGGTGTACAGCAAAGTGAATCAGTTATACATACACATATATCCACTCTTTGTTAGATTCTTTTCCCATACAGATCATTACAGAGTATTGAGTAGACTTCCCTGTGCTATACAGTGATCTTTATCAGTTATCTATTTTATACATAGTAGTTTGTATATGTAATTCACAGTCTCCCAACTTATCCTTGCTCCCCTTACCCCTGGTAACCATAAGTTTGTTTTCTACATCTGTACCTCTATTTCTGTTTTGTAGATAAGTTCATTTGTACCTTTTCTTTAGATTCCATATATAAACAGTATCATACGATATTTGTCTTTCTCTGTCTGACTTATTTCACTCAGTATGACAATTTCTAGGTCCATTCATGTTGCTGCAAAAGGCATTATTTCATTCTTTTTTATGGCTGAGTAATATTCCATTGTATATATGTACAACGTTTTCTTTATCCACTCCTCTGTTGAAGGACATTTAGGTTGCTTCCATTTCCTGGCTATTGTAAATAGTGCTGCAATGAACATTGGGGTGCATGTACATTCTCAAATTATGATTTTCTCTGGATAAATGATCAGGAATGGAATTGCTGGATCATATGGTAGCTCTATTTTTAGTTTTTTAAGGAACCTCCATAATGTTCTCCATACTGGCTCTATCAAATTAAATTCACACCAACAGTGTAAAATAGTTCCCTTTTCTCCATACCCTCTCCAACATGTATTGTTTGTAGACTTTTTGATGATGGTCTTTCTGACAAGTGTGAGGTGATACCTCATTGTAATTTTGATTTGCATTTCTCTAAAAATAGTGATGTTGAGCATCTTTTCATGTGTTTTTTTTCCCATCTGTATGTCTTCTTTTGAGAAACGTCTATTTAGGTCTTCCACCCATTTTTTGATTTTTTTTTTTTTTTTGATATTGAGCTGCATGATCTGTTTGTGTATTTTGGAGATTAATCCTTTGTCATTTGCTTCATTTGCAAATACTTTCTCCGTTCTGAAGGTTGTCTCTTTGTCTTGTTTATGATGTCCCTTGCTATGCAGAAGTTTTTAAGTTTAGTTAGGTCCCATTTTTAATTTTTGTTTTTATTTTCATTACTTTAGGAGGTGGGTCAAAAAATATTTTGCTGCCATGTATCTCAAAGAGTGTTCTGCCTTGTTTTCCTCTAAGAGTATTATAGTATCTGGTCTTACATTTAGGTCTTTAATACATGTTGAGTTTTTTTGTGTGTATAATGTTAGGGAGTGTTCTAATTTCATCCATTTACATGTAGCTGTCCAATTTTCCCAGGGACATTTATTGAAGAGACTGTCTTTTCTCCACTGTATTTTCTTGACTCTTTTGCCATACATTAGAAGACAATAGGTGAGTGGGTTTATTCCTGGACTTTGTATCCTGTTCCATTGATCTATATTTTTGTTTTTGTGCCAATACCATAATGCTTTGATAACTGTAGCTTTGTAGAATAGTCTAAAGTCAGGGAATCTGATTCTTCCAGCTCCGTTTTTCTTACTCAAGATTGCTTTGGCTATTCATGGCCTTTTGTGTTTCCATACAAATTGTAATTTTTTTTGTTCTAATTCTGAGAAAATTGCCATTGGTAATTTGATAGAGATTGCATTGAATCTGTAGATTGCTTTGGGTAGTATAGTCATTTTAACAATATTGATTCTTCCAATCCAAGAACATGGTATATCTCTCCATCTGTTTGTGTTATCTTTGATTTCTTTCATCAGCATCATATAGTTTTCAGGGCACAGGTCTTTTGCCTCCTTAGGTAGGTTTTTTCTTAGGTATTTTATTATTTTTGATGCAGTGGTAAAGGGGAATGTTTCCTTAATTTACTTTTCTGATCTTTCATTGTTAGTGTGTAGGAATGCAAGAGATTTCTATGTATTAATTTTGTATCCTGTAACTTTACCAAATTCATTAATGAGCTCTAGTAGTTTTCTGGTAGCATCTTTAGGATTTTCTATGTAGAGCATCATGTCATCTGCAAACAGTGACAGCTTTACTCTTTCC
>NW_006799257.1:114301-129863 GCF_000442215.2 Lipotes vexillifer
TGGATTCCTTTTATTTTTTTTTTCTTCTTTGATTGTCATGGCTAGGACTTCCAAAACTATGTTGAATGAGAGTGACAGCATGGACATCCTTGTCTTAGTCCTGATTTTAGAGGAAACGTTTTCAATTTTTCATGATTGAGAATGATGTTTGCTGTGGGTTTGTCATATAATGGTTGAATTTTTTTTAAATTCATTTAGCCACTCCATGTCTTTTGATTGAGGCATTCAATCTATTTTTATTTAAAGTAATTACTGATTAGGACTTACTATTGCCATTTTGTTACTTGATTACTGACTGCTTTATCATTCGTTTTCCCCTCTTTTACTCTCTTGTCCTCTTTATTTGCCACTTGTTCTACATAGGCAATGTAATCCCTATCAAAATCCTAGTGGTATTTTTAACAACAATATAAAAAGAAATTCTAAAATTCATATGGAAATACAAAACACCAGAAAGAGCCAAAACAATCTTGATAGAGAAGAACAAAGTTGGAGGAAACAGCACACTTGCTAATTTCTAAATATATTACAAACCTCGAATAATAAAAACTGTAAGTCATAGACATAAAAACAGAATTTAGACCAAAGATACAATTTGAGAGCCCAGAAATAATCCTATGTATAAACAGACAACTGATTTTTGGCAAGGCTATCAAGAATACACAATGTGGAAAGGAATGTTTCTTCAACAAATAGTGTTAAGAGTGTTGGGAATTCACATGAAGAAAGAAAGAAAGAAAGAAAGAAAGAAAGAAAGAAAGAAAGAAAGAAAGAAAGAAAGAAAGAAAGAAAGAAAGAAATTTGACCCTTATATTACACAATATACAAAAATTTTCTCAAAATTGATTAAAGATTTAAAACTATGATCTAGAAGTCTAAAGTTCCTAAACAAAAACATGGAGCAAAATCTTCATGACATTGATATTTGCAGTGCTTTCCTGGATATGAAACCAAAAACACAAGCAACAAAATACAACTTAGACAATTAAAATTACATCAATGTAAACATTTTCTGCACAGAAGAGGAAAGAATTAATAGAGTGGAAAGGTAAATTATCAGATGACATTTCTCCCATTGCAAATCATGTATTTGAAAAGGATTAATATCCAGTGTCTAAAGAACTTCTACCAGTCAAAGTAAAAACACAAATAACCTGATTAAAACTGGACTAATGACTTGAATATTCATTTCTCCAAAGAAGACATAAAAATAGCCAGCAGGCATATGAAGATGCCCAATATTACTAATCATTATTGAAATGGAAATCAAAGCAACAATGAGATATCATCTCACATCTACTAGTATGGCTTATGTCAAAGTCAAACTGAATGTTGATGTGTCTCTGGCAATTTCTTAAAATAAGACAACAGTGAAGTTTGTCTCATCAATTGACTCTTCCTTTTATAAAAGATTTCTGTGTATCATGCAATGCAGTTTGATAGCATTTTACTCACAGTAGAATGTCTTTCAAATTTGGAGTCAATGCTCTCAAACCCTGCCACTGCTTTACCAACTAAGTTTATGTAATATTCTAAATACTTTGTTGTCATCTCAACCATATTCACAGCATCTTCAAGAGAATTAGATTCCATCTCAAGAAACCACTTTTTTTTTGCTTATCCATAAGAAGCAACTCCTCATCCATTAAAGATTTGTCATGAAATGTTAGCAATTTAGTCACATCTTCAGGGTCCACTTCTAATGCTAGTTATTTTGCCATTTCCACCACATCTGGAGTCACTTCCTCCACTGAAGTCTTGAATGACTTAATATCATCTATTACGCTTGGAATTGACTTTTTCCAAACTCCTGTTAATGTTGATATGTTGGCTTTTCCCATGAATTACAATTTTTCTTAATGGCATCTAGAATAGTGAATCCTTTCCAGAAGGCTTTTAACTTACTTTGTCCAGATTCATCCGAGGAATCACTATGTTTGGCAGCTATATCCTTAGAAAATGTATTTCTTAAATAATAAGCAAAGTCAAATGACTTGAAATGAGAATAAGCCAAAATGATCCATTGCAACTTTAATCTTCCTGCACATCTCCATCAGAGCTTGTGAGACACCAGGTGTATTTTCAATGAATAGTAATATTTTGAAAGGAATCTCTTTTTCTGACCAGTAGGTCTCAGCAGTGAGCTTAAAATATTCAGTAAACCATATTGTAAACAGATGTGCAGTCATCCAGGCTTTGTTGTTCCATTTATAGAGCTCATGCAGAGTAGATTTAACATAATTCTTAAGTTTCCTAGGATTTTCAGAATGGTAAATGAGCATTGGCTTCAACTTAAATTCACCAGCTGTGTTACCCTCTCACAAGAGAGTCAGCCTGTTCTTTGAAGGTTTGAGGTCAGACATTGTCTTCTCCTCTCTAGCTATGAAAGTACTAGATGCCATCTTCTTCCAATAGAAAGATGTTTCATCTACATTGAAATCTATCATTTAGTGTAGTCAACTTCATTAGTTATATTAGCTAGATCTTCTGGATAACTTTTTGCAGCTTCTATATCAGCACTTACACTTTGATGTTATCAAGATGGCTTCTTCCCTTAAACCTCATGAACAAACACCTGCTAGCTTTAAACTTTTCTTCTGCATCTTCAGCCTTCTCTTCTTCATTGAAGAGAGTTAGAAACTTGCTCTGGATTAGGATGTGGCATAAAGGAATGCTGTGGTTGGTTTCATCTTTTATCCAGACCACTCAAACTTTATCCATATCAGCAATAAGGCAGTTTCACTCTCTTATCATTTGTGTGTTCACTGGAGTAGTACTTTTAAATTCAATTATGAAGTCTTCCTTTGCATTCACAGTTTGGCTGTGCATTCACAACTTGTCCATTTGGTACAAGAGGCCTAACTTTCAGCCTATCTCTACTTTTGACATGCCATCTTCACTAAGCTTAATCGTTTCTATAGTTTGATTTAAAGTGAGAGTCTTGCAACTCTTCCTTTAACTTGAACACTTAAGGGTCATTGTAAGATTATTAATTGGCCTAATTTCAATATTATGGTGTCTCAAGGAATAGGGAGGGAGAGATATGGGGGACTGGTTTGTTGGTGGAGCAGCCAGACCTCATTCCACATTTAAGTTCACTGTCTTGTATGAGCACAGTTTGTGGTGGCCCAAAATAATTACAATAGTAACATCAAAGATCACTGATCACAAATCATCATAAATATAATAATAATAAAATGTTTAAAATATTGTGAGAGTTACCAAAATTTCACACAGAGACATGAAGTGAGCAAATGTTGCTGGGAAAATCGTGGTGATAAACTTTCTTGATGCAGGGTTGCCACAGACCTTCTCTTTGTAAACAACACAGTATCCCCTAAGAACAATAATACAAAGCACAGATAAACAAGATATGCCTTTATAGTGTTGCTCAATGCTATATTTTCTCACTGATCTTTTATCTGGTCGTTCTACCCATTATTGAAATTGGAGTACTGAAATTCCTAATTCATAATGTAGAACAGTCTATTTCTCTCTTCAGTTCTGTCAATGTTTGCTTCATAAATTTTGGAGTTCTGATGTTGGTGCATATATATTTTAATTGATTAATGCTCTTGGTTAGTTACTCCTTTTATTAATATACTTGTTCTTTGCTTCTTGTAACAATTTTTGACTTAATGTCTAATTTCTATGATTTAGTATAGGCACTACCATTCTATTTTTCTTTCTGCTTGCATTGATTTTTTTTTCTATCCTTCAGTTTAAAACTATATATGTCTTAAGATCTAAAGTGAATCTCTGGTATATAACATATAGGCAGATCATTTTATTAATCCATTCTGCCTATATGCTTTTGATTGGGGAGTTTATATTATATCTACTTTTAATGTATTGACTGACAAAACTTATTTTTGCATTTTGCTATTTATTTTCCACAAGTCTTATAGCTTTTTAGTCTCCCATTTCCTCCATTACTTCTTTCATTTATGTGTAGCTGAATTTTATAGTGACATATTTTAATTTCCTTATTATTTCCTTTCGTTTTGTGCATATTCTACTGATATTTTTTGTGTGGTTTCCATGAGCATTACATATGACATTCTAAAAGTATAATATAATTTTAATTGATATAAAATTAACTCTAATTACATTTACAATCTCTTCTCCTATATAGCTATGATGAAATTTATGTCATATTAATTACATTTTTATACATAATGTACCCTTAACATAAACTTAAAATTAATTTTATGCTCCATGTTTTAAATCATGTAGAAAATAAAAAGTGGAGTTACAAGCCAAAATAACAATAAAGATTTTTTAAAATTTACCATATATTTAACTTTATTGGAGATATTTCTATTTTCATGTGTTTTCAAGTTAGTGTCTAGAGTCCTTTCACTTCAACCTGAAGGACTTTCATTAGCAACTCTTGTATTGCAGGTTTAGTTATTTGCTGATATTTCAGCTGATAGTTTCATTGAGACTCTTTTATACATCATGAGTCACTTTTCTCTTGCTGCCTTCAATATTTTCTTAAAATTTTTTTGACTTTTGACAGTTTGATTATTATATGTTTCAGTCTGAATCTCTTTGAGTTTATCCTGTCTGAACGTTCATTGAGCTGCCTGAATTTTTAGATTCACAACTTTCATCAAATTAGGGATGATTTAGGCATTATTTCTTCAAATAATCTCTACAGCTTTCTCTCTCTATTATCTTTGTGAGACTTCTTTCATGCAAATATTGGTCTGCATGATGGTTTCCCAAAATTCTATGAGGCTCTGCTAATTTTTTCCATTGTTTTATTTTTTGTGTGTTCCTCAAATTTGATAAATTCAATTGTTTTGTCTTCAAACTATTTCTTCTGCCTGTTCAAATCTGTTTTGAACCATTTTAGTGAACTTTTCAATTCAGCATTTTTTCAACTCCAGAGTTTATTTCTTCTTATAATTTCTCTTTGTTGATATTCTTATTTTGGATATACATTGTTGTCCTGATTTTATTTAGTTATTTGTCCTGTTTTCCATTACCTCTTTGGGGATTTAAAGAGAGTTTTTTTTTTTTTTTTCGATACACGGGCCTCTCACTGTTGTGGCCTCTCCCATTGTAGAGCACAGGCTCCATACTCGCAGGCTCAGTGGCCATGCCTCACGGTTCCAGCTGCTCTGCAGCATGTGGTGTCCTCCCGGACCGGGGCATGAACCCGTGTCCCCTGCATCAGCAGACGGACTCTCAACCAATGCACCACCAGGGAAGCCCTAGAGAGAGTTTGGTTAACATCTTTGTCTAGCAATTCCTGTGTTTGTGCATCCTCTGGGACTAGTTTCTTCCAATTTCCTTTTTCTTTTTTTTCCCTTCATGAGTTTTTGTTTCTTTGTATGCCTTGTGATGTTTTGTTGTTGTTGATAATTGTTTATTTTTTGTTTGTTTGTTTTAAACAGCCAAATTTCCCAGGTTTTTGCAGACTTGCTCTGTTCTTTGTTTATCTGTTGTCAATTAGCTGGAAAATCTCTGACCCTAGAAAGCAGCCCAAAATGAATGCTTAAGGTCTTTTCAACTCTTCTAAGTATGTCTATTGCCTCAACCTGCATATGGCTTCCTCAGTTATTCTGTATTCATAACCACATTTGAACATCTTAATTTCCCAAATATTCTCAGCCCAGATTCCCCTCAGGGCTTTAGATGGTCTCTTTTATGGCCCTACCTGTAATTTTTTGACCCAGGTGTCTATTGTCCCCTTCTGCTTTCACCAGCCATAGCTCCAACTTTCCCCACCTGATAGCCAAATTAGGGGAAACAGAAACCAGTCAATCAGACAGTTCAAAGACTAGTTAGTATTTAGCAAATAGGAGTTGCTTTACTTCTTTGAGTTCTGTAGAAAGAATTGAAATCTGGACTGCCACTGTCTCCAGAATAAGACCTCACCATACCATGGAGAATGTGGAGCAAAAGCAAATAAAACCACTACAAAATTTCCAATTGTTTAGAATATAACATTTTTTTGATTGGGTGTTTGTGTGGTTGCTGTAGTATTTGGTATATATACACATATACCTAAAAATACAGTATTGGTATTATTATTTTACACAATTAAAGGAAGAAAGAGAAAATAAAACCACAGTGTCATTTATATTTATGCATATGTTTATTAGTCCTAGTGTAATTTATTCCCGTGGATTTGAATAAGCATCTATAGTCACTTTCTTTGTAGATTAAGTACTTCCATTAACATATTTTTGTATGGATATATATATATATGTATATATTTTGTGTGTGTGTGTGTGTGTGTGTGTGTGTGTGTGTGTGTGTGTGTGGTATGCGGACCTCTCACCATTGTGGCTTCTCTCGTTGTGGAACAACAGGCTCTGGACGTGCAGGCTCAGTGGCCATGGCTCACGGGGGGCAGCTGCTCCACGGCATGTGGGATATTCCTGGACCGGGGCACGAACCCGTGTCCCCTGCATTGGCAGGCGGACTCTCAAACACTGTACCTCTAGGGAAGCCCTGGATATATTTTTAAATTAATTTTTATTGGATTACAGAGGATTTACAATCTTGTGTTAGTTTCTGCTGTACAGCAAAGTGAATCAGTTACATACACACACACACACACACACACATATATATATATACATATATCGACTCTTTTTTAGATTATTTTCCCATATAGGTCATTAAAGAGTATTGAGTAGAGTTCCCTGTGCTATACAGTAGGTTCTTAATAGCTATCTATTTTATATGTAGTAGAGTGTATATGTCAATACCAATCTCCCAATTTATCCCTCGCTCCCTTTCTCCTTGGTAACCATAAGTTTGTTTTCTACATCTGTGACTCTATTTCTGTTTTTTAAATAGTTAATATCTATCCTTGTTTTAAATTCAACATAAAAGCAATATGATATGATATTTATCTTTCTCTGTCTCACTTACTTCACTCAGCATGACAATCTCTAGATACATCCATGTCATGGAAAATGGCATTATTTCATTCTCTTTTGTTGGCTGAGTAATAGTTCATTGTATACATGTACCACATCTTCTTTATACATTCCTCTCTTGATGGACAGTTAGGTTGCTTCTGTGTCCTGGCTATCATAACAGTGCTGCAATGAATATTGGGGTGCATGTATCTTTCAAACTCTGGTATTCTTCAGATATATGCCCAGGAGTGGTTATTTTGGATCACATTGTAGCTTTATTTTTTGTTTTTTAAGGAACCTCCATACTGTTCTCCATAGTGACTGTACCAATTTACATTCCCACCAACATTGTAGGAGGGTTCCCTTTCCTCTACACCCTCTCCAGCACTGAAAGTTTGTAGATTATTTTTCTGCCCAAAGAAGAACTTTATTGACATTAATTATTACACAACAATAAAAGCATTAATAACCAGTTAATAAGAATTTTTAAACAAATATTTTATCCTAACAAATAGAATCTACTTAAGTAATTATTAAAAAATATATTCATGAAAAATATATTCTTAAATAAAATCATGAGAATTCTTCATATTCCAGAATACACCCTTACTACTCTTTTATTTTTATGATCTTTCATCTCTTCCTTTATCTTCACCTCAAAATCTAGCTGTCATAGCAAGAGATGGAGTAAGAAAACAAAACATTATTTAAAACACTGTTAGGCAGCAAATATATTTTTAATTAATTTTTATTGGAGTATAGTTTCTTTACAAGGTTGTGTTACATTCTGCAGTACAGCAAAATTAATCAGTTATACTTATAGATATATCCCCTCTTTTTTAGATTTCTTTCCCATTTAGGTCACCACAGAGCACTGAGTAGTTTCCTGTGCTATACAGTAGGTTCCCATTAGTTATCAATTTTATACATAGTATCAATAATGTATATATGTCAACCCTAACCTCCCAATTCATCCCACATCCGTTTCCCCCTTGATGTCCATACATTTCTTCTCTATGTTTGTGTCTCTATTTTTGCTTTGCAAATAAGATCATCTGTACCATTTTTCTGAGTTCCATATATATGAGTTAATATAGGGTATTTGTCTTCCTCTTTATGACTTACTTCAATATGTATGACAGTTTCTAACTCTATCCACGTCTCTATAAATGAACCAATTTTGTTCCTTTTTATGGCTGAGTAATATTCCATTGTATATATGTACAACATTGTGCTACATTTTCTTTATCCATTCTTTCCTTGATGGACTTTTAGATTGCTTCCATGTCCTGGCTGTTGAAAATAGTGCTGCAGAAGAGACCTTCAAGATGGTGAAGGAGTAAGATGTGGAGATCATCTACCTCCCCACGAATACATCAGAAATATATCTACATGAGGAATAACTCCTATAGAACACCTACTGAATGCTGACAGAAGACTGCAGACTTCCCAAAAGGCAAGAAAATCCCCATGTACCTGGGTAGGACAAAAGAAAAAAGAGAAAACAGAGACAAAAGAATAAGGATGGTACCTGCCCCTCTGGGAGGGAACAGTGAAGCAGGAAAAGTTTCCACACACTAGGATGCCCCTTCACTGGCAGAGATGGAGGGTGGGCTGGGGGTAAGCTTGGGAGCAATGAAGGAGAGCACAGCAACGGGAGTGCAGAGGGCTAAGTGGAGAGATTCCCACACAGAAGATCCGTGCTGACAAGCACTCACCAGGCTGAGAGGCTTGTCTGTTCACCTGCTGGGGCCAGTGGGGGCTCAGAGCTGAGGCTCGGGCTTCGGAGGTCAGATCCCAGGGAGAGGGCTGGAGTTGGCTGGTGAACACAGCCTGAAGGGGGATAGTGTGCCACAGCAAGCTGGGATGCAGTCCAGGAAAAAGTCTGGACCTGCCTAAGAGGCAAGAGACCATTGTTTTGGGGTGTGCAAGGAGAGGCGATTCAGAGCACTGCCTAAACTAGCTCCAGAGATGGGCATGAGCTGCAGCTATCAGTGCAGACACCTGAGATGGGCGTGAAATGCTAAGGCTGCTGCTGCAGCCACCAAGAAGCCTGTGTGCAAACACAGGTCACTGTCCACACCACCCCTCCTGGGATACTGTGCAACGTGCCACTGTTATGGTCCCACGATCCAGGGACAACTTCCCCAGGAGAACACCTCACACTGTTGCAATGTCATGCAGGAGTCTGCCACGGGAGGCTTGCCACACATTCCATGCCCCTCCCTCCAACCCTCCTGGCCTGAGTTAGCCAGAGCCCCCTAATCAACTGCTAACTTAACCCCGTCCTGTCTGAGTGAAGAAAAGATACCTTCAGGCAACCTAAATGCAGCAGAGGGGCAAAATCCAAAGCTGAACACCAGGAGCTGTGCAAACAAAAAGAGAAAGGGAAATTTCTCCCATCAACCTCAGAAACAGTGGATTAAATCATCACAATCAACTTGATGTACCCTGAATCTGTGGAATGCCTGAATAGACAACAACTCATCCCAAAATTCAGGCAGCGGATTTTTGGAGCAACTGTAGACTTGGGCTTTGCTTTCTGAAAATAATTCGTTACTGGTTTTATGTTTACCTTAGTTTAGTATTTAGAGTTTATTTTCATTTGTAGATTTGTTTATAGATTTGGTTACTCTCCTCCTTTATATATATATATATTTTTTCCTTTTTCTCTTTTTGTGTGTATGTGTATGCTTCTTTGTGTGAGTTTGTCTGTACAGCTTTGTTTTTACCATTTGTCCTAGGATTCTCTCTGTGTGTTTGTGTGTGTGTGTGTGTGTGTGTGTGTGTGTGTGTAGATTTTAGCACGTGTTATCATTGGTGGATTTTTTTTTGGTTTGGTTTTTCTCTTTTTCTTTTTCTTATTACTTATCAATATTTTTATTTTTAATAATTTTTCTTCATTTTTTATTTTATTAAAATTTATTTTCTTTTCTTTTTCTTTCTTTCTTTATTTTTTTCTCTGTTTTCTTCTGAGCTGTGTGGCTGACAGGGTTTTGGCACTCCAGCCAGTTGTCAGACCTGTGCATCTGAGATGGGAGAGCTAATATCATTGGTGGATTTTTTTTTGGTTTGGTTTTTCTCTTTTTCTTTTTCTTATTACTTATCAATATTTTTATTTTTAATAATTTTTCTTCATTTTTTATTTTATTAAAATTTATTTTCTTTTCTTTTTCTTTCTTTCTTTATTTTTTTCTCTGTTTTCTTCTGAGCTGTGTGGCTGACAGGGTTTTGGCACTCCAGCCAGTTGTCAGACCTGTGCATCTGAGATGGGAGAGCTAAGTTGGGGACATTGTTCCACCAGAGATCTCCCAGCTGCATGTGATATCAAATGGGGAAAGCATTCCCAGAGATCTCTGTCTACCAGTTTGACTCAACAAACAGCAGGCTACTGTGCTAGACAAACTATGCCAAACAACTAGCAAGACAGGAACACCACCCCACCCATTAGAAGAGAGGTTGCCTAAAATCATAATAAGGTCACACACACCCGAAAACACATGACAGGATGTGGTCCTTCCCACCAGAAAGAAAATATCCAGCCTCACCCACCAGAACACAGACACTAGGCCCCTCCACCAGGAACCTACACAACCCACTGAACCAACCTTAGCCACTGGGGGAAGACACCAAAAACAACAGAATCTACGAACCTGCAGCCTGAAAAAATAAGACCCCAAACAGAGTAAATTAACCAAAAAGAAAAGACAGAGAGACACAAAGCAGATGAAGGAGCAAAGCAAAAACCCACCAGAACAAACAAATGAACAACAAATAGGCAGTCTACATGAAAAACAATTAAAGGAAATGACAGCAGAGATGATCCAAAATCTTGGAAATAGAATGGAGAAAATACAAGAAACTTTTTTTTTTTTTTGTGGTATACGGACCTCTCACTGTTGTGGCCTCTCCCATTGTGGAGCACAGGCTCCAGACTCACAGGCTCAGCAGCCATGGCTCATGGGTCTAGCCGCTCCACGGCATGTGGGGTATTACTGGACTAGGGCATGAACTCATGTCCCCTGCTTCAGCAGGGGGACTCTCAAACACTGTGCCACCAGGGAAGACCCAAGAAACTTTTAACAAGTACCTAGAACTAAAGAGCAAACAAACAAAGATGAACAACATAATAAATGAAATTAAATATTCTCTAGAAGGAATCAATAGCAGAAAAACTGAGGCAGAAGAATGGATAAGTAACCTGGAAGATAAAATAGTGGAAATAAATACTGCAGAGCAGAATAAAGAAAAAAGAATGAACAGAATTGAGGACAGTCTCAGAGACCTCTGGGACAACATTAAACTAACCAACATTCAAATTGTAGGGGTTCCAGAAGAAGGAGAGAAAAAGAAAGGGACTGAGAAAATATTTGAAGAGATTATAGCTGAAAATTTCCCTAACATGGGACAGGAAATAGTCAGTCAAGTCCAGGAAGCACAGAGACTCCCATACAAGATAAATCCAAAGAGAAACATGTCAAGATATATTAATCAAACTATAAAAAATTACATACAAAGAAAAATATATTAAAAGGAGCAAGGGAAAAACAACAAATAACACACAAGGGAATCCCCCTGAGGATAATGGCTGATCTTTCAGCAAAAACTCTGCAAGCCAGAAGGGAGTGGTGGGACATATTTAAAGTGATGAAAGGGAAAAATCTACAACCATGATTATTCTACCCAACAAAGATCTCATTAGATTCGATGGAGAAATTAAAACTTTACAGACAAGCAAAAGTTAAGAGAATTCAACACCACCAAACCAGTGTTACAACAAATGCTAAAGAAATTTCTCTATGCGGGAAACACAAGTGAAGGAGAAGACTTACAATCACAAACACAAAACAGTTAAGAAAATGGTAATAGGAACATATGTATTGATAACTACCTTAAATGTAAATGGAAAAAATGCCCAAACCAAGAGATATACACTGGTTGAATAGATACAAAAACAAGACCATTATATATGCTGTCTACAAGAGACCCACTTCAGACCTAGGGACACATACAGATTGAGTGAGGGAATGGAAAAATATATTTCATGCAAATGGAAATCAAAAGAAGCTGGAGTAGCAATTCCCATATCAGATAAACAGTTTTTAAAATAAAGACTATTAAAAGAGACAAAGAAGAACACTACATAATGGTGAACGGATCACACCAAGAAGACATAACAACTGTAAATATTTATGTACCCAACTTAGGAGCAACTCAATACAAAAGGCAAATGCTAACAGCCATAAAGAGGAAATTGACAGTAAGAAAACCATAGTAGGGTAACATCCCACTGTAACCAATGGACAGGTCATCCAAAATGAAAATAGATAAGGAAACACAAGCTTTAAATGATGCATTAGATGAGATGACTTAATTGATATTTATAGCACATTCCATCTCAAAACAACAAAATACACTCTCTTTTCAAGTGCTCATGGAACATTCCCCAGGAAAGATCATAGTTTGCGTCACAGATCAAGGCTTGGCAATTTTAAGAGAATTGAAATCAAATCAACTATCTTTTCTGACAACAATGCTATGAGAATAGATATCAATTATAGGAAAAATTCTGTGGAAAATACAGACACATGAAGGCTAAACAATACACTACTAAATAACCAAGAGATCATGGAAGAAACCAAAGAGGAAATTAAAATGTACCTAGAAACAAATGACATGAAAACACGATGACCCAAATCCTATGGGATGCAGCAAAAGCAGTTCTAAGAGGGAAGTTTATAACAGTAAAATCCTACCTCAAGAAACAAGAAACACTTAAAATAAACAACCTAACTTTACACCTAAAGCAATTAGGGAAATACAAACAAAAAACCACCAAAATTAGCAGAAGGAAGGAAATCATAAAGATCAGAGCAGAAATAAATGAAAAAGGAGTGAAAGAAACAATAGCAAATATCAATAAAACTAAAAGCTGGTTCTTGGAGAAGATAAACAAAATTGGTAAAGCATTAGCCAGACACATCAAGAAAAAAAGGGAGAAGTCTTAAATCAATAGAATTAGAAATGAAAAAGAAATAAAAACTAACACTGCAGAAATACAAAGGATCATGAGAGATTGCTACAAGCAACTATATGAGAATAAAATGGACAACCTGGAAGAAATGGACAAATTCTTAGAAAAGCACAACCTTCTGAGACTGAACCAGGAAGAAATAGAAAATATAAACGGACATATCACAAGCACTGAAATTGAGACTGTGATTAAAAATCTTCCAGCAAACAAAAGCCCAGGACCAGATGGCTTCACAGGTAAATTCTATCAAACATTTATAGAAGAGCTAATACCTATCCTTCTCAAACTATTCCAAAATATAGCAGAGGGAGGAATATGGCCCAACTCATTCTACGAGGCCAATATCACCCTGATGCCAAAACCAGACAAAGATGTCACAAAGAAAGAAAACTGCAGGCCAATATCACTGATAAACATAGATTCAAAAACCCTCAACAAAATACTAGCAAACATAATCCAACAGTACATTAAAAGGATCATATACTATGATCAAGTGGGGTTTAACTCAGTAATGCAAGGATTCTTCAATATACGTAAATCAATCAATGTGATACACCATTTAAGCAAATTGAAGGATAAAATACATATGAATATCTCGATAGATGCAGAAAAAGCTTTCAACAAAATTCACCACCCATTTAAGTTAAAAACCCTCTAGAAAGTAGACATAGAGGGAACTTACTTCAACATAATCAAGGCCATATATGACAAACCCACAGCCAACATCGTTCTCAATGGTGAAAAATTGAAACGATTTCTTCTAAGATAAAACAAAGGCAAGGTTGCCCACTCTCACAACTATTATTCAACATCATTTTAGAAGTTTTAGCCACGGCCATCAGAGAAGAAAAAGAAAGAAAAGGAATCCAAACTGGAAAAGAAGTAAAGCTGTCACTGTTTACAGATGACATGATATTATACATAGAGAATCCTAAAGATGCTACCAGGAAGCTACTGGAGCTAATCAATGAATTTGGTAACATAGCAGGATACAAAATTAATGCACAGAAATCCCTTGCATTCCTATACACTAATGATGAACAATCTGAAAGAGAAATTAAGGAAACACATTTACCATTGCAACAAAAAGAATAAAATATCTAGGAATAAACCTACCTAAGGAGACAAAAGACCTGTATGCAGCAAACAATAAGACACTGATGAAAGAAATTAAAGATGATACAAAAAGATGGAGACATATACTGTGCTATTGGATTGGAAGAGTCAACATTGTGAAAATGGGTATACCAGCCAAAGCAATCTATATATTGAATGCAATCCCTATCAAACTAGCAATGGCGTTTTTCACAAAACTAGAACAAAAATTTTCACAAGTTGTATGGAAAGAAAAAAGACCCTGAGTAGCCAAAGCAATCTTGAGAAAGAAAAACGGAGCTGGAGTCATCAGGCTCCCCCACTTCAGACTATGCTACAAAGCTACATTAATCAAGACAGTATGGTACTGGCACAAAAAAAACAGAAATATAGATCAATGGAACAGGATAGAAAGCCCAGAGATAATCCCATGTACATATGGTCACCTTATTTTTGATAATTGAGGCAAGAATATGCAATGGAGAACAGACAGCCTATTCAATGAGTGGTGCTAGGAAAACTGGACAGCTACATGTAAAAGAATTGAATTAGAGCACTCCCTAACACCATACACAAAAATAAACTAAAAATGGGTTAAAGACCTAAATGTAAGGCCAAACACTATAAAACTCTTAGAGGAAAACATAGGCAGAACACTCTATTATATAAATCACTGCAAGATCCTTTTTGGCCTACCTCCTAGAGAAATTGAAATAAAAACAAAAATAAACCAATGGGACCTAATGAAACTTAAAAAGCTTTTGCACAGCAAAGGAAACCATAAACAAGATGAAAAGACAACCTTCACAATGGGAGAAAATAATTGCAAATGAAGCAACTGACAAAGGATTGACCTCCAAAATTCACAAGCAGCTAATGCAGTTCAATATCAAAAGCAGAAACAACCCAATACACAAATAGGCAGAAGACCTAGACATTTCTGCAAAGAAGATATACAGATTGCCCACAAACACATGAAAGGATGCTCAACATCACTAATCATTAGAGAAATGCAAATCCATACTACAATGAGGTATCACCTTAAATGCGTCAGAATGGCCATCATCAAAAAACCTACAAACAATAAATGCTGGAGAGGGTGTGGAGAAAAGGGGACCCTCTTGCACTGTTGGTGGGAGTGTAAATTAATACAGCCACTATGGAGAACAGTATGGAGGTTTCTTAAAAACTAAAAATAGAACTACCATTTGACCTAGCAATCCCATTACTGGACATATACTCTGAGTAAACCATAATTCAAGGAGTCATGTACCAGAATGTTCATTGCAGCACTATTTCCAATAACCAGGACATGGGAGCAACCTAAGTGTCCATCGACAGATGAATGTATAAGGAAGCTGTGGCACATATATACAATGGAATATTACTCAGCCAAAAAGGAAATGAAATTGAGTTATTTTTATTGAGGTGGATGGATGTATAGTCTCTCATACAGTTTGAAGTAAGTCAGAAAGAGAAAAACAAATATCATATGCTAACACATATATATGGATTCTAAAAAAAAAAAAAAAAAAAAAAAAAAAAGGTT
>NW_006799258.1:0-602 GCF_000442215.2 Lipotes vexillifer
GTAAGTGTTTATCCATTTTTTTCATTAAGTATACAAATTTGGGAAAATAATAAATTTTAAGCCATCTGTAGAATAAACTGACACATTCCTTCATCCACAAAAGTCACATCAGATTCATGAGAAAGCAAGATTGAGTTGTCATATTAAGTAGTGCCTCCGTCTTGTTCACTTATTACTTTATTCATCAGTACATCCTGGTAAATGCCTAGAAGAAAGGGCCTGATGTGTAGCGTTTGCCAGTTTCTGTGGTGTAAATACTCCACCATGGCCTATTTCAAGGCCGCTGAACACTGAGTTGCCAAGAGATGGCAATTTTCAGCTCCTGTTAGATGGTAAGGGCTTGCTTGAGCATTCTACTGCCCGTAACCAGGGAAATTCAACGGTTTAGAACGTTCACATAAAGGGTGAGAGGGGATGACGGGCTGAGGCTGGTGAGGCAGGCAGTCAGACGTGAAGAGCCTTGAGTGTCTAGTCAAGAGATTCAGTGACCACAGGACTTGGCAGATGTTCAGGTAAGAGATGACAGTGGCTGTCACCAATGTAGTGACCATAGTATTTTGAAGGAATCCTGGGAAGAAATGATGGTATCCTTAAGTATGTTA
>NW_006799261.1:0-2783 GCF_000442215.2 Lipotes vexillifer
CCTTGGACTGAAAGTACAATAATATCATATATAATTTCATAATCATATATGAAAATATCATATACAGTAAGGAAGAATAACCACACAGAGTACCATACTACTAGTCACTTATACAGTAAGAGAATAATAGGTGAAAAGTAAAAAAAAAAAAAAGAAAATGAAAAGAAAAAAGTCAGTTAATTGCTACAAGTATGCCTGACTTTCACTCATTGGACTCACTGGGGTCAGGGTACCTGTGTATGATTATACATATAAGTTAAACAGGCAAAGGCTATAATGAAGGCAAAAGATTCAAGATGTTCAACAAATTAATGGGTGTGATCTGTTCCAATGAGTTGAAATTCAACTGGAAACCAAAAAGTGTTACTCTTAGAAAAGATTTTTTAAGAAGTGGAGACAAGTAAAATGATGGCCCAGATACTAATGAGAGAGAAACCTATCGGCTGTTAGAGTGGGCTTAAATTAGGTATTGCTGCTGTTACTGAAAATAATAGCATTATGGCTCCTATTAATCTCCAGACATGGTAACTAGGGCATGAGCCATCCAAGCATGGAAGAAACACATCTTTTGGTTACATTGACATGATAGGGAAGTATGATTGCCCTATTTTTAAAATTTAAAAAAAAACACACATTTTTTGAATTGGCAGGAAAACCAGCAGGACACTCAAAACCATGGCCATGCCTACAACTGACTTTTTCAGAACAGCCATCTGACCATGGCTCTCCCTACTCTGAATTTCTCTCAACTATGTCACCACCTCAAGTCAAACAGTGGGAAATGGGACGGAGAACTCAAGATATTTTGGCACATTATCAAATGCTTCCAGTCACTGACTGGGACGTAATGAATTCAGTTCACATGAATGGACTGTATCCTATTTTACTTCTTTATTCAGTAAGATTGGGGGGAAAAAATAGAGGTGCACGGAAATAAATTATTTAAAAGACAAAAAGTAAGTTCTTCTGATGTCAATGCACTGGATGTTTTTTCCATCAAAAGGGATAGTGGAGAATGAATAACTACTTGCAAGCATATGAAGAGTTATTAGGAACTGAAAAGAACAGTCAACTGTCCATTTGAATGGGAGATAACTGAAATATACAGTTCCTGGTATCC
Source organism: Lipotes vexillifer (assembly GCF_000442215.2). Classification (NCBI taxonomy): domain Eukaryota; kingdom Metazoa; phylum Chordata; class Mammalia; order Artiodactyla; family Lipotidae; genus Lipotes; species Lipotes vexillifer. The sequence continues at coordinate 1,121 of NW_006799261.1, forward strand.
TGGTAGAATAAAGTACAGTACTCAAGTTTTAGGGTAAACACTTCCTTTCGGGGAAAATATATTTAAATTTATACTCTCCAAGTACATAATACTGACACAGCCAGTCTAGTTCATCTTAATAGGCTAAATGCTCCAAACTCCCCTGCTAAACATAGCATCGCAGAGTCTCCAATACTTACCAACTAAGTTCGATTCTTCAACTCAGCATTTCAAGTCCTTTACAGGAAGGACTACGAATCCAATTTTATCTTCCTCCCTATCCGCACATGGGTTCTTTTCTTGAAATTATGTATATTCCTGCTATATGAAGACAGCAGATTTTTCTATCTCTGATCCTTGGAATGCTTTTTCCACTCCACCAATTTTTCCTGTTTAAAATTTGACTGTTCACTTGAGGTCTCCCTTGATTTGTTTTACCAGGTACATTACTGTGTGTGTAGCATTCATTTTCTCTGACTCTTTATCTGTCCACACTGAACTGGGAAATTCTGAACTACTGAACTATGTTGAACACTGAACTACAAAGAACTACAAAGTTCTGTGTACTGTCTCTCTTAAGACATATGAAGTCCGTCTCAAGCCATTAAGTCTAAATTTTATCATATTTCTTTGAATTTTTCTCTAACAGTGGTTAAGCAGAGGGGCTTTGGAAGAAGGCTAGCTGGGATCTACTTACTACTTACCAGCCTGGGTCAATCTATTTCCTCATTTAAAAGAGTAACAGGTTAGTAATAGAACCTCACTCAAAGGGTGATTAAAAGGATTCAATCAGATGACAAATGTCAAACCCTTAGAATTGGCTTGATACACAAATAAGTAAGTATTCAAGATGTATTATATGAAACTGGAAGAACTATCCTGAAATATTTTAAAAGTCAAAGTTCCATCGTTATACAAGGTTTAGGTTCAGGTAATCCTTGACGCTCTTACAATTTGACTATTTTACACGCACTGCATTTTCGTGTGTGAAACTGTAAATTTACTGTACATATATTAAATGAATGTAGACAGGACTTAAGGGAGCTTACAGTACATTTAGTTTTGAAGAAGAGCAAAACTAGAAATGCATACACATTATGGAAGTATATGATAGAACGTAGCTTTAAACAGTGAGATGCAAACTGTGGCTTTTAGAAGTTTACTTTGGGGGGTATAAGTCTACTATGTGACTTTTGTATGTTCAACTTTTAGACCCATTTTTATATGAATATAGAGAATTGTCTATTTATGTTTACTAGTCTAACAGCAGGGGCTAAACAGGATGCTAGCTTGGGTTTCTTCCAGGCTTATTATATAATTTGACTAAGTAAAACAGATTACACTCATCAATAGCTCACAAGTTCCTGTATTATTGACGTTCACGTGAAGACAGATTACTTGCCTCATCTGCAAATGAGTAAGACATAGATACCTAAGTTAAAGTGCTGAAAATCAGATATTTAAGGTACAGTGTTGAAAAATCTAAATATTTATCAATGTTGCTTGATGCACATGAATGGGCTTCTTAGTAGAATAAAAATAGCATCATTTCCCAAGATCCCAAATCACCTTATTACCTCCAAAAAGGAGTTACATTAATTTTTTTTTTTTTGCGGTACGTGGGCCTCTCACTGCTGTGGCCTCTCCTGTCGCGGAGCACAGGCTCCGGACGCGCAGGCTCAGC
>NW_006799262.1:0-321 GCF_000442215.2 Lipotes vexillifer
ACTATTACCTTGGGTACTGTCAAAATGGGCACTGTTACCATGGGCACACCGCCATGGGCAATGCCAACATGGGGATTAGGATTATCATCGTGAACAGTGTAAAAATGTTCACCGCAATCATGAGCACTGTCACCATGGGCGATGTCACCAGGAGGATTTTCAACATGCATTTGCCATAAGGTGCACTGTTAGAATTGTAACTGCCAACATATGCAGTGTGACCATGTGCAGTGTCCCCACGAGAAATGCCACCTTTGTCAATGCCACCATGAGCACTGTCACCATGGGAACTGTCACCATGGGCAGTGCCACCGTGGGCAC
>NW_006799263.1:0-575 GCF_000442215.2 Lipotes vexillifer
CGTACAAAAAAAAAAAAAAAAAAAAAAAAGAGGAACACTGAAAACACATGGAGCAAACCCAGAGTCAGGTAACCAGAGTAGTAAAAGAATTGGAAGTTATAAGGGACAGATATCTATAGCCCAAATGAGCCATGAAATATAGGGCTCATACATGTGGTTCATACCACCCCCTTACTTAAAATCTTTCCAGGAGATTTTGAGGGCAGTGTACTTAAAATTCAAATGTCTTATCATGACCTACAAGGCCCTAAAACTCTGACTTCCATCTCCCTCTTTGCATTCATCTTGTATCATACTCTACAGGACTCACTATACTCCAGCTACAATGGCTTTCTCTCCATTCCTCATAATTTCCAAACATCTGCATATGCTGTTCCCTCTACCTGGGATACTCTTTACCATGGTTTGTTTGTTTGTTTGAATAACAGATTTGCTTTCTTCATTTCCTCTAAGACCAGGAACAAGACAAGGATGTCCATTCCCGCCACTATTATTCAACATAGTTTTGGAATTCCTAGCCGTGGCAATTGGAGAAGAAAAAAAAAAAAAAAAAAAAAAAAAAGGAAAAAAAAAAG
>NW_006799264.1:0-3301 GCF_000442215.2 Lipotes vexillifer
CCTGCCGATGCAGGGGACACGGGTTCTTGCCCCTGTCCGGGAAGATCCCACATGCCGCGGAGCGGCTGGGCCCGTGGGCCGTGGGCGCTGGGCCTGCGCATCCGGAGCCTGTGCTCCGCGGCGGGAGGGGCCGCAACAGTGAGAGGCCCACGTACCGCAAAAAATAAAAATAACAAAAATAATAATAGTATTCAGATTAGAATGAGTCTGATTTTTATTTTTTTCCACCAAGCTGCGTGTCTTGTGGGACCTTAATTCCCCGACCAGGGATTGAACCTGGGCCCTTGGCAGTGTGAGCACAGAGTCCTGTGCCAGGGAATTCCCAGAATCAATCTGATATTAACCCATTCTGTAGGATTTGATTACACAAATGTTTGGCTTCATTTTACAAAACAAATAATTTGCAAAATGAATTACAAAATGATTTCCAACACTGCGATTTTACTATTGTGGATTATTTTGTTTGACTGTACAGAGTCCAATTAAACCACTGCATTGGGTTTCCTTTGTCATATCAATAATAGTACTAAAAGCTCTTTACCAAGTTGCTTAATAGCGCAATCTCTTTCTGTTCAAGTATTTTTAAATGTCATTACTCTGACGTATCACTGCCAAGTACTATGAAGTCTTATAAACCAACCACAATACATTTCGTAAAAACGAATACTTCAAGTCACTTCTGGTTTCTGTTTTTTCAAAGCGTTCTTTCAAAACAATATATGATCTTTAAAGGGTAAGTAAAAATAAACTGAGGTCCCCTGAAGATTGGGACATGCTATCTTTTTAAATGGGATTATGTTTCCCTCTTGGTGGTTTATAACAAAATTTACTTCTTTGAAGCCCCATCTATTTATGTCAAACAACTGTTCTTGTACAAGACAGATTGCGAACATCTGAATAAAAGCCAAGAGTTCAAATCAGTCTCCTTTAAAGGTATGATGGGTTTTCTTTCCTCTGTTGTATAGGAGCATCTCACAGTGACACAATCTTTGAGGATTCATCTCTTTTATAATTAAATTGCCCCGAAGAAAGTTCCCAGTCCTCTTTTCCTAATTTCTTAGCAATTCTAGCACAAGCACACATCTGATAATAAAGAATACTTCCAAAAAGAAAAAAAAAAAAAGAATACTTCAAACAGCACAGCAAGCATTAAAACTGCTTGAAGAATTAAAAGTTCAACACTCATAGTATTAATTATGTTTTCACATACCACGCTTTCTCTGTGACAGCATTTTTATCTTGGGCGGCAGCATCTAAATGCTTTAAAGGAGATCAACCCTTCCCAGGACTATTCCTAGGTGAGCATGCTCCTGTGACCCAGATTCTTATCTTAGTTTCTCATAAAACCTTTCAAAGATGCTTTATCCACAGTTGAGTGTGTATGGAGACAGATAGATGGGTAGAGAGATCCATCCAGTACTAGGAGGGAATCACCAGACATCATTTCATGACTTTCTCTCCTGGACTTTTCTCTGCTTATCTGCCTGAGTGGGGACCTTCCCCCCGATGGAATGATTACCCTGGTCCAGACACAGAGGCCAACACGTCTCGTTCTTTGCTCCTACCCTCTTGGTTGAAGTCGGGCTATTTTGAAGTCGCGCTATTTTTATGAGGATATAGAGGCAAATATGGATGAAGGAAGTTGCCCAGGACCACAGGGTTGATACATAGCCTGAGGGAGACCAGAACATTGCGGCGAGAAGGTTGAGTCTGTCCCCACCGTGCTATACACCCACCGTGTGAATATATAACACTCCTCTATGTTATCACAGTAACTTTTATACATCCTTCCAGCCCCGAGAGACCTCCCTTAGTCTCCTAAAAGGATTCACAATGTTCCAAAGGATATAAGTAGATCATAATTTAATTAGTTAATTACCCTTACCTAGCAGACTTCTAATTATGCTTTTGGAAAACACATCTCCAAATCTTTATTCTACCATTGCACTCTGTTCATAATGCCCTTTTTTCCCCATGATAAAGGTTTAATTTTTATGTATTCCAACCTGATATTCAAATGGATCTTGCTAGTTGATACTCTGCAAAATCGAATTTTTTTTAAAAAAACTAAAAATTTATTGTGATTTTTTAATATATTAAATAGATAGATGACAGAGAGATGGACAAAGATAGATGATAGATATAGACAGATGCTAAACAGATGATAGATAATAGATATAAAGATACACAATAGATATAGATAGATGAAAGATAATATCGATAATGGATAGAAATAGATGATGGATAACTAGGTAGACATTTATGTAATCTAGTATTTACTTTTATAGATAGATGATTCATGCTGGGTAGATATACAGATACAGATAGATAACAGACAGATGGTAAGTAGATACAGATAGAAGATGGATAACAGAGGTCAATAGATAACACATAGATAGATGATGGATAGATAGGAAGATAATGGATAGATATAGATGTTTAAGTCATCTCGCATTTACTTTTGTGTATGAAGTGGAGTTAAGATCCAAGCACCTATTTCCTCAGAATAAACCGGTCTGTTCCTTCGAACCCTCTAATTTTGCAATTATTCGAAACCCTACATTTATTCCACCTCCAGGTGCCCTGCAGCCTCTTGTTAAGACTTTCTCTGATATTTCTTAAGCCCCCCTTTTATTTCACACGCACACATCACTCATTATCCATACTGGAGCAATAGCAGATGCAGGTGGATGGACAGATGCTTGGCAGGAAGTGTTTCTCCACATCGTCTCCTCCAAAAGGTGCAGGGACACTAAATCCAAGTACGCTTTCCAGCTCGGGGGTCAAAGAGGAAAACGAGCATGTGGCCAGAGCAAGAGAGAGAAAGCACGCCCTTCCCAGGGCACAGAAGCTCTGGACCACACAGAGGCTGAAAGCAGCCTCTTTGGGAGAAGAAAAACTAGTAAGAAAGCACATCCATTGTACAAGGAAGAGCTGGTATATATATACAATGGAATACTACTCAGCCCTAAAAAAGGATGAAATAATGCCACTTGCAGCTACCTGGATGGGCCTAGAGATGATCATACTAAGTGAAGTAAGTCAGACAGAGAAAAACAAATATCATATGGTATCCCTTATATGTGGAATCTAAAATATGACACAAATGAACTTATTTATAAAACAGAAACAGACTCAGACATAGAGAACAGACTTGTGGTGGGCCAGAGAGGGTGGGGGAGGGAAGGGCTGGGAGTTTGGGGTTAGCAGATGCAAACTAGTATACACAGAACAGATGAACAACAAGGTCCTACTGTACAGCACAGGGAACTATATTCAATATCCTGTGATAAACCATAAT
>NW_006799265.1:0-211 GCF_000442215.2 Lipotes vexillifer
AATGCACAGGGAGTTGCAATGCAGTGTGAATTAATAGAACTTAGAATAGGGTACTAAGGGAACTCATAAGAGGGGCAGAAACAAGTCTTCTCCAAATCGGGTCATTACATGGGGAAGTGGTGGCAAGTAGAAAAACGGAGGAACGAGAGAACTCCAGGCAAAGAGAGCACCACATGCAGTGGCCTGGAAAACATAAAGCAAGCATATTTTA
>NW_006799266.1:0-258 GCF_000442215.2 Lipotes vexillifer
GGCAGGCTCAGCATGTACGTACATACGCGCCTCAGGGAGGTGAGAATTAAAACTCCAGGGTTTTACACCAGCGTGAGCCCAGTCACGGCAAGGGTGTGGGGCACCAGGAGCCCTCCCATCCCGTGGGTGGGAGGGTACACTCATAAGGTCCTAGAGCCTCTGGGCAGCTACTTGGTTGTCTCTCCCAAGGCCGAACGCACACTGACTTCGGGACCAGCGAATCCAGAGGTGTCAGGTGCCCCTCGACAGCAGAACGAA
>NW_006799267.1:0-294 GCF_000442215.2 Lipotes vexillifer
TCTCCACGCCCTGTCCTGCATTTCAGGTTTTACACTTTGTGAGCTTGGCCATTCTGACTGGTGCGAAGTGATACCTCTTTGTAGTATTAATGTACATTGCCCGCCTGTTTTGTTGGCCAAAAATGGAGTAAGGGTGTTTCCTGAATATATTAAGGAATAACGCATATGGCCTTTTTGGCAAACTGCATCATTGGCGATGTTCAGCAGCTTTGCATGTGCTTTAATGGCGAATGCAAACTACCTCTTGAAATCCCTTTCCTGCAATTCTGCCTTGCTTACAAGGCCTTTACGAAT
>NW_006799268.1:0-233 GCF_000442215.2 Lipotes vexillifer
GCAGAGAGTGGTCTTAGATGGAGACAGACTTAGCTGGTAATTGAAACTAGGGGAGGCAATGAGGCCCTTCAGGGAGAAGGTATAGAGAATGAAGAGCAGAGAGCCTAATACAGAGCCCTGAGAAATACCCCAAGGAAGATCAGCTCAGCAAGACACTGGGAGGGTGCCAGGAGACAGAAAGCTGTCAGGAGGGTTGGGTGGCACAGAAGCCAAGGGAAGAGATTTTCAAGACA
>NW_006799269.1:0-243 GCF_000442215.2 Lipotes vexillifer
GACCGAAACCCGAGCCTCGGCTCGCAGCCCCGCCCGCCCCGGTGGGTGAGCACACAAGCCTCTTGGCCTGGTGAGTGCCGGTCGGCACCGATCCTCTATGCGGGAATCTCTCCGCTTTGCCCTCCACACCCCTGTTGCTGTGCTCTTCTCCCTGGCTCCGAAGCTCCCCACTCCGCCTCCTGCAATCTCTGCCCGTGAAGGGGCTTCCTAGTGTGTGGAGACCTTTCCTCCTTCACAGCTCCC
>NW_006799270.1:0-533 GCF_000442215.2 Lipotes vexillifer
GGAACGTACACCAATGTTTCAGGACCCCAATCAAGAATCACCTGCTTTGTGATCAGGTCCATCGTAAACCCTCACCAACACCACTGAGTTTGCTGCTCCTACGGGACGTTACCTATATTTCCTACTTGAACACATACCACAGTGCATTATAATTATGATTGCAGACAGATGTTCTAACAATTTAAAGATCATGATGACTTTTTTGCTCTTTACATCTTGCTATTTCCCTTCCCATAATATTTCTTGAAGAGAAACCATAAAAATATAAAGAAACACAAAAAACAGAAAATATACAAAACGTGTGGTTTGTGGCTTAACACAAACTTAAGATTAATTCTGACAGTATCCAGCATGACAAACTTCCATGGTACAAATGAGAATGGGGCAAGGTTTGAGCAGGTACAGGAGACAATCCAGGCATGAACAACACCAAGAAAAGGTAGACGGGAAAAGGAAGACAGACATGGTGCGTAGGAAATCACGAGACCAGTCTGATAGGAAGAGACTTAAACAAGGCTGAAACTCATTTTCTA
>NW_006799271.1:0-19915 GCF_000442215.2 Lipotes vexillifer
AACTAACACACCATTGTAAAGCAATTATACCCCAATAAAGATGTTAAAATAAAAAAGAAAAAAGAAAAGAATATGTATTCTGCTGCTTTTGGATGGAATGATGTGTATGTATACATATATAATATATACATATACATAAAATCAATTAAGTGCATTTGGTGTAATGTGTTGTTTAAGGCCTGTGTTTCCATGTTGATTTTCTGTCTGGATGATCACTCCATTGGTGTAAATGGGGTGTTAATGTCCCCCACTATTATTGTGTTACTTTCAATTTCTCCTTTTATGTCCATTAATATTTGCTTTATATATTGAGCTGCTTCTATGTTGGGTGCATGTATATTTACAATTGTTATAACTTCTTGGATTGATCACTTGGTCATTATGTAGTGTCCTTCTTTGTCTGTTGTAACAGTCTCTATTTTAAAGTCTATTTTGTATGATATATGTATTGCTACTTTGGTAGTTTTGGTTTTGATATATGTTTTGCCACTTTGCTTTTTTTGGTTTCCATTTGCATGCATTACCTTTTTCCATCCCCTCACTTTAGTGTGTATGTGTCCCTAGATCTGAAGTGAGTCTCTATAGGCAACATATATACAGGTCTTGTTTTTGTATCCATTCAGCCAGTCTATGTCTTTTGGTTTGAGCATTTAGTATGTTTACATTTAAGGTAATTATCAATATGTATGTTCTTATTGCCATTTTGTTGTTTTGTATTTGTTTGTAATAGGTCTTTTTTTTCCCTTTCTTCTTTTACTCTCTTGTGATTTGAAGACTATCTTTAGTGTTATGTTTGGATTCCTTTTTATTTTTTGTGTGTAGATCTATTATAGATTTTTGGTTTGTTGTTACCATCAAGTTATTATATTGTGGTATACGCACACACACACACACACACACATAATGTGATTGTCTGAAGTTGCTGATCTCTTAATTTCAAATGCATTTTAAAAACTGCATTTGTACTCTCCTACCTTCACAATTATTATTATTATTATTTTTTTTTTTTTTTTTTTTTGCGGTCCACGGGCCTCTTACTGTTGTGGCCTCTCCCGTTGCGGAGCACAGGCTCTGGACGCACAGGCTCAGCGGTCATGGCTCATGGACCCAGCCACTCCTCCCCATGTGGGATCTTCCCAGACCAGGGCACAAACCCGTGTCCCCTACATCGGCAGGCAAACTCTCAACCACTGCACCACCAGGGAAGCCCAACACAATTATTATTTTTGATATCATATTTTACATCTAATATTTTGTGTATCCCTTAGTTGCTTGTTGTTCATGTAGAAAAGTTTACTATTGGGAGAGCCAAAAGTTTCATTCGTTGTTTTCTGTAAGATGGCTCTAGTAGGACTTAGTTGTCTTTAACTTCATTTGAAACAATTTCGTTAGATTGTACGTGACGGCTGTCATATCAGTGTGCATTTAAAACAAGACTTATCAGGCTTCCCTAGTGGTGCAGTGGCTGCCAGTGCAGGGGACACGGGTTCGAGCCCTGGTCTGGGAAGATTCCACATGCCACGGAGCAACTACACCCGTGTGCCACAACTACTGAGCCTGCGCTCTAGAGCCCAGAAGCCACAACTACAAAAGCCCGCGTGCCTAGAGCCCATGCTCCACAACAAGAGAAGCCACCGCAATGAGAAGCCTGTGCACCAATACGAAGAGTAGCCCCCACTTGCCGCAAGTAGAGAAAGCCCGCACAGCAACGAAGACCCAATGCAGCCAAAAATTAATTAATTAATTAAATCTATATTAAGAAAAAGACGTCAGGGCTTCCCTGGTGGTGCAGTGGTTGAGAGTCCGCCTGCCGATGCAATGGACGCGGGTTCGTGACCCGGTCCGGGAAGATCTCTCATGCCATGGAGCAGCTGGACCCGTGGGCCATGGCCACTGAGCCTGTGCGTCCGGAGCCTGTGCTCCGCAACGGGAGAGGCCACAACAGTGAGACGGCCACGTACCGCAAAAAAAAAAAAAAAAAAAAAAAAAAGACATCAAAATTGGTGAATTTTTGTGTAGCTATTTTAATATTGATGATGGAAGAAAAAAAGCAACATTTTCAGCATATTATACTTTATTAGTTCAACATTTTCAGCATATTATGATTTATTAGTTAGTACCTTTCTTGAACTAATAAAGCAACATTTTCAGCATATTATGCTTTATTAGTTCAAGAAAGGTACTAACACAACTGAAATGCAAAAAAAAACATTTGTGCAGTGTATGGAGAAGGTGCTGTGACTGATTGAACGTGTCAAAAGTGGTTTGCGAAGTTTCGTGCTGGAGATTTCTCACTAGACGATGCTCCGTGGTCCGGTAGCCCAGTTGAAGTGGATAGCAATCAAATTGGAACAATAATTGAGAACAATCAACGTTATACCACATGGGAGATAGCCGACATACTCAAAATATCCAAAGCAAGTGCTGAAAATCATTTGCACCAGCTTGGTTATGTTCATTGCTTTGATGTTTGGGTTCCACATAAGTGAAAAAACCTTCTTGACCATATTTCCGCATGTGATTCTCTAATGAAACGTAATGAAAATGTTCCATTTTTAAAACAAATTGTGACAGTGATGAAAAGTGGATACTGTACGACCATGTGGAATGGAAGAGATCATAAGGCAAGTGAAATGAACCACCACCAACCACACCAAAGGTCGGTCTTCATCCTAAGAAGGTTATGTTGTATAAGTGGTGGGATTGGAAGGGAGTCCTCTATTATGAGCTCCTTCTGGAAAACCAAATGATTAATTCCAACAAGTACTGCTCCCAATTAGACCAAATGAAAGTGGCCCTCGACAGAAAGCATCCAAAATTAGTCAACAGATAAAGCATAATCTTCCATCAGGATAACGTAAGACCGCATGTTTCTTTGTTTCTTTTTTCTTAACATTTTTATTGGAGTATAATTGCTTTACAATGGTGTGTTAGTTTCTGCTTTATAACAAAGTGAATCAGTCATATATGTATATATATCCCCATATCTCTTCCTTCTTGCATCTCCCTCCCTCCCACCCTCCCTATCCCACCCTTCTAGCTGGTCACAAAGCACCGAGCTGATCTCCCTGTGCTATGTGACTGCTTCCCACTAGCTATCTATTTTACATTTGGTAGTGTATAAATGTCCATATATACACTACCGCTCTCTCACTTTGTCCCAGCTTTGACCAGGCAAAAACTTACAGCTTGGCTGGGAAGTTCTGATTCATCTGCCGTACTCACCAGACATCGCATCTTTGGATTTACATTTATTTCAGTCTTTACAAAATTCTCTTAGTGGAAAAAATTTCAATTTCCTGGAAGACTGTGAAAGGCACGTGGAACAGTTCTTTGCTCAAAAAGATAAAAAGTTTGGGGAAGATGGAATTATGAAGCTGCCTGAAAAATGGCAAAAGATAGTGGAACAAAAGGGTGAATACATTGTTCAATAAAGTTCTTGGTGAAAATGAAAAATGTGTCTTTTATTTTTGCTTAAAAAACTGAAGGCACTTTTTGGCCCACCCAATACTTTTCTCTTTTAACCTCCCTACTAGCTTTGTGTGTGGATGATTTCCTACCTTTACTGTATGTTTGCCATTACTGGTGAGCTTTCTCATTTTGTAATTTTCTTTTTTCTAGTTGTGGCCTTTTCTTTTTCACCTAGAGAAATTCCTTTAACATTTGTTGTAAAGCTGGCTTGGTGGTGCTAAATTCTTTTAGCTTTTGCTTGTCTGAAAAGCTTTTGATATCTCCATAAAATCTGAATAAGAGCCTAGATGCCAGTTTGGGAAGGGCTTGCTAGTTGGGGAGCTGTCCTCCAGAGTGAAGCATTCTCTAAACCAACATCCAACCTATAGAACTGTGTCCCCAATAACTAGAATCCATGTTCCAGGAAGCAAGGAATAGGAATACGTTTAGCTTCTCTCACCATCACCCCCAGCTTTCCAGTTTTGGTATTTAAACTTCCTCTTCTCACAATCGTAGGCCCTTTTGAGTTTGAGATCTTAGTTCAGAGGAAATATTTCTACCAGAGTTCTAGTAAAACTTCTACTGAACTTGAATCCTCAACTACCACTTGGTCTCTTTGGGTTCTTCATGTCAACAGACTAGCAGGTAAAGATGTGGATCTCTACTGATAACCTTAGCTGACCATGATTACCAAAATGAGCCATCATTGTTGCTACACAATGGAGGTGGAGAGGAATATACCTGGAACGCAGGGGATTAATCAGCATGTCTCTTGGTTTTTCCATGCTCAGTAGTAATAGTATATGGGCAAATGAAGCAACTGGCCTGAGAAGGACAAGACACATAATAGTTCAGACTCCTGGGGAGTAAAGATCTAGTTTACCCACTAGGCAAGCAACCGACACTAGTCAAAGTGTTAGACAAGAATGAGAAAAATCTATAATGAGTGGAGGAGGAAGAGGAGATGAACATCAAATTCAACCTTAGGGTCAGAAACTACAGTAGAGATTATAGCTTGTTTTACTCATCCCCTTGCCTTAAATCATGCCAGAGATTGTAGCTAGCTACTACTTTGAAGATAAATACATAAATGATTAACTCGTACCTTACCTTTCTGGGAAGAAGTGAAAGCATGTTGCTTTTACAAAATAGATAGACCACTTATTGTGGTGTGAGAGCTGGATATAATGGATGGCATTCACAGACATGCATGGTGCAAGGAGTGAAATATATCCACCTTTGTATACACCACGTTGGGTCTTCTCATCTTCATCTGTCCCCTGCACCTTTGTCCACTTGTTTCATTCCATCCACTGCTGTGGCAGCTTCTCTGTGTGGAGCCTGATCAAGTTCATGTAGGCACATCCACACAGTTCTTCACCTCATGCCCAAAATGCTTATGTCTCACTTCCCACCTCTAGGCTTCCTTGTTGACACTGAGGAATAATGTCCTGTGGAACCTACTTGGTACTCATGCATGGGCAATCCAGAAGTAGGACCAATTAATACGTAATGCAGCCAACCTTTATTTACAGGATATGGAAGCTGGAAGATAAATTCTCCTTCCCGTATCCTTACTCCAGACAGGTTTTTCTAATATGATATCATTCATTTGCACTTTTACAAGATGCTTGCCTGTTGGTAAGCATTCAGTCATGCTTGTTACAAAATGGTGATCATCTTAGTAAAACACCATCGTATTCCCTTGCCTTTCTTCTCTGTATCACTTCACCTTTTCCCACTCCTGCTTCCCTGAAATTACAACTGTTAATGAAGTACCAGTAAATAAGCTTTTTTTTACATTGATCTACATGCATTTTATTTGTTCTTTTTAACATCTTTATTGGAGTATAATTGCTTTATGATGGTGTGTTAGTTTCTGCTTTATAACAAAGTGAATCAGCTATACATATACTTATATCCCCATATCTCCTCCCTCTTGTGTCTCCCTCCTACCCTCCCTATCCCACCCCTCTAGGTGGTCACAAAGCACCGAGCTGATCTCCCAAACAAAAACAATCAGTTAGGTTTCTTAAGCTTCTACTCTAGAATGTTCTTTTCTTCAGGCAGGTCCTGTGTCTTTCTGGTTTCTCCCTTTTTCCACAGTGAAATTTCTGGTGTGTAGTAGAAAGTTAAATATTTGTTGTGCATATTTGTTGAACACAGTTGTTGACTATGTTCAACAAGTACTAATGTTTCATTAATTCTCTAAATGTAATCAGAAAGAAATAAGAAATGGTCTTTCAAAAATGAAAGAAGCTGAAGGTAGAAATACTAGTTGACTGTCCATGGGCACTAATTCTATCCCCGAATGCCTTTTTGACATTGAGTTTGCTTCAAGAAGCCAGAGAACTTGATGTTTGTAAACATTCTCTTAAAGGATACACATAAAATTAACATTTCTTGCTTTTTAGATTTTACTTGAGTAGCGACATAATTTCCCAATCTAAAAGGTCAGGTGAGGGGGCTGCGGGGGAGGGTTTGATTGGGAGTTTGGGACTAGCAGATGCAAACTATTATATATAGAATGGATAAAAAAACAAGGTCCTATTGTATAGCACAGGGAGCTATATTCAATATCCTGTAATAAACCTAATAAAAAAGAGAACAAAATTTTTTAGATAAAATTAAATGATATGGAAAAAACTGGTCAGGTGCAACAAGTTTTGAGCTTCCAGATCCAGGGGGATTCTAAGTGTTCCCGGCAGCTGTGACCACCCCGTTCAAGCAGGAACCCTTCTGAAGTGTGATGTATCTATGTCTCCTCTGGGTAGACACCTAAGCTCTGATAAGTTTCTGCATCCTAGGGAAAAAATTATGGATTTAAAATAACCTGATAGTAAGCACATATGAGATCTCTCTTTTTCTAATCTGTGACCTGCCAGGAATGCGTTGAAACATGAATTGCATTAATAAGTTACCTAATGTTAACCTATCTTTGCAGTTTTTGGTTAGAACCGCTTGTTTATTTATGTGTTATTATGATGCACCTTTGGTTTTGATTTGCTGATTTTAATTTTGGGAAGATTTTTTTATCCTTTGTCATAAGTGAATAGTGTATAATTTTGTTTGTTTCTTTTCTGTACTATTGTTATTCTAATTTGACTTCAGGATGATGTTACCTCCATATTGTGAAGCTTTCTATATTTAACATATTGTACAATAAGCCCCCATTTGGGTTTCCATCAAGGTTTTTCCATAGCAATTACCTCCTTCCCCATATGCCTTTGTTTATACTTAGTAGAGTTTTTGCTACATAGGAGATACTTGAGTGCCCACTTGTTATTTATTGATTTACTAATTCATTGAACTGGCAATTCTGCAATGCTGTTGTTGAGTTGCTTGCCTTTTCCTTTTATCTCTAGGAAATTAGATAATCTTAAAAGAATAAACAAAACAGTGCTTCTAGGTAACTTTAGGATGAGTATAATGTAAAACCTTTATTCTGTAGCTAGGGAAATAGAAGTGACCTATGGGGGAGAAGGGCTTTTCTTGACATATCAAAGAAATGCCTCAACTTTGGTCCCCCAAATCTGTAATTGTGCTTATGTTCTATGAAACCCTCCTTTCAGGATTTTCTATATGCTGTGTGAATCCTAGCTCCTCTATAATTTTCAGAAGTCTCTATTCTAGGTCTATTCTGTCACTCATGCCACACTTCAAGTCAGCTGATTCTGTTCAGTACTGAACTGCTGAGAAGTAGCACGGACAATAACAGAGTGTAGTAATCTTCAAACAAGTCATGTTCTTGAATCTGGGCTTGGTCACTTATTGATTCCTTAGTTTTGAGTAGGTTATTTAATATCTAAAAGCCTCAGTTCCTCATATAAAACAGCTCTGAAAATAGCTACCTCACAGTGATTAAATAAAATGGTAAATTGTAAAGCACTGAGCACATGGCCCTACATGTAATTACTTCTCTATAAATCAGCTGGGTATACTGTTCTGGAGGTGATGAGGGAGGTCTGGATGCGAGTTAAAGATTTGGTAATCAACTTCAGTTTGCACCAAGATGGTAACTGAATTCATGAATAATGAAGGCAGTGGTTAACAACCTTGGCTGCACAAATCACCCAGAGAACTTTGCAAAAGCTACAGTTGGTGTTTAGAAAAGCAACACAGCCCCAAAAGATTCTGACTGAACTGGTATAAAGCAGTGGTTCTCCAACTTCAGCATGCATTGGAATCACCTGGAAGGCTTGGTAAACCGCAGATTGTTGACCTCTATCCCAAGAGTTTCTGATTCAGAAGATTAAGAATTTGCATTTCCAATATGTCTCAGGTGATGCTGCTGGTGCAGCTGCTGGAGAGTAGATTCATAAACATGAATATTCTCCTGGCAGCATAAGCCCTCTTCTACTAATGTGTCAGAGTAAAAATAATAACTACACTCCAGCTGTCCTCACTAGAGATTTCACCAATTTTCCTAAGCTCAAAGCTGAGGATGAGGATGTATTGATGAGAAAAACTAAGACATGAAAAATGGGTTTTGATATCAGGTACAGCTATCTAGAGGGAGAGTGTGAGACGATGAAGTGACTGAATGGCTACTACTCACACTCTTGTTTTGCCCAAACCTGTTTCTGGAGGGAGACGGTTGGGCTGTAAGAAGAGACCCCAAAAAGGAGGGAGTTCGCAGTGGTTTCTGCTCACACAGAAAGTGATACGACTTGTGTCTTCTTCTATAATAATTAAGGAAATATTTATTGTTTTTCAGGTGGAATGGTGTAATATCACTATTTACTAAGTTCATTTTCTTTACTATCAAGTTTAAGATTCTAGCCCATTTCTGACAGTTGCAACTTTTTTTTCTTGTTGAAGAGTGAATTACCATACAGTACTTACAGGTGGACATACTTTAAGGTCTCCCTCCCAATTAAAAAAAAGTAAGCCCCAGTCCTCAGCTGCCACTTTACTTCTGGTTTAACAGATTCAGGAAGCTCATTGGTTCCAGCCTGACCAATCATGCCCGGCCTCCAACTCTGACCAATTAGGTTCACTTCACTTCTGCTTAAGTGAGATTCTGCAGCCTGCCAGCTTTTTCTACTGCAGACTGAAGCGAAACGAGGGATGATCATAAGTACTAGAGGTGAGAGCCTGGAGCTTTTCAAATTTAGGTTCTGTTTTCTGTTAGTGTCTGTTTTTCTTTGCTTTTCTGTTTCTGCCTCCTTTGGGAGACAGTGAATTTCCTTCTGCTGGGTGGGGGTGGGGTGGAAACAAGCAAAATGAACAAGGCACCTAGATTTTAGTCCTCTTTCCTTTCATCTCGCTTACAATCCCAAACTGTTTGCAAGAAGTCAAGACTTGGGCTTTCTTTTCACTAATGAAAAAAGAGAAACTTGGGGCTTTCCTGGTGGTGCAGTGGTTGAGAGTCCGCCTGCCGATGCAGGGGACACGGGTTCGTGCCCCGGTCCGGGAAGATCCCACATGCTGCGGAGCGGCTGGGCCCGCGAGCCATGGCCGCTGAGCCTGCGCGTCTGGAGCCTGTGCTCATCAACGGGAGAGGCCACAGCAGTGAGAAGCCCGCATACCGCAAATAAAAAAACAAAACAATACAGAAGAAAAACTTGGTACTGAGTTGAAGAAACGCTTTGGGTAATCAGATATTGGAAACTATCTCTTCAGGTGGAATTTCTTTCCTCCACCCCTCCTTCATTTACTTGGCTTGTTGCGGGGCTCTTGGAAAACCTGGAACTGGAAATAAGTCTCAAAGATGATGCTAGCTAAGGGGCCGGGCTACCAGCACTAACCCTGCTTTCATTAGGAAGGGCATTCCTAATTTTCCATATGGCATCCCTTATGATGGAGTGCTGCAAGAAGGACTTTTCTTTGGTTGGCTCAATCTTTGGTTCTAACTCTAGCTTAATCTCTTAAAAGTAGCCTCACCATTCCTGACTAGGGCGGATATGAGCTACTTTCTCTCCTGACTCATAACATCAGAGGGAAACTTTATGAATACAGCCCATTGTCTTCCTAGTGGCTTCAGTAGGCTTACTTTATAGCTACCTTCTACTCCAAAGCCATCCAGAACTTTCAGGAAGGATTCAGTGTCTAGTCATTTTGTGTCTAGAACATTTGTCCTGTATGAGATCCATTTTTTAACAAAGTCTTTTCAGGACACAAGGCTTCTTAGTCCAATTTAACTTTCCTGATCTCTCCATTCTTCTTAATCAGACTCTTTCTTAGGTTGAAATCTGGGAGACACTTTTTAAAAAATAATATAATAACTTATTAAAGTGTTTAAAATTTTAAATTAAATCATTATTATAAACTTACACATATATACATATATATGTATACATATATGTGTGTGTGTGTTATGGAAGTAAACCAAATATCTGGTGAAAACTGGAAATCTACAAGATAATTTCATTCTGATCTAATGCATTTTTTTCTTGATAAATTAAAAGTAAGTAATTAGTTCCTTGAAATTTGCTATCCTTAGAGAGACTAATTCCTAAGAAACATCATAAGAAGCATCATTAAAGTTGATAGGACATCTCCTCCTGAACTTCTTTTTGTTGTTATTAATAAACTTTAGTTTTTAGATTCACAACAAAATTGAGCAGGAGGTATAGAGAGTTCCATATAATACAACTTCTATGCTCTGCACATTCCTCACCAGAATTCTACACTTGTTAACAATCAATGAATCTTTGCTGACACATCATCACCCAAAATCGATAATTTACATTAGGGTTTACTCTTGTTGTTATACATTTTGTGAGTTTTGATAAATGTAAAATGACATGTATCCACCACTGTAGTATCATAAAGAATTGTTTCACTGTCCTAAAACTCCCTTGTGCTCTGTCTATTCATCTCTCCCTCTGGGAGACACTCGTGTTCATTTAGATTCTGATTCCTTTGTATTTATGGAATTTTGGAGGCAAGACCCAAGGCTACGAAATGACTTGTACTGAGGGGATAGACTATACTATCCATAATGTCCTCATATTCGTGCTGTTTAGATGTCCCTCTTTTTCTTTCGAGCTCTTGACTTGGCGTTTTTGTCTTCATAGAAACAGGTGGTACCTCTTGTGTACTTCCTTGGCCCCTAACTGTTAAAGTCTTTGAAATTATTTAATTTTGTCAGAAGTAGTCTTTCTTTTATAACCCTAGGATTTTCAATTAGAGTTAATCATAACGGTACTGCTGAAATCACAATCTGCAGCTTTCTTATGGGACACCCGACTTGGGAGTTCCCTTCCATAATTCATGTCCAAACTACAGATCTTTAAATTCAAGAATCTATACTTCAGAACCTATTTTCTGGTAGGGTTTGCTCATGTTCCTCAGCCTGCAGTTGAGACTCATTAACCTCATAATTGAGTTGAGAAACGAGATCCCTGTAAGGTATATGGGCTGGAGGGTGGAATTGGGCCAGTAAATGGGATTATAACACTGATTCCAGAAGTTTTCCTTCCTCCCTGATACTGCTTTTGTCCTCAGAGAGTGAAAGAATCCTGTTACAGGAGAAGCCATGAAATGCACTGGGACCCTGTTGATAGGTGAAATGTAAGTGCACTTCCTAAAGGACTCATTTGTCTGTTGCTTAAAGGGAATTCAAAGTTTTCCTTACTGCATGAGTAGTTATTTCTGACTGAGGGCTGAGAAAGCATGTTAAGTCAGAAGCTCACAGATGCCGTTCATCACTTACTAATACGACTAACCCAGCAGGATTCAATACCCTCACTTGTGGCTGGCTTCCTTTACAGAGCTTATCTTCATCCATGTAGAATAATCTTATTCCTATCGTGAGCCATCACAACATGAAGCAGAATATCTTAGGACCCTGTTTCCTATCAACTATTACAGAATTTTTAACTTAAAGGTGTCATAAGGCAGACCAACAACCCACTAACAACCCTAGTTATGTGGTGAAAGTGGCAGCTGCCATATTGTGTGTGGGTAGGTGGTCAAATCCTGGATCAAATGATGAGGAAGGAGTTTTCACCAGGGAAGATGAGAGCAGAGACAGTTAAGGAGACCTGCGAGTTCAGGAGAAATGCCCCTTGCAGTAGGGTACCATAGGTGTTTGTAGCCTCGAGGACTCCCTTTCAGGAATGCAACACTGCTATAGTAGCAGGAGTTGCTGTTCAATCTAACATGTTATCTTCAGCAGCTATCTAGACATAATATTAAATATCAGTGGAAATCTTACTAGTCCCTGTTTTGCTAACAGTATTGCCTTGGGCTTATTTTAGGACCCTTGTCCCACAGGAACTAGAGGTTGATGGTTCAGTGCTCTTCCCAAGATTTGTGAGTCTGCATAACTGTTCTTCTAACTGAAGACTATTCAGATCACTTGGGAGCTTTTTGTTTATGGTTACATGATGGCTCCTGAGCTGGGTTCAACTTGGGATGATGTTTTAAAGCAGTCTTAAACTTTCACTGTCTGGTCTTGTGGAAGCTGTCCAGGTCAAAGCAGTGATAATTGTCAACCCTGAGAAAAGGACATGACAGAGTAATTGCATCTTCAGTTTCCTCATATTTCTGTGTTCTGTTGCTGACGATTCCAAGCCCCCATGTGGGGTTTCTCCAGGGTTTGCATGTCCTATATTGGTATCAAGCCTTCTTTTGAGTAGATCTAGGTAGAAAGCAATCCTTTTTTGGAACAGTTAAGTCTGGACTCACTGCACATAAGTTTGGATGCACACAATAGGGTGCAAGCTATGACCTTGCTTCCTTTTTTTCCCTATAAACAGACTTCTGATTGGCTGCCTTACTCCATGCTCTTTATAGAGGTTGTGGCATCAACAGCCAGAAAAAGTGGGATGTGTGTTGGTGAGGGGTTAATGCAAACTCAGTACATGCCTTTTCCTTCTGGCTGCTGCTACTTAACACTAGTTTCTTGGACAGCAAAGTTTGCAGTATCTCTCTTCTGCAGTGACCACCAGCTAATGCATGTTCTTAAAGAATCACTATTGAACTTCACTGTCAAATAACAAGCCATAACCATTCATCCCTCTGATAAAGAACCTCCTATAAGCAGTCACCTTTTCCACCAATGACTGCCTAACACTCAAAAAGGTTCTTTATTCATGCCCTTAAAGACAGTTTTCAGATTTATCCGGGTTCCTCTAAAACCTTGCATTTTGATAGTGTTAGGGTGAGTTAGGGTTAGCAACTGAGAGAATCTGAGTGAGATACCAAGAAACTTAGTTAACATTCTACAACTAGGATACTGGGACTTTGTATTGTGTAGCTGACAACTTGACTCAGCATCCTAACTACTTTTGAGGAAATAAAACTTCAAACACAACATCCTGCCAACAGAACCACTCCACAAAGGTACAAGAGAAGTATTGAATAAGCGTTAGCATGTGGTGCTCATGACAAGCAACTAGCTAAAGAGATTGCAAAGACAGAAATTTTGTCCATTTATATAGCAAAGTAGATATCCCATTGCATGCCTGTTATCAAGACAGATGATAAATAAGGACTGAAGAGCACCATTGTTTGCACAGTTATCTTAAATTCACCTGGTAGTTTGGACAGTCACCTGTGTTTAATAGCCTTTATCCAGAGGAAAAATTTCTCACATTTTCATATGTGAGGTAGATTGGCAACTTGGAGCCAAGCATTGGCTGAAATAAGGCTCCTCCCCTCCTGCCACAGAAACTTGGAGATAGACTAGTACAATACAATTTTAGATGGCTTAGAAAGCCAGGGAGAGCAGTAGAGATAAGATGCCTATAGAAAGAGATGTGGTACACCCAAGTTAATACTCTTTACAAGACTTGATCTGTTTTTGCAGCAGCTCAAATTAATTGAGCTCTGCCTTAAATGCAGAGCACAAAATCCATGTTTCTGTTTATGTAAATGTACATATTAGTAGTTAGTCATTTTTTACTTAAACAGTGTTCTGTGTAATCCCTTCATATAACTGATTTGAAGACTTCATCTCTATGTTGCCGTAGTTCATTCTGACTTGTCTGACATTTCATTGTGTAAATACCTAGTTTATGCATGCTCTTACTGAGTCTTTGGAGCTTTAGGACTTTGCTATTAAGTGCATCTGTGAACACTTTTACATGTCCATTGTTGTACATGTAAGCTTCTTGGTAAACTTAGAGTGAAACTCAAACTATAAGGGTATACAAATGCTCAATTGTAGGAGACAGTGCGAAACGGTCATTCAAAGTCATTGCCTTGATTTACACCATAAAAGAAACATAACCAACACCCTCTCCAACACTAATCAGATCTTATTTTTGAAAATTAAATGGCCTTCAATGATAATATCTCGATATATATAACTGATTGCTATTTATAATTTCTTGTGTGTTTAAAGGTTTTGTTTGAAACCATTTTCTTGTCCAGTTTCTCTTAACATTAGGACATTTGATAGTGATTTAGATCTTTATAAGTCCTTTGTGTATGTGAATCTTTCCATTTATAATGTCTTATAATTTAAGGCACTTTTGAAAATTTAGTCCAATTTTCTACATTTCTTGGAGGAGACATGTCTAAATTCTCATTTCCCCCAAGAACTAACTTATTCACCTATATTTCTATACCAAGAATTAATGTTGCTTTCACATTTAAATTCTTAATACATCTGGAATTCATTTTTGTTTATGGAGTAAGGTTGGGATCTAAAGAATTTCCATGTGAATAGTGATTCTTCCAGGTACACTAACTGAACAGGCCCCCCTGTCAGTAAGTTCTTACTGAGTTAAGATAAAGGTGGAATGCTGTGCTCAAAGAGGTGATTGTCCTGTTGACTGATCTCCTGGTCTGTGAGAAAAAGATGGACCTGTGGGTCTATGGCATATGTACTGGACGTATATACTTGAAAAGGCAAAACTCCAGTGGAATATCAATGTAGGGATCTCTGTATAAGGTGGAATGTAACTCATGTTAACCTCATCCTTTGATCCTTTCTCATCTTCATTCACATCCCTGCAGGGATAAGAGTCCAGGAGGCTGCATAGTTATAGGACCTCCCAATGGGACTGAGGATGAAGGACTGTTCTATTTCCTCACCCATATACTTCTACAAAGCTAAGGCAACTTTGTGCCAAGTTAAATCCTGTTTGTCTTATGCACATAACACCAACACATGACCACTGCTAGTAGTCATCTATCTGTTCTAATAATTCTCCTTTAACACCTTTGTTGGAGTATAGTTGCTTTACAATGTTGTGTTAGTTTGTGCTACATAACAAAGTGAATCAATGATATGTATACATATATACCCATACCCCCTCCCTCTTGCATCTCCCTTCCACACTCGCTGTCCCACCCCCTAGGTGGTCACAAAGCACGGAGTTTATCTCGCTGTGCTATGCTGCTACTTCCCAGTAGCTATCTGTTTTACATTTGGTAGTGTATATAAGTCAGTGCTACTCTCTCTATACCCAGCTTACTCTTCCCCCTCCCTGTGTCCTCAAGTCTATACATCCTCGTCTTTATTCCTGTCCTCCCTAGGTTCATCAGAACCATTTTTTTTTTTAGATTCCATACATATGTGTTAGCATACAGTATTTGTTTCGCTCTTTCTGACTTCACTCTGTATGAGAGACTCTAGGTCCATCCACCTCACTACAAATAACTCAATTTCATTTCTTTTTATGGCTCAGTAATATTCCATTGTATATATGTGCTAAATTCTTTTTTATTTTTAACATCTTTATTGGAGTATAATTGCTTTACAATGGTGTGTTCCTGCTTTATAACAAAGCGAATCAGTTATACATATGTTCCCATATCTCTTCTCTCTTGAATCTCCCTCCCTCCCACCCGCCCTATCCCACCCCACTAGGTGGTCACAAAGCACTGAGCTGATCTCCTTGTGCCATGCAGCTGCTTCCCACTAGCTATCTATTTTATATTTGGTAGTGTATATATGTCCATGCCACTCTCTCACTTTCTCACAGCTTACACTTCCCCCTCTCCCCATATCCTCAAGTCCATTCTCTAGTAGGTCTGTGTCTTTATTCCCGTCTTAGCCCTAGGTTCTTCATGACCTTTTTTTTTTCTTAGATTCCATATATATATGTGTTAGCATATGGTATTTTTTTTCTTTCTGACTTACTTCACTCTGTATGACAGACTCTAGGTCCATCCACCTCACTACAAATAACTCAATTTCGTTTCTTTTTATGGCTGAGTAATATTCCATTGTATATATGTGCCACGTCTTCTTTATTCATCCGATGATGGAAACTTAGCTAGCTTCCATCTCATGGCTATTGTAAATAGAGCTGCAATGGACATTTTGGTACATGACTCTTTTTGAATTATGGTTTTCTCAGGGTATATGCCCACTAGTGGGATTGCTGGGTCATATGGTAGTTTTATTTGTAGTTTTTTTAAGGAACCTCCATACTGTTCTCCATAGTGGCTGTAACAATATACATTCCCACCAACAGTGCAAGAGGATTCCCCTTTCTCCACACCCTCTCCAACATTTATTGTTTATAGATTGTTTGATGATGACCATTCTGACCGGTGGGAGCTGATATCTCGCTGTGGTTTTGATTTGCATTTCTCTAATGATTAGTGATGTTGAGCATCCTTTCATGTGTTTATTGGCAATCTGTATATCTTCTTTGGAGAAATGTCTATTTAGGTCTTCTGCCCATTATGGATTGGATTGTTTGTTTCTTTGGTATTGAGCTGCACGAGCTGCTTATATATTTTGGAGATTAATCCTTTGTCAACTGCTTTGTGTGCAAATATTTTCTCCCATTCTGAGGGTTGTCTTTTGGTCTTGTTTATGGTTTCCTTTGCAGTGCAAAAGCTCTTAAGTTTCATTAGGTCCCATTTGTTTATTTTTGTTTTTGTTTCCATTTCCCTAGGAGGTGGGTCAAAAAAGATCTTGCTGTGATTTATGCCATAGAGTGTTCTGCCTATGTTTTCCTCTGAGAGTTTGATAGTGTCTGGCCTTACATTTAGGTCTTTAATCCATTTTAAGTTTATTTTTGTGTATGGTGTTAGACAGTGTTCTAACTTCATTCTTTTACATATACCTGTCCAGTTTTCCCAGCACCACTTATTGAAGAGACTCTCTTTTCTCCATTGTATATCCTTGCCTCCTTTGTCGTAGATTAATTGACCATAGGTGCGTGGGTTTATCTCTGGGCTTTCTATCCTGTTCCATTGATCTATATTTCTGTTTTTGTGCCAGTACCATACTGTCTTGATTACTGTAGCTTTGTAGCATAGTCTGAGGTCAGGCAGCCTGATTCTGCCAGCTCTGTTTTTTTTTCTCAAGATTACTGTGGCTATTCGGGATCTTTTGTGTTTCCATACAAATTGTGAAATTTTTTGTTCTAGTTCTGTGAAAAATGCCATTGGTAGTTTGATAGGGATTGCACTGAATCTGTAGATTGCTTTGGGTAGTAGAGTCATTTTCACAATATTGATTCTTCGAATCCAAGAACATGGTATATCTTTCCATCTGTTTGTATCATCTTTAATTTCTTTCATCAGTGTCTTATAGTTTTCTGCATACAGTTCTTTTGTCTCCTTAGGTAGGTTTATTCCTAGGTATTTTATTCTTTTTGTTGCAGTGGTAAATGGGAGTGTTTCATTATATTCTCTTTCAGATTTTCCATCATTAGTGTATAGGAATGCAAGAGATTTCTGTGCATTAATTTTGTATTCTGCTACTTTTCCAAATTCATTGATTAGCTCTAGTAGTTTTCTGGTCGCATCTTTAGGATACATCTCTGTATAGTATCATGTCATCTGCAAACAGTGACAGTTTTACTCATGCTTTTCTGATTTGGATTTCTTTTTTTTTTTTTTCTATGATTGCTGTTGCTAAAACTTCCAAAACTATGTTGAATAAGAGTGGTGAGAGGGGACGACCTTGTCTTGTTCCTGATCTTAGAAGAAATGGTTTGTTTTTCACCATTGAGAACGATATTGGCTCTGGGTTTCTCATATAAAGCCTTTATTATATTGAGGTTGTTTCCCTCTATGTCCATTGTCTGAAGAGTTTTTATCATAAATGGGTGGATTTTGTCAAGCTTTTTCTGCATCTATTGAGGTTGTCATATGGTTTTTCTCCTTCCTTTTGTTAATATGGTGTATCACATTGATTTGCATATACTGAAGAATCCTTGCATTCCTAGGATAAACCCCACTTGATCATGTTGCATCATCCTTTTAACGTGCTGTTGGATTCTGTTTGCTAGTATGCTGAGGATTTTTGCATGTATGTTCATCAGTGATATTGGCCTGTAGTTTTCTTTCTTTGTGACATCTTTGTCCGATTTTGGTATCAGGGTGATGGTGGCCTCATAGAATGATTTTGAGAGTGTTACTCCCTCTGCTATATTTTGGAAGAGTTTGAGAAGGATAGGTTTTAGCTCTTCTCTAAATGTTTGATAGAATTCGCCTGTGAAGCCATCTGGTCCTGGGCTTTTGTTTGTTGGAAGATTTTTAATCACAGTTTCAATTTCAGTGCTTGTGATTGGTCTGTTCATGTTTTCTATTTCTTGCTGGTTCAGTCTTGGAAGGTTGTACTTTTCAAAGAATTTGTCCATTTCTTCCAGGTTGTCCAATTTATTGGCATATAGTTGCTTGTAGTAGTCTGTCATGATCCTTTATATTTGTGAAAGCTTGATTTGTGACCCAAGATATGATTTATCCTGGAGAATATTCCATGAGCACTTGAGAAGAAAGTGTATTCTGTTGTTTTTGGATAGAATGTCGTATAAATATCATTTAAGTTCATCTGATCCAGTGTGTCTTTTAAAGCTTTTTCTTATTTTCATTTTGGATGCTCTGTCCATTGGTGAAAGTGGGGTGTTAATGTCCCCTACTATTGTGTTACTATCAATTTCCCTTTTTATGGCTGTTAGCATTTGCCTTATGTATTGAGGTGAATTGAGGTGCTACTATGTTGAGTGCCTAAATATTTACAAGAGTTATATCTTCTTCTTGGATTGATCCCTTGATCATATGTGGTGTCCTTCTTGTCTTTTCTAATAGTCTTTATTTTAAAGTCTATTTTGTCTGATGTGAGTGTTGCTACTCCAGATTTTTGATTTCCTTCTGTATGGAATATCTTTTTCCATCCCCTCACTTTCAGTCTGTATGTGTGCCTAGATCTGAAGTGGGTCTCTTGTAGACAGCATATATACGGGTCTTGTTTTTGTATCCATTCTGCCAGTCTGTGTCTTTTGGTTGGAGCATTTATTCCATTTACATTTAAGGTAATTATTGATATGTATATTCCTATTACCATTTTCTTAATTGTTTTGGGTTTGTTATTGTGGGTGTTTTCCTTCTCGTGTTTCCTGCCTAGAGAAGTTCCTTTAGCATTTGTTGTTAAGCTGGTTTGGTGGTGCTGAATTCTGAGCGTTTGCTTATCTGTACAGGTTTTAACTTCTCCATCAAAAATGAATGAGATACTTGCTGGATAGAGTAATGGTGGTTGTAGGTTTTTCTCTTTCATCACTTAAAGTATGTCCTGCCACTTCCCTTTTGGCTTGCCAAGTTTCTGCTGTAAGTTCAGTTGCTAACCTTTGGGGTTTCCCTTGTATGTTATTTGTTGCTTTTCCCTTGCTGCTTTTAATATTATTTCTTTGAATTTAATTTTTGATAGTTTGATTAATATATGTGTTGGTGTGTTTCTCCTTGGGTTTATCCTGTATGGGACTCTCTGTGCTTTCTGGACTTGATTATTTACTTTCCCATGTTAAGGAAGTTTTCAACTATAATCTCTTCAAGTATTTTCTCAGACCCTTTCTTTTTCTCTTCTTCTCCTGGGACCCATATAGTTCTCATGTTGGTGTGTTCAGTGTTGTCCAAGAGGTCTCTGAGACTGTCCTCAATTCTTTTCATTCATTTTTCTTCTGCTGTGTGACAGTTATTTCTTCTATTTCATCTTCCAGGTCATTTATCCATTCTTCTACCTCAGTTATTCTGCTGTTTATTCTGCTGTTGATTCCTTCTAGAGTATTTTAAATTTCATTTATTGTGTTGTTCATCATTGTTTGTTTGCTTGTTAGTTCTTTTAGGTGCTTGTTAAATGGTTCTTGTATTTTCTCCATTCTATTTCCAAGATTTTGGATCATCTGTACTGTCATTACTCTGAATTCTTTTTCAGGTAGACTGCTTATTTCCTCTTCATTTGTTCGGTCTGGTGGGTTTTTACCTTGCTTCTTTATCTGCTGCACATTTCTTTGTCTTCTTATTTTGTTTAACTTACTGTATTGGGGGTCTCCATTTAGCCGGCTGCAGGTTCATAATTCCCGTTATTTTTGGTGTCTACCCCCAGTGTGTGAGGTTGGTTCAGTGGCTTGTGGAGGAGACTGGTGCCTGTGTTCTGGTGGATGGGGCTCTATCTTGTCTTTCTGGTGGGCTGGGCTACATCTGGTTGTGTGTTTTGGAGTGTCTGAACTTAGTATGACTTTAGGAAACCTCTCTGCTAATGGGCGGGGTTTGTTCCTGTCTTGCTAGTTTGGCATGGGGCTTCCAGCACTGGAGCTTGCTAGCTGTT
>NW_006799272.1:0-651 GCF_000442215.2 Lipotes vexillifer
ACTAAGGCCCTGATTCTCTCAATAACTAAGGTCATCACGCTATCCCTAGCTCATTTCCTGACACTATCTCTGGCCTGGAAGCTGACTCTGTCCCGAGGTAATTTCCTGCCGCTTGTCCTCACTGAAGCCCTAATGCTCTCCCTAACTAAGCCCCAGAATAGTCCTAACTAAGGCCCTGACACTGTCTCTAACTAAAGCCTGAAATCTGTCCCTAATATAGGCCCTACTACTGGCAATAACTAAAATCTGGACACTATCCTGAGTTAATAATTTGACCCATTTCTAACCAATGTCCTGACACTGCTGGTAAGAAAGCCCTTTCTCTGTCCCTAAGTGAAGGCTTGAGGCTGTGCCTAACTCAGGCCCTGAATCTATGCCTAACTGAGGCCTTGACACTGTGACTAACTCAGACCCTGATCATGTCTTTAACTAAGACTGCTTTGCTGACACAACAAAGTCCCTGATGCAGCTCCTACATCATGCCCGGACAGTGTCCCCAACTAAGGGCCTGACACTAGGCCTCACTCAGGCCCTGATGCTCTCCCTATGTCAGGCTCTGATGCTGTCCCTACCTGAAGCACTGACACGGGTTCTAATTAAGGCCCTGATACTCTCAGTGACTAAGGTCTTGACACTATCCCTAGGTCATTT
>NW_006799273.1:0-1014 GCF_000442215.2 Lipotes vexillifer
TTCCACATATAAGTGAAATCCTACAGTATTTGTCTTTCTCTGTCTGACTTATTTCACTTAGCATAATACCCTCTATGTCCATTCATGTTGTTACAAATGGCAATATTTTATTCTTTTTTAAGCCTGAGTAATATTGCATTGTATATGTATACAACATGTTCTTTATCATTTATGTATTGATAGACTCTTGGGTTGTATCTATATCATAGCTATTGTAAATAATGCTGCAATGAATATTGATGTGCATATATTTTTTCAAATTAGTGTTTTTTTCAGGTAAATACCCAGAAGTGAAATTTCTGGATCATATGGTAGTTCTATTTTTAATTTTTGATAAACTTCCATACTGTTTGCCATAGTGCCTGCACCAATTTACAAACGGTATAGTCGGGTTACCTTTTCTCCACAATCTCACCAACACTTGTTATTTCTTGTCTTTTTGGTAGTAGCCCTTCTAACGGGTGTGAGGTAATATCTAATTGTGATTTTGATTTGTATTTCCCTGATGATTAGTGATGTTGAGTTTCTTTTCATATACCTGTTGGCCATCTGCATGTCTTCCTTGGAAAAAATGTCTATTCTGGTCTTCTACCCTTTTTTAATCAGATTGTTTATATTTGGAGATTTGAGTTGTATGAGTTCTTTATATATTTTGTATATTAACCTCTTACAGGACATATCATTTGCAAGTATCTTCTCCCTTTCAGTAGGTTGCCTTTTTGTTTTGCTGATGGTTTTCTTTACTGTGTAAAATCTTTTTAGTTTGATGTAGTCCCATTTGTTTATTTTTGCTTTTGTTTTCCTTACCTGAAGAGACAGACACAAAAAAATATTGCTACAATTTATGTCAAAAAGTGTACTGGCCATGTAGTTTTATGGTTTCAGGTTTTAAATTTAAGTCTTTAATCCATTTTGATTTTATTTTTGTATATGGTGTAAAAAGGTGGTCTAGGGGGCTTCCCTGGTGGCGCAGTTGTTGAGAGTCCACCTGCCGATGCAGGGGACACGGGTTCG
>NW_006799274.1:0-4187 GCF_000442215.2 Lipotes vexillifer
GAGCCTGTGCTCCGCAGCGGGAGAGGCCACAGCAGTGAGAGGCCTGCGTACCGCAAAAAAACAAACAAACAAAAAAACAAAAAAACTGATCTCATACAATTGTTCTGAGGATTAAATGAGATAAAATATATGAACGCAATTTGTGAAGGGAAAAATATTACATGGGTGTTAGTTGTTAGCTTCATTATAGAGAAGCCTACACAGGATATGATTTTTTTTTTTAATATCAAGTGGAGAATCTGCAGAAAAAAGATTCTTAATTGTATTACAATAGGCTCATCCTGGCAGAAGCTTACTTATTGGTCAAAGGAACCAGAAGAGGTAAAACCTCTGTAAAATCACAAGACTTCACCTTCACAGGCCCCAAATTACCTGGAACAGGACTTGGAGACTAAATTCTACTCTGGAACAATAAAAAATATAATATATCCTAGGCTCAATGGTTTTCTTAGAAAACATCTTGTCTAATCTCTGTCCCCAAGACATTTCCTGCCTCTTCTGACTCTCCAATGAACTGGGGATTGGAAACCAGACAACTTTGACTTCCCGAGCTTTCTTTTCTTTTAGCAAAGCTAAAAGAATAATTTTTAAGGAAGGAAAATGAAAATGATCCATTTACCTCGACTCTGCCCTCACTATGAAGGAGGATCCTGGAACTGGAGAAAGAAAATACCAGAAAGGGAGAAACAGTCTGCCTTCCCGCAGACTGTTGAACATAAAGACACTTTCTCCCTTTGAGGGCCCATCACTTGTTTTTCTCCACATATTTTAATCAATATTCGTTGAGCCATAACAATCTGGCTTCCACGGTCACTCTGGTGTCGAGTTTCATGAGTAACTACTTTTTCCACTGGCTGCAGAAGTAATGAGTCTGTACATGCTGGCAGAAGATCATTCCTTTGAGCAAAGCAAAATCAGCAGTTTCAAGGGAGGTGCGGGCATCTCAGTGTGGTGATCAGCCCACATCCAAAATGTAAACAAAGTACAGAAAGCAACTCACAGGCCAACTGATCTCTTTTGGAAGGTGTGGCTTCAAACCATTCCATGTGCATGTGAAATGCCTAGACCTCATTACAGAGTTTTCCTGAAAGCTGATGCATCCAAGGAAACCTTAAAATAAGGAGCAAAGTCATGACATATATTTCCCAGAAAATAAAACTGTTAACACGGCCTTGCCTCATTCTAGCAAAAGTATGTCGCAAGATCTCTTGAGGAGGAAGGTATAGTACTGAGCTCGGGGATTTGAGTTAGATGGGAGCCTGGTCACCACCGTCCACCACATGCCTGAGGTTCCTTCTCATGAAAAGGTCTCCTAGACGTTGAGGGTGCCCATGAAGGTCAGAGACCTGAGAAGCCTGAGTCCGGCTCACACTCCATTCTGAGGATAATCCAGTCTCTCCACAATCCTTTCTAGCCCAGAACACTCCCCTCTTCCCCCCATATCAGCTCTTTCTCTAGATTTCTTCCATCAGTGGCACTGGAATTCTTTCAAATTGATCAACATCTCATTTTTCACTACCCTTTCATGCCCCTACCTTCCATCCTAACATCTAGACTTCCATCCTAATGTCAGATAGCTTTTATTTTCCTTCGTAGTGTCTCCAGAAAGAATTCCTCCTAAGTACCTACGTATGTCAAGGCATCAGAAATCCATCCATCCATTCATTTATTCATTCTTTCAGACATTTGGTATCATGCAAAGCATTAGGCTAGTTAAGTAGGGGAGAGACAGTCATTTAAAATAACCACTGTATGGTAAGAATGAAGTCAGGATTCACACTCTTGTCTCTACCGAGAACTCCCACTTTCTCCCTTATCTTTTTCAGTCTTTAAACACAAGTCAGGAGACACTTCCTCCTGGAAGCCTGCCCTGAATCCACCCCCAGCTGAATTAGGTGTCTCTCTTATGGGCTTTCAAAAGTGCCTATCTAGATCATTGCACTGATATTGCATCCATTTGCTGTTGATGTGCCTGGCCCCCAACTAGACTGTGAGCTTTAAAGACAGAGACTGTGTTGTATTCATCTCTGCATTCCTAGTACTTAACATAGAGCCCAGCAGACTGTGCTCATTGCATATTTTTGAATGAATGAATGAATGAATGAATGGATAAAAACTATGAAAGAAAAATCATAGAAAGTTGTGAAACAGAATAAGGAATAAGTATTCATTTTTAACTAGAGGAATGAAGACAATTTTCATGGAGGAGATGGTATTTAAGCAAAGCACTGAAGCGTGAACAGGATTTCCAGAATTTGGAAAGATCAAGAGCTTGGGGGGAGGGGTGGTACACAGAGGATTACTTTTTAAAACCTAACGGATTCTCTCCACCTCTAATCTGTTACTTCTCTGAAAATAATCTTTCTTATACTCTAGCAAAGTTTTTTGTTTTCCTTCCTTGCTTGTGGAGAACCTTCAGTGATGCCTTACTATCTATCAGGATAGAATCCGAGCAGGTCAGCCTGCCCTTCAAGGGTCTTGCTATCGTTACCCAAAACTTTTTTCTAATCCTAACTTTCACTCCTTGGCCACCCACTGACTGCACAAATCAGGCCCTTCTGCTCTCTGTCCCCCAGTATCTTGCTTTTTATCATCTCTTTGGCGTTCCTCTTTCTCCATCCCTCACCTACAATGCCTTTCCCGTGCCTTCTTGCCATAGACAATACCACTCCGTCTTTGAAAACCCTACCCCCTTCGTGCAGCCTCCCTTTTCCACTCCAGATTGGAATACCTTCTTCTTCTAGACAATTTGATAACCACTCGTTTACCATTTAATCATTGTGTGGTTTTCTAACTATTAGCCTGCTTTGTCCCCCTTATGAGGACCGAAATAAGGTACCTACAAGCTAGGATAATGGATGGTGGCTTTTTGTAACATGCACAGTGTTCCAGACAAATATTCTATTGATGAAAAATTCTTGATAAGTTACGCACTCCTCTAAGGATGTATGAGAAGTCTTTCCTTCAGGCAGACATCTTATCATTCAGCTACCAGCAGATGGGGGTGCTTACCCTAGATAGCATATTTAATTTAATGAGAAGAAATAAATTATCTATTATCAGTGTGTCTACGTTATGAAATCAGTAACTTTGCCTATGTTATGATATAAAAAGTTGCTACTTTCCTCCTTCATTGATAGAATTATAGTTATTTTTATTTCTTCCATGCAGCCAAAGTAATGGCATTTTTTTTAACTGTGTGACTAGCCCTTTAACATAGGGGCATCTTTTTCACTGTTTTTACCCTTGCCCTTGTCATCGTGGGGCTCCTTCATGCTTTTCAGCCTTCCGGGCTTTGCCCCTCGTCAAACCACATCAATACCAGTCTCAAACCTTAATCGTAAACAGCATCTAGAGGGATAAAGGCTCAATACTTCACGTAAAGGAGCAACTTCATCACATACAACAGGCTGCAGGGCATGGAGAATCCATCACCTAACCTTTCCCATCCATCTGTGCCCCACTGTTGGATGTCCAAGCTTGACAGTGAATGCTTTCCAATGGGAAACTGTAGCAGGATTTTTTTTCCCATCCTTTGGTCCCTATTGTATGTTCAGCTGCACTGAAGCTAGCTGCTAATCAAAGCCAGAGACTCTCATACACAAACAAACAAGGCATTGTGGCCTCCCCTGGGGCTGGAACACAGCAATCCAACAAACAATTTGGTCAGGTGATAGCAGCCTGGAGGAACAGACAGAGCATTGCCCAGACATCCTCCTGTCTTCACTCCCCCCCTCCCCTTCCTCAGCACGAGCCAGTCGAACCACCAGGCCAGGCAAACCGATGCTTGAGAAAGCAATGGAGAATAAAACAATATGCAATATACAGTCAAAAAGGTCTGGTCTGACAACGGGATTCTTTGTCCAAGAGAGTGTATTCTCTAGATCATAGTGAGGTAGAAATAAAATACATAGCATGAGAGCATATTCCTGGATGCAGGAAAGAGGAAGAAGGAAGGGATTGGACCAAAATATCTTCAGATGTTCACTGGGTCCTTGTCATAGGACAGTGGGGTGGCGGTGGAAGAGTGTGATTTAGGAGCTTTTTTTTTTTTTCGGTACGCGGGCCTCTCACTGTTGTGGCTTATCCTGCTGCAGAGCACAGGCTCCGGACGCGCAGGCTCCGCAGCCATGGCTCACGGGCCCAGCCGCTCTGCGGCATGTGGGATCTTCCCGGACCGGGGCACG
>NW_006799275.1:0-5373 GCF_000442215.2 Lipotes vexillifer
TCTGTGGGGCATGGTTGGGGACAGGGATGGATTCATACCAGAGAAGGAAGGAATCGCAGGCCCCGCCAGCAGTCAATGTGAGGACCTCGAGTGAGACCTGACGGGCTCCAAACCACAGAAGAGAGTCTCGCCTCCTTTCCCCTCAGCTCATCTTACCTGCAGCAGCCACCTCTGGGAGGCTCCAGGCAGAAGTGTCCAGATGAGATGTGCCTGCACTGCACACCAGCAGTCTCAGGGAGTTGATGTCTTTGATGTGAGGCCTTGGCCTCAGGTCAGCAGACGGGAGGTAGCCCAGCACCTACAGGGAGTCAAGAGAAGACACTGAGAGAGGATTGAGAGCAGCATCCACCATAGAAGAGGGGGCCCCAAAGAGCCCTCACTGTCAGTCTCGGGGGACCCAGGCATGGCTGTGAGGCTCAGGGCCCCAGATGCTTCCGGCTGGGGGTGCCGACAGAAATGAGAGCCAAGGTGTGACGCCTGCTGACTCAGCTCAGCAGAGGGAAAAGTCCCAGGGCCTGCCAAGAGTCAATGAAAGGCCCTCGTGCCAGGCCTTGGGGAGGCTCCCCCGGACCCCCCCCCCCCCCCCGCCCCGCCCCGCCCCGCCCCGCCCCTGCTGTCCTCCTGGAGCCCAGATGCGCATGACCGGAAGTGACGTCCCCCTAACCGCGCTGTCGGGGCGAGGCCATTTCTGAGAGCTGACGTCCGGCGAGAGTGAGCCGCGGGAGGAGTGCCACGTCTCGTCCGGTGTCAAGGTGTGAGGTGACCCCAGTTAGAAGTGCGGGGACACGCCCCCGGCACCCCCAATCCCCATTGCCTCCGAAAAGAGGCGGCCACACAGGCCCCGCCCACCCCGCCCCTGCTCTCGGCCCCAGAGGCTCGGGCCTGGCTCTTAGGCCCAAAGTCCATCCGCTTCCACCGCGGGGTCTCGGGCAAGAAAGGCCTCGCTCTGAGGCTGCTGGACCCTGCCTCAGCTCAGTAGAGGGAGCGCCCCAGGCCCTGTGGAGTGAAGGACGGGACCCTCGTGGGGACCGAGGGGCTCCACACCCCAGAATGGCGGCCACGCGGACCCCGCCCCTGACGTCGGCCTGGGAGCCTCCGGGCAGGTCTAAAGACTGAGGGGCTCCCTCAGTGCGAACGCGGACAGACAGATGGACGGACGCGGGAGACTCAGGGAGGAGGGGGCCTTGTTCTGAGGGGCTGGCCGCAGGTCAGCAGAGGGAGGATTTCCAGGGTACGGGGAGGAGTCAGGGCGAGGGCCGTCCCCCCCGTCGCAAGGGCACCTCAGAACCCCTCCCCTGTTGTCAGCCGCTTCCTTCTGGCCACACACGGAGACGGGAGGGCTGCTGTCTGAGAGGGGAGGTGCAGGCCAGCAGAAGGCGCGTCCCTAAGCACTCCCAAGAAGTCAGCCCCAGCCCTTGAGTGAGGGCCAGTGGGGCCGCCAACCACAGGGCCTCGACCTGTCTGCCGCACGCTGCAGGCTTGATAAAACTCTGTCACGTGCGGCCGCGTGGTCACCCTCACTGCCTCCTAATGAGACTCGAGGAGGTGCCGGCACTGGTGCGAGCAGATGGCCCTCGGGGCAAGAGAGGAGCTCCAGTCTGCACCGGCCGTCCAGGGAGGACCCCGAGTGAGGACTAAGGGAGTCACCCACCCCGAAGAGAAGGGACGAGAGAGAATATGGCCTGTCCCCTCCTGTCAACCCTTAAACTCCCAAGAAAGGACTGTCAGGCTGACACTGCCCGTAATTTCCTCTGCCAGGTCCAAGGGAGGTTAGAACTTTGATCTGAAGGGGCAGCCACCAGGCAGCAGAAGGGAGGGTCCCAGGACCCTTCGGTGGTGGGCTGAACGCTCCCTCCTTTCCTCCTCCTGGGTGTCATGGAAGATGGTGGTGTCAACTTCAGAGCAGCAGAGGGGATGTGGGGGTGGGGGTGGGGGAGTCTCGCCAACAACTGTCATCCTGACTCTGAATGGGAACCGCGGGGACCTACCTCCCCTGCCAGCCCCCACTGTCACCCCAGTACCGCCCAGGCAGGGCTGGCTGGCTGTGCCCTAAGGCTCACTCTACCGTCCTCCACAGGGGTCTCAGGGGACAGGCTGAGCAGGAGAACAGGAGCCCTGTGGGTCCTCGAGCAGTGCCCTCAAGGACCCTGCAGAGGCGGCCTTGGTTAAAGCCAGGGAGGAATCTCTCCGCTGAAGGTGCTCACAGCATCTCCTTGTCCCTCCCCCAGGTGCCCTCATTGCCTGCCTTCCTGCCCACACTCCCGCCTGCTGGCCCTGACCTGTGTCATCATGCCTCGAGGCCGGAAGAGCAAGCGCCGTGCCCGCGGGAAACGCCACCAGGCCCACGGGGAGACTCAGAGTCTCAAGGGTGCCCAGGCCACTGAGGAGGCGGCGGCGGCGGCGGCAGAAGAGATAGAAGAGTCGCCCTCACCCCCCGCTTCTGTTTCTCGGGGTACTCCCCCGAGCTCCCCTGCTGCTGGCACTCACCAGGAGCCTCAGGGAGCCCCAGCCACTACCTCTCGTGATGAAGGGGTTTCATGCCCAGGATCTGAAGAGGGTGCCCAGGGCCAAGATGAGAAAAGTGCAGGTACCTCCCAGGCAGCACCTTCCATTCACAGCAGTTGCAGAGATCCTCTGACCAGGAAGGCCAGAATGTTGGTGCAGTTCCTGCTGCACAAGTACCAGACGAAGGAGCTCATCCCGCAGGCAGCACTGCTGAAGGCTGTCAACAGGAAGTATAAGAAGCACTTCCCTGAGATCCTCAGGAGAGCCTCTGAGATCATGGAGGTGGTCTTTGGCCTCGAGCTGAAGGATGTCGACCCCAGCAACCACTGCTACATCCTCATCAGCAAGCTGGCCCTCCCCAGCGAGGGAAGTCCAAGTGATGGGTCGGGGCTGCCCACCTCCGGTCTCCTGATGATTCTCCTGGGCACGATCTTCAAGAAGGGCAA
Organism: Lipotes vexillifer; assembly: GCF_000442215.2. Taxonomy (NCBI): domain Eukaryota; kingdom Metazoa; phylum Chordata; class Mammalia; order Artiodactyla; family Lipotidae; genus Lipotes; species Lipotes vexillifer. The sequence continues at coordinate 2,952 of NW_006799275.1, forward strand.
CCGTGCCACCGAGGAGGAGCTCTGGGAGTTCCTCAGTTCGTTGGGTTTGTATGCTGGGAGGAGGCACTTGATCTTCGGGGAGCCCAGGAGGCTCATCAGCAAAGATTTCGTGCAGCAGAAGTACCTGACGTACCGCCAGGTGCCCAACAGCGATCCTCCACGCTATGAGTTCCTGTGGGGCCCGAGAGCCCACGCTGAAACCAGCAAGATGAAAGTGCTGGAGTTTCTGGCCAAGGCCACTGGTACCGTCCCCAGGGCCTTCCCAGATCTCTATGAGGAGGCTCTGAAAGATGAGGAAGAGAGAGCAGGAGTGAGAGCCGCGGCCAGGGCTGCAGCTGTTGCTGAGGGCAGAGCCCCTTCCAGGGCCAAGGCCCGCAGCTCCTCCCACATCTAGGGAGGGAGGCCGCGGGCAGTTTGCTCACTTTGTTCTGGAAGAGAGCAGTCAAGCTCCTAAATAGTGCAGAGCAGTAGGGGTGGAGGGAACAAAGTATAGATCTTATTTATCTTCCTGTTTTAAACTAGTAACTTCTATATATTATCTATTGATTTATTTCGGTTTTTTCAAATGTTTTCTTCTTATAATAGTGTGCTTTCTTAAGAATAGGAATTCGTGAATGACATTGCTTGCATATTTATTGCTGTTTAAAGCGTTCTAAAGTTACAGTTTTGGTATATGTAAAAGAAATTCACGAACCATCTATATTTTCTGTATGATCCAGAAGTAGAAAACATGGCACTGCAATAGACATTGTCATGGAAGTGTGAAAGGCGACCACAGAAAATATTCAGAAACAAAAAATGGAGAAAACAGAGTAAAAGCCATTTAATTCATGGTTTACCTTATTTCTTTTAAACTTTCTTTTGGTAGAAATAAAAGATACTTTGACTGATTTAGCTCATTTGTGAGTATTTGTTTGTTTTGTCCTAGTGCACTGCATATTCTCTGCTACCTACTGGATTAAAAATAAACTCTGAGGGGAGGGTGGTATTTTGGGGGTTCATAATCATCATATCATAACTGCCATTCATCAAAAACCCAATATTTCTTAATGAGTATGCCACTGCTTTACATGTAGTACATAACATTCCAACATTCACGCAGGATAGGATTTAGCAGACTCCCTTTATAGGTGAATAACTTGCAAATTTCTCAAGTTCACAAGACTGATTTAAGTGACCTTGCTGGGCCTAGTCCCCTGGCCTGGAATAGTCTAGAGCCTACAGTCTTCCACTCCTCCCAGCCTAAGGCAGACCTTATGTCTTTTAATTCATTTTTCTTCTCACCACTCCAAAATGCATCTCATGGGATAAAAGGGGCCCTGTTCCCAAAGCACCGTTTTGGAATACAGTAACAGTAACGCTGAATAAGTGAATGGTATGAATAAAAAGAAAACTGTTCGGTGACAATGGGGTCTTCTACACATGCAATGTCAGATGCCCTGAAAAGATCAGCATCTCCTCATTTACTCTTCAAGTTCCTCAGGGACATAAAAGCCTTGGGTTAAGAGCTGCGTCCTCAGGTCAGTGGAGGGAGGAGTCCCAGCCTCTGACAGTTACTCAAGGTGAGGACCTTAGAACAGAAGGGGGCCCCGCAAAGTCTACCCTGCTTTCTCCCTTGCGTGGCCATGCGCAGAGCTGTCTGTCTGAAGGTACCCCTTCTTTTCCTCCGGGGCGAGGGTGGAGAGGTTCTCAGGGAGGTGAGTTCCTTGGTCTTGTGGCAGCATCTCCAATTCTGCCCAAGTAGGAGACCCTAACAGGCCTTAATTTGCTTCAGGGTGAGGACACTGGGTGCTGATGAGTGGACTCCCCATAACAAAGGGGACCACACAGAGGCCCCCGCAGGGGTAGCCAGGGAATAGGACTCTTATCTCCCCTTCTGGTGTCTCAGGAAGGTGAAAGCCTTGGCCTGAGGCTGGCAGACAGACAGTAGGGAGGGTGGAGTCCCATATGCTACCTGAAGTCAAGGTAAGAAACCTGAGTTAGGACTGGGGGGGGCCACTGACTCCAGAAGAGTGGGGCCTTGTAAAGTCCTGCTCCTCAGAAGACCCCAACAGCTTTGGACAGATCTGGTTCATCCTGACTTCCAATTCAGAATTCCCAAGAAGGTAATGCCTTTGTTCTGAGGAGCACAGCTTCAGGGGAGTGGTGGGTGGAGTCCTGGGTCTGGTTAGGCATCACGATGAGGACCCTGAATGAGGAGCAAGAGGACCACTCACTCCAGAACAGAGGAGAATGCAGAGTCCCGCCCCTGAGGTCAGCCCCAGGAGGCCCAGGACAAAGCTTTCCGGCTGACCTGCCCCCTCTTTCCACTGGGGGTGGTCTCGGGGAGGCGAGGGCCTTGGCCTATGGGGAACAAACAGCCTCACTCAGTAGAGACTGGAAATCTAGTGACTCTAAATGAGGATAAAGGGACTCCACCTAG
>NW_006799277.1:0-3612 GCF_000442215.2 Lipotes vexillifer
AAAAAAAAAAAAAAAAAAAAAAAAAGTCTGCCAATATTTGATCTCCTAGTCTCTTGTAGTGTTTATGGAAGGATACACTCATCATTGTCTGTCCTTGGCTCCCCTACAGCTCTGTTGCTATTGAGTAAAATTCTACTGCCCTGAAAAAGTTTTTCCAGGTTCCCAGTGAACACAAGATCTCTCTTTGGCACTAGCTTGATATTACCTCTTGGGTCTTAGACTTGATTGTATTGCCTTTGTACCACCTCACAGGACCTACTCAATTCATCACTTATTTCTGACAGTTATATTCAAAGCAACAAGGTACAAAATTTGTAACAAAAATAGATTTTTCTATGTGTCAAAATTCTGTATCACATCTGTCAAAGGTTTGCTATATACTGAAAATCACAGCCTTGATATACAGCATTGACACATAACAGATGTTCAAAAACATTTGATGAAACGAATTAGGATAGAATATCAGTTGCTAGGCAGGGCATTAATAATAGAACTTCCCCTGCAATTTCATTGTTAAACTTCAATTCCAGATCTGTTCCCACTCTTCTTTCATTATGACTGAATAACTTTTGCCTTAGCATAACTTCGGCAAGAGATGACCTGTCAATTACTTGTAGAAAGTTACTTAGAAATGAATATTCTATTTATTGTGTCACCTCTACTTTAAAAGGCTACAGGCCCATGTTTCTTGCAACTAATCTCAGAATTCTTTAACTTTAGTTCATGCACCATTTTTTTTTAACCTTCATCTTTTATATCTAACAACTGAACTTAATACTAGGTATGAAGTAATAAATTTTTATTTTCAGATTTCATTAGTATAAATGGAGGTAAAGTAAGTTTTCTGATATCTAGGATATTTAGAAATTAATCAGAAGAAATTATTTTGAGGATTTCAGACAGCTTTCTATTCTCCTTTTGGATCTCCCTTTTCTTTGTAAATGTTTACCTTTGTGAGTTGCTAAAAAGAATCATTTTCAAGTTGTATACCTGTTTTAATGGTATTTAAGTTCACACTGCAGTGACTCTTTCTTGGAAAGTTAACATGGAATATAGTCTGTGACTTTTTTCCATGTCTTAACATTTTATTTTGAGGGTATTTGTTTATTGGAACCTAACAGAAATAAATTCTGATTGTACCCCATCAACCTGAAATGTGACAATGGTTAGAGATCATAGATGAACTTCATTTTATTCAGTACTATTTATAAAACAGTGTTTAACATTGGGGAATAAAATAAGTGATCTCTTTGTTATTTTGGTATGGTGACATCATCCTACACAAAACACAATTTCAAATCATATGCAGTTTATACATGCACAGATGTAGTTGCTAATACAAACCAAAAGAGAGAGAGAGAGAGAGCGCACGCAAGAGCTAGATGGTGGCTAGGGCATATAATAATTAGCATTTGCAGTAACAACATCTGTTGCTGGCAATATTGGCAGCATTGGAGGAGAAAGCAATCATTTAAAATTAGCTAATGCTCAGTTTAAGTGCCATGCAATGTAGTGACATTTTCAATATTTTTACTAGTTTTCTGTTTTCTCATTTCAGTAAATATGTGTTTTTGAGTTTGTATGAATAGCTTGTATTATATTTAAAGTAGTGTTCAGACCTTTTCTCCAAATTGATCTGGTGCTAAAGCTTGTATATCCAGTGGGTCAAACTAGCATCGATCCAAAATGTCATAAACATAACGTTATCCAGCATCCTTGAATTGGACCTTTGTGTGTTTGATCCTACTCGATTTAGATCCCCTCCCAGTTAGAAATCCCCACCGCAAACCTGCAGCACACAGTTTCCCCCAAATCTTATTCTCTTACCTTGATACTTCATCCTTCAGTTCCTATTTGAGGTTTAAGTGTCAATATAAACTTTAAAAATTTAGTGGAGCTTATTAAGTCAATCAGATTAATTTGACAGGTATCCCATTGACTCCCGACCTGTGAATTTTGACTGGTAGAGGGATGTGTTGCCCACCAAGCCTCGGGTGAGCCCCTTAAGGAGGCAGAAAGTGAGGGGCTTCTGCTGCACCACGTGGTGTCCTTGATCTCCTTGTACAGTCTTTGCTGAATACTTGTTTGCTGGTTTGGGAGTATGGCAAAATGAAAAAAGAAAAGTAATCTATGCTCTCTTTGAAGGTGACACTCATCAGTGAATCAACATTTGAATCATATACTAAGATACAAAACAAATTTGGAGTCTACGTAATTGCTTATGAGCATTAATAAGCAGAAGAAGACCCAGAAATTATGTTTCTGGAAATATTTTGATGTACTGAAGTGTTTCCCACATATTGATATATCTTGTTAGGCCTGTGTTTAACAAACTGACTATCTGTTAAACCCTGTTCTGGAAGATATTAAAATGTCTACCATGAACGTGCTTTCTGTGGTCCACTTAGTTTGGAAAATTCTGCAAATTATGTCTTCCTTTGGTGCCACGCAATGCACATTATATATTCAAGGCAATGAAAAGTCCTGTAGTAAAGAACATATTTTATTTTGTTCATCTCAGTGTTTTTCAAACATTTTTTCCCCCCTTGAGCCAGTTCTTATCATGGAAACCAGTTTAGGAAATACTGTTTCAGTCATTCCAAAGTTTCACTGCCATTCATGTTTGTTGAAGGTTGCAGAAAGGGCTTCTAGGTAAAGGCTGGTTGTCTGACTTATAACAGGCTTTTTGGCTGTTTGTGATTCTGATAACATTTTCATGGCTGGATTGGCTCCTGGATTTTATCCATACACTTAGAGATGAATACTCAATATCAAGTATTCAATATCAATAAGAAGCAGCTGTATAAACCACAATGAATTTATTCCTTTATATTGGAGGATGTCTTTTCCAAGGACTGGCGCGCCCATGAACCTATATAAATGTAATGTAGAAGGTCAGAGCCAAACTGGAAAACTTATTGGTAAGATTTAGATGAGGATAAAGGCTGATGAAATATCCTACAAGGTAGGATGACCTTGTCTGGTCTTGTTTTGGACTTTCCCAGTTTTAGCACTGAAGTCCGTTTGCCCGATATACCTGTCAGTACCTGACAAACAAGGATGATTTGTAGCACAAAACACATTTGCAGTGGCTTCTTGTTTTCCCCACAGTTCATGTTTCTCTTCTCTCACAAGTTGTGATGGTTAATTTTATGTGTCAACTTGGCTAGGCCATAGTACCCAGATATTTGGTCAAACATTATTCTATGTTTCTATGAAGTATTCTTTTTAAAATGAGATTACCATTTAACAGTAGACCTTTAGTAAAGCAGATTACCTTCCATAATGTGGATGGGCCTCATTTAATCAGTTGAAGGCCAGCAGACTGCCTTCAGACTTGAACAGCAACACTTCCCTGGGTTCCAGCCTGATGGCTTACCCTGTGGATTTTTAAATTTATTTTTTATTTTTATTTTTTTGCGGTACGCGGGCCTCTCACTGTTGTGGCCTCCCCCATTGCGGAGCACAGGCTCCAGACGCGCAAGCCCAGCAGCCATGGCTCACGGGTCCAGCCGCTCCGCGGCATGTGGGATCCTCCCAGACCAGGGCCGAACCCGCGTCCCCTGCATTGGCAGGCAGACTCCCAACCACTGCGCCACCAGGGAAGCCCTG
>NW_006799278.1:0-28452 GCF_000442215.2 Lipotes vexillifer
CCCCTCCCTCCGCCCCGGCTCGCCTCACTTGCAAGGCCTCTGCCGTGGGTCCAGAGCTCAGCTCCCACACCAGCAAGGTTTTGTCACCCGCGACGGGAACCGCAAAAGGTACCAACTCCGCCATTCTACCGTTACCGCGCGTGCGCAGCTCGGGGCGCAAGCGGACTGCGCCTGCGCACGCGCGCCCGCGCTTTTTTTAAAAAGGGCGCCTGAGGGGCGGAGCCAGCTGGGTGGGACTGGGACGGGGGCGGTGCTCGGACTTCTCCCTCGCCCCTCCCACTCGGGGCTTGCCTCTGCCTCTACTTCCCCTTCCGCAACCCGCGCGCCCGGAAGTTTTGGAGTTTAGCGTTTCTATTCAAGTGTACTTTTAGCGTAGAGTCCAAAGTGTGAGTTTACAGGATCGAATGGTGCGGACATCTTTATAGCAGCTGGCTTCATCTTCAAACTCCCAGAGGAGACTAGAGTACTAAGTAGTTAGCGCTAACTATCCACTGAACTTTAAAAACTTAGATTTCCCGACTCTGTGTGAGAAATGACCACCAAAGATGCAGTCCTTCGACTTGAGTGTTTGCATGAGTCTTAAATATGCAAATCAAGGTATAACTCATTAAAGCCATCAACAGTCTAGTATGAAATTCATAAAAAGCTGGTTTCTAGCCCATTTTCCTAAAGTACCCCCAAATCACCCAGCACATTTCTCCATCCCCACCACGACTTTCTCCACCTCAATATATCAGACACTTAGCCCCACCCATTACCTACTTCTGAGCTCTTTTACTTCAAGAATTGTAGACTTTGGAAGAGTTACTTGGATCTTGATACTGTTTCAAACCAATAACTATAGATTTATTATCTATATCATTATCCATTGCATTCATTGTATGTATCCATTTATTCATTGTATCCATTATCTGTGTATGGAGATAATTTCCATAATCTTCTCCAGATTGATTATGAACACCTCATGAACAATATTTACAGATTTATCATCCTTTTTCTAGTACTTAGCACACTCATACTCTATTAGGTACTCAAATATATTTGGCATTAATCCGTTGCGGAGCATTGGCTCTAGGCAAGCGGGCTTCAGTAGTTGCAGCACGAGGGCTCAGTAGCTGTGGCTCACAACTCTAGAGCACAGGCTCAGTAGTTGTGGCACACAGGCTTACTTGCTCAGCGGCAGGTGGGATCTTCCCAGACCAGGGCTCGAACCCATGTCCCCTGCATTGGCAGGCGGATTCGTAACTACTGGGCCACCAGAGAAGTCAGAAAGGCGGATTGTTTGCCACTGACCATCAGGGAAGTCCCAGGATCAGCCTTTTAAAGAAGCATCCCAGAGATGTTTGAGTGTAGAGGTCCACAGACCATATTTTGAGAAATGATATTTCCCTATGAACACCTTTCCTCTGGCAGCCCTTTTGAATGGCAGCTATGTTCACTCCGATGCTGCACTGCCTGCAGTCTACCCAGCTTTCATCCCAGTGAGAACATTCCAGAGACCAACTAAGGATGAACTCCAGGTGTTTCTCCAGTCACCTCTGGGGCTGACTGCATGTCACCAGCAACCAGTACCTCACTTGCTGCCCAACTACCGTGACACCTTCCAGATTTGTGACTCAGCTAGCTCTCCACCATGTTATTCTATGTAGACACCACCCCCCTTTTACAAAGACTTGGACACCCATAAGCCTATTTAAAAAAAAAAGGAGTAGGGCTCCAGGACTTCTCCAACTACGGGTGGTGCCTCCTCATCATACCTGTATATGGACGCATGTTGGATAGTGTTGGTTGGCTCTTGACACCCATTTCTACCCCCTTCTCTGCAGGTGCTAGAAGCCTGGGAACCATATTTCACAGATCACCTCGACAGCTGGGTTCTGCCAATAAAATGTACTTGTGTGAAATCTGGAAGGTGGAAAGCAGATGGAAATCACTCTTTCCTCCTCTGTAGCAGACTCCATATTCCCCATCTAGTCACCACCCGTGGGGCTTTGGGGCTGCAATGACCTCATCAGTGGTTTCAGAGTTTCCTGACTTCTCAGTGGCAGCAGCAGTTTTGAGTCTATGGAAAGCAGCTGTGGTGGAGTAACCTGGAGGCTAGTGCTACAGTGCCCCCATCCCAACTTTCCCCACCATTAGCCCCCTCAGTGATAAGCACCAACTGTTTGGATATAATCTTTCTCCCTTTCTGGCTTTTTTTTTTTTTGCTTGAAATATCTAGAGTGCCTTCTATTTTCTTGTCTATGGTAGTTTTAAAATATATCCGGAAATTCTTTGACTCTTCTTTCCTCAAAAGGTGGAGTCTAAATCCCCTCCTCTTGAACGTGAGCTGGAACAAGTGACTGATTTTCTAACAATGCTACGAGGCAGAAGTGGTGCTATGTGCCTTCTGAGGCCAGGCCATAAGAGGAATAACCTCTGTCTCTCTCTTGGACAGCTCCCTCTGGAGGAAGCCAGCCATCATGTAGTGAGGACATTCAGTCAAGTAGCAGGTGGACAGATAGGCCCATGCAGGGTGGAAATGAGGCCTCTCTCTAACAACCAGCACCACCCTGGCAGCCAGGTAAGGGAGTGAGCCATCTTGGAAGTGGACCCTGCAGCCTCAGTTTAGCCATCAGATGACTGCAGTCCTGGCCGACATCTTGAGGACCTCATGAGAGACCCAGAGTCAGAACTGCCCAAGATATTCCTAAAGGCTTGACTCAGAAATTGTGAGCAATAAATGTTTATTGTTGTTTTGAGCCACTATTTTGGTGTGATCTGTTACATACCACCAGATAATCAATACATTGTCTGATTCAGAGGCTGAACCAGACAGACTTGAGACCCTCAATATACTGAACTGGCATATTAATGAATGATGCCCTCGTAACTGTTGGGGACTTCGGTCCTGGGCTCCAAGACTTTTCCTCTAACACAATACTTGCCATGCCAACAACCCACAGATTTTCCTGGGCACGAAATTCCTCAACCCCCTACTGTGCAAATATACAGTAGGGTTTTATTGTTCGGGGGGGAACTTATAAGCAGAACAATAACAGAGTGCACTCAATCCCCCAAGCTTTCAGAGAAGGGGATTAGAACAGATTTAGCTGCATTTTGTGTCCCATGAACTGTAGAGTTCCCGTAGATGAGGAACCAGCCTGGAGTGCGTCACAGTTACAGGGATGGTGAGGCAGGGAACGTCTATACTACTAACAGTGGCAACTGCTTGGTGACAGAAACGGTTGCAGTAGCAGGGGGAGCCTATTTTTTCCATTGAGCTCGCTGGTACCTGCTGAGCTAGCTTTTTGCTGAGCTACTGAAAGGGGAAAGGAAGGAGTGTCCAGGACTATCTGAATTATTTCTCATCACCTCCTGGATTCCCAACACCTCACTGATCTCCATTCCCAGGTTACATTTGGACCTTATCATCATCTGGAATTTGTCATAAAAAATCTTAAAAGTACAATCTTTCATTCTCTGAACATAAGCTCTTGTCCTTTCAGTTCTCACTCGTGTACCCACCGTACATGCTCTTCAGTTGCATCAAAACCTCTGGTCTGGTGCCCCATTTTCTCCCAGTTCCTACTTGGTCTAAACACCCAGGTTGACCTCTCGGCCTCTCTACTTTTAGGCCACCATCAAAGTACTCTTTGTAAAACTCAAGCTTGGTCATGTCTCTTCTCTGTTTAAAACATAGTTTGTGCTCTGTTCGCTCAAGGCCATGTGCCTTGACCAGGCCCTTTGGGATTGGTTCCCTGCTCGCCCGCACAGCCTCACCTACTGCCCTTTCCTCCTCGTGCTTCATGCTTGGGAACACCAGACGGCACACGCTTCAAGCCCACCCAAGTTTTCTTGCCTCTTGCCTCTGTACTGTCCTCCGTCTAGAATGCCCTTCCTTCATCTCGTCCTCCCAAGAAACTTCTCTTTGGCTTTCTTCTTCCCCTCGTCTAAGCTATCCCTCACATTTACTCCCTTCTAGCCAACCAAGAGCTGAACCACTTCTTGGTACACTGCCATTGTCATGTCAACACACTGTCTTCCACGTATAATATGTCTTCAGGTGTCTGTGCCTCCTCTCAGTCTTAGGGCCCCACAAGAGCAGGGACTTTGTCCTAATCATCTCTTTCCCCAGCACCAGGCACAGTGTCTGGCATATAATCCAGGCCCAGATCAAGTTCTACCTTTTTCATGGACCCTCCCTAGTTTCCTAACCTTCCTTCCTCTGAATCCTACAATTTTCTTCTCTGTGTCACTTTTGCCTTAATCATATATTGTGTCATTTCATTATCTTTTAAAATGTAGCTCATTTCTCTGACAGATTTCATCGGAATCAGAATTTTCATTCATTTAGTAGCTGTTGGCCTTGTATCTCCCTCTCCCCTTCTATCTCTCAGGTCTCAGTAAGGAGTTGGGCTCTGACCTAGTTTGTCCATCATAAGATGGTGACAGAGGCAGCCCCAGGCGGCCATGTTTTGTACCACCTGACCCCGGGTACCCCTCCTGCTTCTGGGCCACAGCCAGGGATGAGTCCCTGATCCAAGGAGAGACAGCTCACTCACAGGCTGGCCAGGTGAAGTCTCTGTCTCTGGCAAAAACGCTGCCCAATCCAGGTCAAGCTGGGCAAAGCAGAATCTTACTCTTGGGAATTTTAATTTAGAAATATGGTAGGGTAGCATTTGAGACTAATAAAAAATTGTGCAAATCTGAGGTAGTAAGATACCAAAAATATTAGCTAAGCCTCATTTATGTACCAACTTTGAAATAATGGAAATCTCCCAAAATAGGAACCTGGAGCTACCTGGAATGCTGGTCCATACTTTGGGAAGCCCAGCAGTACAAGGATTTCTACCCCTGGCTTCTCGTCAGCTCCCTGTCTTTGTGACCACCTCTCTTATTAAAATCAGACCCACACTCATTACAGAGTTTGAGTGGGCATGGGGACCTTCCGCTCTTGTGACCTAATAGTGTAACCAAAGTGCCTAGTACTGTACCTGGTCCATAGCAGGTGCTCAATAAACAGCAGCTGCCTCCTTCTCCTCATTATTATCATTGTGATGAACTCTTTGGTGGCAAACACACCTTATACTTCTCTGCATCCCTGTTGGAGTCTAACGGTTCTGGGCTCTAATCTTAACTCACACTTTTGGAGGTGGGGCCTTGGGCCCTTGAGCAGGTTACCTACATTCTTTAAACCCTGTTTCCTATATGTCAAACGAGGATAACAAGATATACTTCCACGGACTGTTGGGCTAAATAAGACCATAACATGCCTAACCCAGGTCTTGGCACCAAGCAAGCAAGTGGTAAATGTTAGCTGCTGCTGCTTCCTATTGTCAGTAGTATTAGTCATGCGCCTTAAACACAGTAAATACTTGTTGCCTCACTGAAGTCACCGCCCAGAGAAAAACACTTGTCTTTCATTATCAGTAAGAAACTTTGGGAAGTGACTTGGGCAGGCAGTGAGAGAACAGATGTCTCTCATGCGGCATCAGCAAACTAATAAATCAGAAGATGGGCCGTTCACTTTGCTTGGAGCCCCACCCAACAGGCAGAACCTTCTGGGCTGTCTCCCAGGCCCACTAATCCTCTGGGGGACTGTGTGCTATCACCTCATGGCTTGCACCGTTCTTCACCTCACATTACTAAACCACCAGCACTATCTGTGGTCATTTTGGTAGATTATCAAATCTTGTTCATCCAGAATTTCTTTTACTCATTAATGGATTTAACTCTCACTGACTTAATAAGTGTGATTAATGGCTTTCTTGGCAGGAGTGGAAGAGCCTTTGCACCTTCCGCGGGTGGCACTGTCATTATAGAATCACTTGGAATCATGCAGCCCGGGGCCTCTGCTGGGTGAGGCAGGAGGTGGGTAGGTTTGGTGCTGGGCTGAGCTGGAGGGAGCCGAGCAGCACACAGCTGACCCGCAGTGGGGTCAGGAGAGGCCAGGGCCTGAGGAGGGCCGTCTTGGGCAATGGCTGCTCTCACACGTTCTTCTTTACCCTGTCTTTCTGGCACCTCCCTGCTAGTTATCCAAGGGTTGGGATTGTTTTTTTAAAGAAAAAGAACAACCCAATGGGAATTTTCCACCAGCTTGAAATGGTGGAGACCCCCCTACCAAGACAGAGTACACATTTGTACCTGAGTTTGGGAACTTGGGAGAAAAGTCAGGCCTTGGCTCCACAGTGGAGGGAGGCCCAGTGATCCAAATATTCTCACAACCCCAATGACCGTACGTGAGGGGCCAGAAGTAGATGATCCTCTATGGGCAGGAGGTCGAGCATGTTGTAAATAATTGGTACTTGATGAACCAGGAGAGAGAGGGCACCAGAATAAATTGTTATTTGATTTAATGATCTATGCCCCTTGAGGATGGTATGTTTTCCAGTTCCCAGGGACGGATGATACTGGGCAAACAAGGGAGGGAAGCCCCTCTTCATCCTTCTACTCATCCTCCTTTGCCCACATTTCCTCTTGTGGAAGTACTGGCTACACGAGGGATTCTAGTTTCAGCCCTGCTTCTTCTTGCAGGCCCTTGTTATTGGTATATAAATATTCAACTATTTACATTTCAATTCCTTACCACATGGTTAGACTTGGTTATGAATTTATATATTTTAATATGAGAAAAATAAGTATTTTACAAGCAATGCTGAGAAGCCAATATTAGACAAAATTGGCAGGTGGCTTGAGTCAGAACAGGGCTCACTCTGTGGCAGTCTCGTGTGCTGTCTCACTTTCTTCACCCGCCTCTTCATCAATCCAATATGCAGCCAGAAGCTTCTCTGCTGGGGCTTTGATGACTTCCCTGGGGTAAGAAGACTAATGCTAAGGCTTTTACTTTTGAAAGGAACAATTATAGGTTTCCTTATTTCCTCATTTTAGATGAGAATTTAAAATTGTCCCCTATCATTTACGTTGCATCCTTATAGAATATCTCATCCTCATCAGAAGACTCCCTGTCGTGTAGCTTGTGTGCCATGTTTTCCTTGTGTGTGGCGTTGAGAGGCCTATACATATCCGTAAGCCAAAGTTGTGGGAAACGTTTAGCCTTGAGAGCCAGCTGCGGACATGCCAGGCATGCCAATGCTGCTCAAAGGGACTGTGCCTACTTGTTCCCCTCCTTGTTTCATTCCATGGGAGATAAACCACCAGGGCCCAGAGATCAGAAAGAATGTAAAATGAGGCAAGCAAAGCTGTCTCCCCCCTGCACGCGCAGGTTATTTTGGATGATTCGGGGCTTATGGGTTTCCTCCCAGGGAAGTTAACCTTGAAGCCGAGACAGTCTCTAGATGATGTAAACCACCATCTGGCAACCAACCTCCCTTTTTCTAGCCTATATAATCTGCAACTGTAGCATAATAAAATTTGTCTTGCCACCATCAGTTGTCTTGGTCCTTCTGACCCCATTCGCCGGTGCTATTTCAGTGCCTTACCCCTTCCCTTCTGACCCTGGGCCGTGAAATCCTCTTTCTACGGCAGGTCCGCGGCAAGCGGCGCCTGAACAGGGACCTGAAGCGTGAAGGCAATTAAAAGAAAATGCAGGTAAGAGAATCCTTATGCAAAGTATGTGTGGCCACGAGTAAGAGTGAAACTAATAGAGGCATAAGGCAATAGTCAGAAGTAAAAGAAGATAGGACAAAAGGGCTCAAAGGAGTGTGAATTATTTGCTCAAGTTTTACTTTCGATGCTTAAAGCTCGGGCTAACAAGGTTTCTACCTCACAGTTGACTGAATTTTTGCAGCATATCCATAGTGTATCTCCCTGGTTTCCTGATGGAGGCTCTGTTGATATAGAAATCTGGCAGAACGTTGAAGGAGATTTAAAAAATTATTCTGAGTCTCGAGGGCCTGCTCATACTCCTGTTGTTACATTTATTTTGTGGAATCTGATAAAAGAATGTTTAAATTCTTCTCATGATAGTGGTGATTTGAATGTAAAGTCAGAAAAGCCAAAGCATTCTTCAGGAGATAAAACTGCCTTAATGGCTTCTACACCGCCACTTCCTAAATCTAGGGAACTTATTAATTTTGACATATCAGATGAAGAGGAACATTTCGATTTAACAGATGAGGCTTTTAAACACGAAAGAGAAAAATACCTGGATGATTTTCTAATGGCTGTGATAGATAAGTCAGCGAAAAAGCTGCAGATTAATAAGGACTGTCTTCCTCAAAAATCTACATCTGTGAAAATGCTCAGTCCCTTACAGCGCGCTGTACAAGGAGCAATAAAACGAGGAGAAGATCCTATTTTCTGTTGTCCCGTCATAGAAAGACCTGATCCTAATAATCCTCAACAAGCTACTAGGGAGCATCAGGCTCTTCCTTTTAAAGTTTTGCAAGATTTAAAATCTGCCTGTGCTCACTATGGGCCCACTGCTCCTTTTACTACTGTTACGTTTGACACCATTGCAGGAGAAGCTCTTCCCCCCGCTGATTAGAAGTCTATTGCACGAGCTTGTTTAAATGGTAGAGATTATTTGATATGGAAGTCTGATTTTTATGAACGGGCTGCTGAACAAGCAGAAAAGAATGCTGCCCATAATATTCCAGTTGATTATCATATGCTGATTGGGGAAGGACAATATATTTCTTTACAAGATCAATTAACTTATCCCTTTGTTGCTTATCCTCAAATAAATCATTTGGCATTACAAGCCTGGAGGAAATTACCTTCTACACACAAAACTGAGGATCTTTCAAAAATTAGACACGGACCTGATGAACCATATGCTGATTTTGTAGACGGATTGTTACAGGCGGTGGGGAGACTCACTGTGGATGGACCCACTGGTACAATTGTAGTTAAGCAACTTGCTTTTGAAAACACTAATAATGCATGTCAGGCTGCGATTCGACCTTGGAGAAAATGGGGAACATTGGAGGACCATATTCGCCTTTGTGCGGACATTGGACCTGCTTATATACAGGGTGCTGCTATGGCTGCAGCATTAACTAAAGTGGGATTTAGAAGCAATCCAAAGGAAACAAAGACTTGCTTTAAATGCGGAAAGGCAGGTCATTTTGCTAGAGAATGTAGATCTTTTAATTCTAACCCTAGTCCTTCCTTCCCTACTCAAAAACTTCCAGATGGTCGAAAAATCCCTGGTTTATGCCCTAAATGCAATAGGGGAAAACACTGGGCACGAGACTGTCGCTCACTGGCCCACAAGGATGGGACACCACTTTCGGGAAACTCCTCCCGGGGCCTTCCCCGGCCCCAACAAACAGTAGGGCCCATGTCTGGGTATCCTCCTCAAATTATCAATCAGACACTAACCAAAAACAAAAACATACAATATCCTCGCTCTCCAGAGCAACACCAGGAAGCGCAAGACTGGACCTCAGTACCTCCGCCCGATATGTATTAACTCCTGAAATGTGTCCTCAGGCCCTCTCTACGGGCATCTATGGACTTTTACCCAAGGGTTTGATGGGACTATTATTGGGAAAAAGTAGTGTCACCATGAAGGGTTTAACTATTATGCCAGGAGTCATAGATTCTGACTACGAAGGAGAAATAAAAATCATGGCACAAACTATTAAAAATGTAATAACTATTTCTCCTGATGATAAAATTGCACAATTGCTACTTTTGCCCTTTGTACCTCATGGACAAATTTTACAACATCAAAGGAGAGGAACAAAGGCTTTTGGATCATCTAATGCTGCCTACTGGATTCAGAAGATCGGGTAAGAACGTCCAGAAATGAAATTAACCATTAATGGAAAGGTTTTATCAGGTTTGTTAGACATTGGAGCTGATGTCTCTGTTATGATGCAGATGCACTGGCCTAAACGTTGGCCCGTTAGTCCTACTATTACACAACTTCAAGGAACAGGACAAAGTTCTTCTCCTGTGCAAAGTAGTCAGTTATTATTATGGCAAGATAGTGAGGGCCATTCAGGATACTTCCAGCCTTATGTTTTGCCTGGGCTGCCTTTAAACCTCTGCGGCCGAGATATATTAAAAGAAATGGGAGTATTGCTTTATAGTCCAAATTCTCAAGTCTCTAATATGATGTTGGATCAAGGATTTCTTCCCACAAAAGGGCTGGGAACAAATCAACAAGGAACTGTCTATCCTACTGATGTGAAAATAAAAAATGATAGACAAGGTTTGGGTTTTTCTTAGGGGCCTTGGATTCTCCTCCACTCCCTGCTGATCCAATTACTTGGCTGACTGATGACCCTGTATGGGTGGACCAATGGTCCCTCACTAAGGAGAAATTAGAGGCTGCAGAGTAGTTAGTTATAGAACAATCAAAGTTAGGACACTTAAGAGTCTTCCAATAGTCCTTGGAATACTCCTATTTTTATTATTAAGAAAAAATCTGGAAAATATAGGTTATCACAGGATCTAAGAGCTGTTAATAAAACTATGCTAAGAATGGGAGCTCTTCAACCAGGCCTACCCTCTCCAACAGCCATACCACACAATTATCATCTTTAATTGTAGATTTAAAAGATTGTTTTTTCACTATTCCTTTGTTTCCCGAAGATAGAAAACATTATGCTTTTAGCTTGCCTTCCTTAAATTTTAAGGAACCCATGAGGAGATTTCAATGGAAAGTATTGCCTCAGGGCATGGCAAATTGTCCTACATTATGCCAAAAATATGCGGCTCAGGCCTTGACTCCTGTGAGAAAAAGATTTCCAACGTTATATCTCATACATTATATGGATGATATACTTTTAGCCACTGATAATATTTCTTTATTAGAGACTGCTTTTCAATTTTTACAACAATCCTTACAATCATATGGCTTGGTCATTGCCTCAGAAAAAATTCAAAGACAATCTCCATTTTTATATTTGGGAAAATATATTGATAACACTACTATTAGGCCTCAAAAACTGCAAATTCGAGTTGATAATTTAAAAACATTAAATGATTTTCAAAAATTACTTGGAGATATTAATTGGCTAAGGCCTTCCTTAACACTTACTACTGCTCAATTACAGCCTTTGTTGGATATTCTTAAAGGTGACTCGGATCCTTCTTCTTCACGCTCTATGACTCCAGAAGGATTTCAAGCTTTACAAATAGTTAATAGAGCTATCAGCTCTGCGCAATTAACTCGAATACATACTCACCTGCCAATTTCTTTAATTGTTTGTCCAACACCTCATGTACCTACAGCTGTTTTATGACAAACTGTTGGGATTATTGAATGGATTCATATGAAAACTATACCTTCTAAAGTTATTAACCCTTATTATGAACTTATTAGTAATTTAACAATGCAAGCTAGAACTAGATGCTTACAACATATAGGAATAGAACCTTCTCCAATTATTCTCCCTTATTCAGTTTGCCAGCAAAATTGGCATTTTCAACATAGTAACGAATGGGGACTTGCTCTTGCAGGATTTCCAGGAAACCTAGAATGTCATTATCCTGCTGATAATTCAATTTAGTAAAAATAATCTTTACATTTTTCCTTCTATAATCCAACGACACCCTATTCCACATGTACCTTTGGTTTCTCCCAGCGGGTCCTCCTCAGGAATGGCTATTGTACTCATTGACGACGGGACAAAATTGATTGAACAAACTCCATTGACTTCAGCTCAGCGTGTTGAACTACATGCTGTTATTATGGCTTTTGAGCATTTTCCTTCTGTGTCTCTTAATCTGTTTTCTGATAGTAAATACCTTATTGATCTATTACTTCTTTTGGAAACTGCTACCATAGGACATACTAATGACCCTGAATTATCATCCTCTTTTCGTTTGTTTCAACAGCTTATTCGTTCCCACGATGGTCCTGTTGCAGCTCTACACATATCCGTGCTCATTCTAACTTGCCTGGTCCATTGTCTAAACTTAATGAGACTGCAGGTGTTTTGACTTGATCTAAACGTAATCTTTACCCTGTACATTTTCCTCCCAAATATAAAGTTAAAGTTACTCTTCCTCCTCAATCTCTTTTCCCTAAAGCAAGACATATCCCAATTTACCGTACTCCTCCTTTCCGTTCGTCATGCTATCAAGAATGGCTAATGTATTGCATTCGCTACTTGCGTACTGTAAATAAACATGGTTTATATCCAGGACGCCCTTGCGTTATGGTGAGTTATGATCAAACTCCTTTACAAGCAGCACAACACTCCCATGCTTTACATCATCAATCAGCTACCACCTTGCGCAAACAATTTTCCCTCACTCGAGAAGCCGCCCGACAAATTGTTAAGCGATGCCCACAATGCTTACCTCACCTTCCTGTTCCACATTATGGTGTTAATCCTCGTGGATTATTACCTAGTCATTTATGGCAAATGGATGTTACTCACATCCCCTCTTTCGGAAATTACAGTTTGTTCATGTCACTATTGATACCTATTCTGGTTTCCTCTGTGCTACAGCACAGACCGGAGAGGCTACCAAACATGTCATTCCTCATTTATTACGTTGTTTTGCATTTATGAATATTCCTAAAATTATTAAAACAGATAATGGGCCCGCTTACACTAGTGCTGCTTTTGCAACATTTTATAATTCATTACAAATTACCCATATTACAGGCATTCCATGTAACCCTCAAGGACAAGGTATTATAGAACGTGCAAATAGATCTCTAAAGCTAACTATTGAAAAAATAAAAAAGGGGGAATTGTACAGAACAACACCACATAACCTTATAAATCATGCTTTGTTTATTTAAAATTTTCGCACTGTTGATAAATGTGGCCTTTCTGCAGGGGAGAGGTTGATGGCTAGCAAATAGATGGCTCGCCACAGCTCACAACAAGTTCAGAACCTGAAGCTCTGCATCCCTCACGAAAATTTGACACTGTTGATTCAGAAAAAGAAGAAGGAGAGGAGATCAGATGGCAGCATTAAAATTGAGGATGCGTTTAGCTTGTCATGCAAAGTATACATGGATTTGTGTTACTCCTTATAAGTATCATGACTCTGTTTGGGAATGGGAAAAAGTAAAAATGCATCTGCTGAGTGTTTGGTCAGATAATAATATTAGTCTTGATCTTAAGAAGTTCAATGCTGAAATTCAGGATATGCAAAATGCACATCTTGATGATATTTCGCCAGAAGATGTAATTCAAACTTTACTGCATCATTTAAAGTGGTTAAACCCTCAGTCTTGGATTACTGGAGGGTTGTCAGGATTTATTACCCTGGCCATAACTCGCCTATTATTGATAATAATCTTCTCATGTCTGTTTTGTATCCTCATGCAACAATATACTACTCTCGGCACTAAGCTTCATGGAATTATTTTGCAACAAATATTAAAAAATAAAAAAGGGGGACCTGTGGGAAACGGTCAGCCTTGAGAGCAAGCTGCGGACATGCCAGGCATGCCAACGCTGCTCAAAGGCACTGTGCCTACTTGTTCCCCTCCTTGTTTCATTCCATGGGAGATAAACCACCAGGGCCCAGAGATCAGAAAGAATGTAAAATGAGACAAGCAAAGCTGTCTCCCCCCTGCACGCGCAGGTTATTTTGGATGATTCTGGGCTTATGGGTTTCCTCCCAGGGAAGTTAACCTTGAAGCCGAGACAGTCTCTAGATGATGTAAACCACCACCTGGCAACCAACCTCCCTTTTTCTAGTCTATATAATCTGCAACTGTAGCATAATAAAATTTGCCTTTTGCAACCGTCAGTTGTCTTGGTCCTTCTGACCCCATTCGTCGGTGCTATTTCAGTGCCTCACCCCTTCCCTTCTCACCCTGGGCCGTGAAATCCTCTTTCTACGGCAGGTCCGTATCATAAAGTGGCCACCTTGGCCCGAAAACGCCCTCCTAGAACACAGAAAGGGAAATATTAATTCTGCATCTCCCCTGCTTTCTCTGGCCACAGTACTTTACCCTCCTCAAATTTACCTGACTCTCACTTTCCCCTGAGCTTCTCTTACGCCGCAGAAATCGAAAAAAGCCCCTTGGAGGAAAACACACACAGTTAGTGTTACGTGTCATTTTTCATCTCTCGCACAATGTGTTATCTCTGGTCTTATTAGGACTAAACGGGTACCTCAGTCCATAATCACAATGAGCAAAATCAACACAGACCCGGCATCTTGAAATTCATCCCATGCATGCTGGCCTTCCAGAAGTTCTCTGTGTCTGTACAAAATGGACCCCCAGTGTCGCCGGGGAGACCATTGCATGTGGCTCAGCATGGAGTATAGGCAGGATTTTCAGCCCCGTTCACCTCTCCTGACCCTTGGCCAAGTGCCCTCGTGCGGTGAAAACACTGCACAACGGCGCTGGGCAGAAACACGTTACTCTCTAGACGCGCTTCACACCAGTCCGCTTCGGACTTAGTTGCACATGCAGCATTTGCTGGGGGTGTGGGTGTGGGGAGAGGTGCTTTTATTTTCCTGGCTGCTCTATCCTATAAGTTGAATCACACCAAGTAAACACCTGAACCCAACGAGCAAAGTTATCTATAGCTCTCTGACTTTCACACTGCAGGCTGTCACTGAGGTGTCAGTGAATTGTGGAATCATTTTAAAGGCCATGACCAGCAGGGAAGCACAAAATACTCTTTTTGAATACAAATAGAATAGAAAAAAAAATCAGAGTGCACAATAAGTGTGTTTCAGAAACCACTTATGTCCATATAGGATGTGTCTACTCAATTGTGACATAAAACGTAGCTCACAGCCCAAGCACAGTGCGATCAGTAGAGAAGGCCTCAGTGCAAAGGGACGCTCTGATAATCACTAGCAGTATGACCATGGGGCAAGACATTTTCCCTTTCTCTCTCTCCAGTTCCTTATTATAAAAGGAAGAGACAAACTACTGTCTAAAGTTTCTCCCGGTTAAAATTCTACGAGGTTTGGATAAATGGAATAGAGAGTAGGGGCCTGAAAAACAGTAGGATGAGAAGGGAAGTTTTCTTGCCACTTTACAGAAGGGACTCATATGTTCTACCTTCCGTCAGCTTGGAGTGAGGCCAGCCCCTAAATCCCCAACCATGTGGCTCTCCCAACCCCAGAGCCTCCTAGAAGGCCTCTGGCCTGGCCTGATGCCTAGGAACCAGGCGTCAGGCCAGCTGGAACAGGTACAGACAAATCCTCTCCCCGTCCACCCTCTTCCCTTAAAGCACTAGTGAAAGCAGATAAATCTGTGCCAGTCCTGTTTTAACTCAGCTTGGGGTGGGGAGCTAATTCTGCTGATAAATAAATTAGGGTAAACCATTAGGGTAATTAAACATTCTTCCTGCCTTTGGTGAGGAAGTGGAAATAGATGAGTTCTAAGTTCTCCTCTAGTTGTAAAATTCTGCTTTCAGAGACCAATATTTACCTTCTGCTTCTTTTTTTATCCTCCTCATTTACAATTCTATGAGAATAAATCTGTTTTGAAAGAAAACATGATTATGATTAGCCATTACAACTATTTCCAGATCCTTATTCACTCCTTTTTACTTTAAATCTTATCTACCCAGTGAGATGATAACTCTTTTAAGGAAAGGAATTCTACCCTGTTGAAAAATCCTTCGACTCTTCCACAGTACCTAACTTAGGGTCTTGCATGCAGCTGGCGATATATTTTATTGACTGTTTTAGATAACATTCAACAGATAATTCCTAATAAAAACTCTTAGAAGTAGGAAAAGAAAATAAAAGTATCTGGCAGAAACCTAAGCATTGTTTTAAAGTCAAGAACAAGAGTAGGATGCCCAATAATTACTGCTACTATTGATCATTGTGGAGGAGGTCTTAATCAGTACGATAAGAAAAACGAAGTATTGGAAACAAAGTATTGGAAAGCAAGAGACAAACATATTTGCATATGAAACAAGGGACCTAAAAAGACCAAAAGAATCAACAGAAAGTTTTATTGGAAGTAACATGAGTAAGACGGCTCCATGCAAAATCAAGAGATCAACATATAAGCCTCAATAGCTTTCCCAATATAACACAAATAACTAACTAAAAGACAAAAGAAACATCCCATTTACTATACCAATAACAATGCATAAAGTACCTAGGAATAAACTTAACCACAAATATGTAAGACCTAGTGATGAAAATATTAAAACTTTTCAGAAGGACATGACGAAGAAGTACTTACATGGCATGAGACACCACCCTCCTAGAATGTTGTAAAGAGGTCAGTTCTCCTCAAATGAAACTACAAATTCAATGCAATCCACTTATAGCCAAAATAATTTTTAAATAAAACCTGGCCAGCTGACATTTGGGAGAGAATATATGTAAGAATAGTTATGAAATGTATGCAAAAGAAGGTCAAAGAGTAGGACCTTGTCCTACCAGATATAAAATATGTTATAGAGGAAACGGAATTAAGCAGTGTGATATTGGTACTGGTACAGGACAAGATAACTGGATCACAGAACAGAGTCCAGATGAAGAGAGTATATTAGACCAGGGAAGAAAGAATAAACCATTCAGTGAAAGATTTGAAGAGAATTAGATCTTCCTGTAGGGGGGAAAAAGTTACATCCCCTACCTCAACCACACTAAAAAACAAATACCACAAATGCTAGACAGATTATAAAAGTACTTGAAGCAAATATTAGAGATGATTTTTTTTTTTTTTTCTTCTTGGTACGCGGGCCTCTCACTGTTGTGGCCTCTCCTGTTGCAGAGCACAGGCTCCGGACGCGCAGGCTCAGGGGCCATGGCTCACGGGCCCAGCCGCTCCTCGGCATGTGGGATCCTCGGGGCACGAACCCGTGTCCCCTGCATCAGCAGGCGGACTCTCAACCAGTTCGCCACCAGTGAAGCCCTAGAGATGATTTTTACGTCATGAGGTGACAAAGGCCCGTACTCCACAACAAGAGAAGCCACCTCAGTGAGAAGCCCGTGCACCGCAATGAAGCCCCAACGCAGCCAAAAAAAAAAAAAAAAAACAAACAACTTTTCAGTAAAAGAACAAAGTGTATGTCAGTCCTTATGACTAAAGAGAGGAATCAAGTAGTAGTAGGTGGAAAGGCGGATTTGATTCTCAGTCTGTGGGTTCTGAATCTGAATTATTTATTTTCCTTACCTCAATGAGACAGAGAATTGCAATCGAAATCGTCACTACTCCAGTTACGGATATTACCAAGACGAGTTTGTTGTTATAGCCATATCCTGGAACTTCTTTTGTGAGCTAAAAATATAAATAACAACTTTTTAAAAACAAGGAGATAGAAGGGATGAAAACTTACTATTCTTAAAGCTATTCTAAACGATAGCTAACTATTCTTAAACTACTATAAAACCCAATCCTTTCAGGCGAGTAGCTTGTATAAGAACAAGCCAAATTTAATGTTGTTAATCTTATCATTAGCATTTTCTTCTACAATTTATTTATCTACACCTTATTTATCTTGTGTTATGCCTTTTCTCGTCTTCCCTAGCAAGAGCGGCACACTGTCTAAATGAGCAAAGTGGGAGATCACTGCCTTAGCCCGTTTCATGGCTGAAGATAAGATACAGACTAGGAACCCGTGGTATTCCCGCTGGGGCACGTTAATGGCGCATCCTAAACTGAGTAAAAGTCCAGGTGCCATGTGCCAGGGGTTATCCTCACCTCACTTGACTCCTGCCCTTTCTGCTCACTCTGGGCTTCTGTGCTCTCACTGATACAGTTGTCAGCTTTCCACTCGTCCGTATACCATTCCGCTTTGGACACATGTACTTCTTGCTGCTTGCTGAGAAGCTTCATCAGGAGGCCTGTTCTAGAGATGAGGTTGGCACAGGCCAGCTGCAAGTGGGTTTCTGAGCAGTTCATCTTTAAAGTCTGGATAACATGAGAAATGAGCCTTCGCACGTCATTGTTGGGGATGAGGGACCGTAGCTGCTGGTTTAGCTGAGTTTCAACTTGATCACCTGGGGATGTGAGCCCTGGGAAAGTGAAGCCTGTGGGCTTAGACGATAATTCAGTGCCCGTGTTGTGGTACTCCCATTGTGTTTCGTTGGTGTGTTGAACAGTTGGCGTACTGTTGTCTGCAGCAACAGTAGAATGTGCAGTGGACACGTTCCTACGGGTAGTGTTTCCAGGGCCGGTTCCTCCTGGCAGAGTAGAGTTTCCTGTAGAAACAATTTCTTCAGAAACATCTTGTGCAGTATTAGTGTTTTCTGCAGAAGGGTCTGAAAGAGAAAATAATTCTGCAAAAGGCTTTTCCTGAGAAGTCACTTCTCCTGGAGATGAAACAGCCTCTCGTGGAGGGGAATTTATGAGACTCCTCAGTACAGAGAACGGAGGACTTGCAAGCATCATTGTATTGAGTGAACTTTTCTTTCTGAACTTTCGACTCCTTCTGCCTCTGGGTTTTCTGTGGACCCGATGAGACCTAATTTTATGGAAGATGTATTTTTTTCCAGAATGTGAGATTAGTTCGAAGTCCTTAATATTTCGAATGCTATTCTTCGCATTTTCTAAAACATGAATAGTGTTGGATAAGTCTTTTGATCTGCTTTTAACTTCGGATGGGGATTTTTCTTTCTGTGGTTGGGCAGTTTGCAATTTCTTTTGAAAGATGTAGAGTTTAAACATGGTACTTAAAAGGCTGGAAGGTGTACGCGTGGCAGGTTTTTCTTCCGTTTTAACATCATCAATGTTTTCTTGAGTTTCTGCAGCTAACAGATTTTCCACAAAATGGAGTTTCCTCAATTTGTTTTTATTACTTGAATTGTTGGGTACAGGTTTAACAGAAGGGCTCCTTGTACTGTTTTTCAAAAGGCCCTGCGGCATATCTCCATCTTTTGTATTCGAAAACAGAAGTTGAATGAATGGTAATAATGTTGATTCCACATCTCCTCGATTTCCCTCTGAGGTATAAGGCAGTATGTAATTTAGTGCACTGATAATATCACTTTTATTATTAAAGTCCAGCTGCTCCTTCATGAAGCCTGACAAGCTGACAGCACTTTTATCTGACGACGCCCTCTCTGACTCAATAGTCAGTTCGCTGCTGTTGTTCTTTTTCCGGGCTTGTAACACCTTCATCAACGAGCCTTCTGCATTCCCTATAGATGTTTCTTCATCTGTCAAAAAAGAAGGGACAGTTTTTGATCATTGAACACTGATGGCCAGCTTTTTGTCAGTCCACAGCCAAATAAATTAGGAATCAGTCAAAGTTCGAGTGCCACTTAGGAGAAAAAGAAACCCACACTTAAGCCTATGACTGGCAACAACAAAATGTGAAAAAGATAACTCTTGAAATAGTGGCTATCTACTCAGAAAACTCTGTAGCGTGAAATACAGTAACTATATTCAGCATTACTCCACTGGTTCCCAGGGGCCAGTACTCAAGAAAAGCCAAGGCTGGAAGACAAATATTCCCCTACTCAGCTGGACTCTCTGCAGATCTACTGTGACTCCTCACATTCATATACCCCATCCTGTCCTGCCTCAGAGGCAGAGGAGTGTGAGGCTTCCTCTCTCCACCTCTTCAGTGTGCTTGTGTTCTTGCTGCTACCACAGACGACCACGACAACAACCGCCGCTAACAGGTCGTCATCTGGACATGTCCTTCTCCACCCGCCCACCGAGTCCTTTGCTCAGTCCCTGCTTCCATATATCCCAGCGCCCACAACACAAGGATCTATACAGAAAAAAACACTATGTCCGCCCTGGCTCTCTGCTAAAATTTGGGCAGGGATCTGGGGTATAAATTAAGAGATTTGCCAGATTATATGCCAATGTGGAATGTTCAACAAATCAATGGAATAATACTTGAGGTCTTCAACTGCAGAAGGGAACAGGCAACTCCTGTCAGATGGCTACTTGGCTTCCATTTCATTTTACTTCGAATATTTCCAGCTTTACTTGGGGAACCATCCAAAGCTTCTGACTGTGTGAAGGTAATGTGTACCATTGTGTAGCTGGGCTTCTCTTCCAAAAGGATTAAAAGTAGTTTTGGTGAGGGTCAAAGGAGGACGGGAGGGTCCTGAGAAAGGAGGAGCACGGGCTTGCAGAGAGCCCCAAACTGGGGACAGGAGATCGGGGCACTAGAGTCACAGCACTTAACACCTCTGATCTTGTTTTTTCTCACCTGTAAAAGGAGATTAAAAATGCCTTTTCTGCCCACATGTTGGGGAGAAGGGAGTAATATAATTAGTAAAAAAGTTGTCTGGGGGAGTTCCCTGGTGGTCTGGTGGTTAGGACCCGGCACTTTCCCTGCTGTGGCCCGGGTTCAATCCCTGGTTGGGAAACTAAGATCCCATAAGCTGTGTGGCACGGCCAGAAAGAAAAAAAGAAAACCGTGTTGAAAAATCAGCAATATTGTCTTTACATAAGGTGCAAAGTATTATTTGTATGATGTGCTCTAGATCACTGAAAGAGACTTGTATTCAAGCTACCTGGGCATGAAAGCACATTTTGGAAGACATCAAGTTAGTGCCAATAAATCTAATATATAGAAAAATAGTTGAAACCCCCTGAGTGTCCTGTGGATAGAAAAGCTTGAGATTCAGAGCAAGCTCAGAGCTAGACCGTCTAAGAATAAACTAGCTCTCCCATCCATTAGAAGGGCTAGGTAGCAGCTTCTGGTTATGGAACCAGAAAACCTCAGGCTCCAAATAGGACATAAAACAGCATCACCTGTACTCTTTATAAAATTGCAGAAACACACAAAATAAACAAAAATATATTTACACCTCTCCTATCCTATGAGACAAAGAGTACCTGAGACCTAATGTATATAAAATCAGTTTACAAAATGTGATGCGCTATATGAATAAGTTCTCATTTGCAGAGAGCACAGCATAGGATATGTGGTCATTAATGTTAATTCCCTTCCCCCTTCCATTCCTTTCTCTTATTCCTTTATGTATGCGGATCAGTTACATTATTAAGCTAACAATGTACCTGAGCTATTATTAGCTTAATAATGTAACCAAGCATCTGATTTTTAGCAAGGGGGTAGTTCTTAGAAACTTAGGGATCTGGAACTCTGAATGAATTAATTAAAATAATGCAATTACATCATTAATTTTAAAATTTATCATCCCTGATTTTTAAAAAATTAAATTAAAAATTTATTATCCCACAATTGAGACTCACCACAACGTGTCATGTCCGTCAGGCATTCACTGTCACAATGCAGCTTGACTGTCTTCCAGGCAACCTCAATCGTATTTTTAAATTGGCAGAGGCAGCAGGCCATACGGCTAGGTAAGATCCTATAAATGGAAACACTGGTAATTAATTTTGTGATAAAAGAGTTACTTGAGTAGGTAGAAGGGGTAGTCCAAGGCCCCCACAGACCAGTGCAAAAAGGAGTTCTTGGGGCATATGGACTGGAGAACAGGATAGGTGCCGGTTGGCTAATTGCTGCTCTTGACTGTTGTAAATAAATATATAGGAGGAGAGAGGTGCCCAACAGAAGGATTAGGATGGCAGTAAGTATGGTATTCCTAGAAAAAAGGGAATAGGGATTAGAATTGGGTGACATTGATCTGTAATTTGATTCAGAAATATCTCCTTCCAACCCCAAAGCCTCACTTTGGGTTGAGAGTACACAGGAAGAAGGCATTATTTCTAAGAAGAGTCTGAATAAGGCCACACCTTCTGGAGTCCCTTTCTCAGTTCCTATTTGTCAGTAGTAATATATTAGAAGTTATTCTAGTAATAAAAAAGCATCGTGTGGTTAAACAATAACAGAGATCACACTGGCCAAATCTAGACAAATGGAACATTCCAAAGAATAACATGATCATTATAATAAGGTATAACACAGTTAATTTAAAAAAAAGCACATGAGTTCATAATGATCCTCAAAATGAAAAGTGGGGAGCTCTTCTTTATAGAATCATGTCAGCTAATAAATGCAAAAGGAATGATAGATTAGGAAAGTGTCATTTTGCAACTATCAATGTAATAATCAATTCAGACAAGGAATATCATTGATGCACAGTTGGGTGAAGAGTTGTTTGAAAGTAGGATCTCCACTGATCCCAAAGTATGGCACCTCATATTATTTATCAATTACCAAGGGGAAAAATAACTTCACAATGGAGAGATATGGAAGATACCACCTTAATCAAGGGATCGAACTTAGCCCTGGGCCACCTGAAGTGATGAAGTATGAAGAATACATCACCTATATAGTATTCTTCCCCAACATGTTTACTTTGAATCTAATGAGGAAACAGACAAATCCAGATTGTGGGGCAATTTACAAGACAACTGGCTTAGACTCTTTAAAAATGCCAATGTCATAAAAGACCAAAAAAAAAATAGCAGGGAAATATTCTAGATTAAAGGAAACAAAGATATGACATGCAATGACTAATCTTTAATTGGACGCTGTATCAAAATAAAACAGACTTAAAGAATATTATTGGCTACTGGCCAAGATGAAGTAACAAGGAGCAATTTAACCTCCCACCTGAAACAATGAAAGCATCAGGCAGAACATATGAAACAACAGTTTTCAAGAAACTGCACCTCAGGCAATACAGTTCAGTGATCCCCAGGAAATGGAAAATAAATGAAGTGATACCTATAATAGCCCTAACTTACTTCTCTGAGAGAGTTTCCAGGTCGTGGTACAGGGAAGAGAAGTCCAGGCCGAGACTGGTGGACTCCCTGACTGAGGAAATGGAGCTGAGAGTCTGGGAAAACCAAGGTAACTAGAGTTCACAAAGCAGAGTATCAGAGAGAAAAGAAGTGCACAGACAAAGAACTCTGGAGATAAGCAGAGGGATCTCTTGAGAATTCAACACAGTATTGGTCAGTACATTTGTGTGAGGAATTACTTGATGCCAGGAAAGAACCACATGAAAGGATTAATAATAAGAATAACTGGTTATCACACAGGGTTGTAGGAATAGTACCTGTTCCTACAAGTCAGACTGGAAAAACCTCATGATACTCAGAAAGGACTTGTCTCAGTAGTTGCAAATAATGAGCTCCAGACTAAAGGCTATGTGGACTCCTACCCAACGAATCTTAACAGCTAGACGTAAAAGAATAAAATTGTTTTGAGTAACTGAATTTCACACAAAACAAAGCCCAAGCATTTTACAGGAATATAAATATATATAGCACACAATAAACTAAACTCACAACATCTGTTATCATATGAAAAATTGCCAAGCATGCAAAGAAGTAGGAAAATATGACCCATACTGAGGAGAAAAGGCAATCAATCAAAACTAACCCATAATCTATACAGCTGTTAGAATTGGTAAAAAAGAACATTTAAAAAGGTATTATACATGGGGCTCTCCTGAGCCTGAGCATCCAGAGTCTGTGGTCCACCACGAGAAAGGCCACAACAGTGAGAGGCCCGCGTACCACAAAAAAAAAAAAAAAAAAGTTATTATACATGAAGAAAAGTTATTAGAACTGTATTTCAGTTGTTAAGAAACCCAGACTAAACACTGAAAATGTTAAGTAGAGGCATGGACAATGTAAAACAGACCCAAATTGAGCTTCTAGGGATTAAAAACAATGTCTAAATGAAAAAGACATTGAATGAGGTTAATGGCAGATTAGACACTGCAGAAGAAAGGGTCAGTGAACATTAAGGCACAGTAATAGAAACTACCCAAAATGAAACAAAACGTGTAACAAAACAAAACAAAAACAAAAATGAATAGAGCATCAGCGAATTCTGCAACAACTGCAAGTGGTCTAGTACATGTGTACTTAGAGTCCATGAAGGAGAGGAGAAATACAAAAAATTGAAGAAATAATACCCAAAATTTTTCCACACTGGTAAACACTATATACCCACAAAGTCAAGAATATCAATGAACTTTAAGCATAAGAAACATGGACAAAACTACACCAAGGCACAAAAAGTAATCAAATTGCTCAAAACCAGCAATAAAGAGAAAAATTTAAAAGCAGCCAGAGGAGAAACCTATACACTACATACAGAGGAACAAAGATAACAATGACAGCAGAATTCTTGTTGGAAACAATATAAACGAGAACTCAGTGGAAGAACATCTTTAAAGTAGTGACTTGAATTCTATCAAGCTAGAATTCTATACCCACGTCAGTCAAAACAAAAGCAAAATAAAGACTACCTCAGACATACAAAAGCTGAAAGAATTCATTCCTAAGTAGACTTTCCCTATAAAAATGTTAAAAGAAGTATTTTTAAGCAGAAGGAAAATGTCACCAGATTGCAATATGGATCTACACAAAAGATTAAAAATACTGGAATTGGGACTTCCCTGGCGGTTCAGTGGTTAAGAATCTGCCTGCCAATGCAGGGGACACGGGTTCGATCCCTGGTCAGGGAAGATCCCACATGCCGCAGAACAACTAAGCCCATACGCCACAACTACTGAGCCTGCACTCTAGAGCCTGTGTGCCACAACTACTGAAGCCCATGCACCTAGAGACTGTGCTCTGCAACAAGAGAAGCCATCCAATGAGAAGCCGGTGCACCACAACGAAGGGTAGCCCCTGCTCGCCACAACTAGAGAAAGCACAGGCAAAGCAATAAAGACCCAATGCAGCAAAGAAATAAATTTTAAAAATACTTTAAAAAAATTTTTAAAGGATTTTAGGCAATCAATATATGTCTCTGACCACAATGGAATTAAATTAGAAATTTAAAATGCTAAAAAGCTCCAAATATTTGGAAACTAAACAACACACTTCTGAGTAACTTTGTGGTCAAAGAAGAAATCAAAAGGGAAATCAAAAACTATTTTGAACTCACTGAAACTGAAAACATAATATGTCAACATGTGGGATATTGCTAACGCTGTACTCAGCTTCCTCAACTTCCACCTTAAACTGGAAATACAAGAGCAAATTAGTCACAGAGTAAGAGAAGAAAGAACACAATAAAGATCAAAGTAGAAATAAATAAACTGCAAAATAGCAAAGTACTATAGATATTAAAAGGATAATAAGAATATTATAGAATACTTTATACCAATAAATTCAAGATGAAATGGACAAATTCCTTGAAAGACATGCACTACTGAAGTTTATTCAAGAATAAAGATATTAAAGAAATTGGATGTGCAGTTTAAAACCTTCCAACAAAGAAAGCTTCAAGTCAAAGTGGCTTAACTGATAAATTCTACCGAGCATTTAAGGAATAAAATAATGCCAATTCTACACAAACTCTACCAGAAAGTTGAAGAGAACGGAATACTTCCCAACTTATTTATAAGGCCAACTTTCACTATACCAAGTTTAGACAATGACATTACAAGAAAACTATAGACCAATATCTCTCATGAACTCAGAGGCAAAAATTCTTAACAAAATTTTAGCATATCAAATCCAATAATATATAAAAAGATGATACATCATGACCAAGTGGGGTTTATCTCAAGAATGAAAGGTTGCCTTAATATTTGAAAATCAACTTACCCAACTTAGTACACTAAAAAAGAAAAATCAGGACATCTCTTGTGGGGCAGTGGTTAAGAATCCACCTGCCGGTGCAGGGGACATGGGTTTGAACACTGGTCTGGGAACATCCCACATGCCATAGAGTAACTAAGCCCGTGCACCACAACAACTGAGCCTGTGCTCTAGAGCCCGTGACCCACAACTACTGAGCCCATGTGCCACAACTAGTGAAGCCTGTGCACCTACAGCCCATGCTCTGTAACAAGAGAAGCCACCGCAATGAGAAGCCTGCATACTGCAATGAACAGTATAGTCCCTGCTCGCCACAACTAGAGAAAGCCTGCGTGCAGCAAAGAAGACCCAATGCAGACAAAAATAAATAAACAAATTAAGAAAAGAAAAGAAGGGAAAAATCACATAGTCCTTGCAATAGATGCAGGAAAAGAATGAAAGAATCTAATATCCATTCCTGATTAAAGAAAGGAACAGCCCTCAGTAGACTAGGAATGGAAGGAGACTTCCTCAACTTGATAAATGACTTCTACAAAATACCTAACATCACATTTAATGGTGAAGGACAAAGTACCTTCTCTCCAGGATCAGGACAAAGGCAAGGCTGTCTGCTCTCATTACTTCTATTTGACATTGCACTGAAGGTTCTAGCCAGTGCCATAGGGCCAAAGAAAGAAAAGAGATATTCAGAGTGGAAAGGAAGAAGTAAATCTATCTTTATTTGCAGATAACATGATTATGTAGAAAACCTGATAGAATGTACAAAAATGCTACGGGAACTAATAAATGAGTTTATCAAGTTTGCAGGATACAAGATCAACATACAAAAAGATTAATTTATCTCAACAAACAATCAGAGATCAAAGTTTTAAAATACTACTTATAATAGGATCAAACAGATAAAATACTTAGAATAAATCTGACAAAAGATGTAAAAGACTTGCACACTGAAAACTGTAAAATATTGCTGGGGGAAATTAAGGAAGACCTAAATAAATGGAGAGATAAAAAGTATTCATGGATCAGAAGATTCAATATTGTTGAGACATCAATTCTCCCCAAATCGATTTATAGATCAAAATCCCAGTAGGCTTTTCTATAGAAATTGACAAGCTAATTCTAAAATTCATATGGAAATAAAATTTAGAATAACTAAAACAACGGTGAAAAAGAACAAAGTTGTAGAACTAACAGTAACTGATTTCAAGGCTTATGAAGCTACACCTTCAAGACACTGTGATAGCTGTGTAAAGATAGACAAAACGATCAAAGAAACAGAATAGAAAGTTCTGAAGGAGAGAGATGTGGAGAACTGACTTTCAGGTTCAAAAGTATTTAAGTGGAGAAACGATAGTCTTTTCAACAAATGATGCTGGAAAAATTGAATATCCAGCTGCAAAAAGAAAAAAAAAACTTCCATCCAAACCATACACAGAAATGAGCTCAAATTGGTTCAAAGATCTAAATGTAAAACATAAAACTATAAAACTTCTAGAACAAAAGAGGTGAGGGCTTCCCTGGTGGCGTGGTGGTTGAGAGTCCGCCTGCCGATGCAGGGGACACGGGTTTGTGCTGCAGTCTGGGAAGATCCCACATGCCGCGGAGCGGCTGGGCCCGTGAGCCATGGCCGCTGAGCCTGTGCATACGGAGCCTGTGCTCCGCGGCGGCAGAGGCCACAACAGTGAGAGGCCGGCGTACCGCAAAACGAAAAAACAAAACAGGTGAAAAATTTTATGACCTTGAGTTAGGCAAGATTTCTTAGATACAACACCAAAAGCATAATCCATAAAAGAATAAAATAGCTACATTAGACACCATCAAAATTAAGAATTTCTGCCCTGCAAAAGACACTCCTGAGAGAACGAAAAGATGAGTCACAGAATGGGAGAAAATACTTAGCAACTT
The DNA here is from genome assembly GCF_000442215.2 of Lipotes vexillifer. Lineage (NCBI taxonomy): Eukaryota > Metazoa > Chordata > Mammalia > Artiodactyla > Lipotidae > Lipotes > Lipotes vexillifer. Next base: position 27,164 of record NW_006799278.1, read on the forward strand.
ACATATTGGATAAAGGACTAATTTCCAGAATATATAAAGAACTCTCAAAAAGCGAGAAAAATATAGATAAAAGATTCAAGGATATACAGATGGAAAATAAGCATATGAAAAGATGTTTGACATGATTAATCATTAGGGATGCTACAGTGAGATACAACTACACACCTATTAAACTATGTAAAATTAAAAATACCAAGCATAGCAAATGTTGGCCGCAACGTGAAGAAAATGCAGCTCTCATACACTGCTGGTAGAGATGTAAAATGATCAAACCACTATGGAAAATAGGTATTCTTTAAAAACTTAAACATACACTTACCAATGATCCAACCATTCTACTTGCAGATATTTACCCAAGAGTAATGGAAGTATACATCCATACAAAGACTTGTACACAAATATTCATAGCAACTTTTTCTGTAATAGACAAAGACTGAAACAACTCAAATGTCCATCACTGGTGAATAGATAAATGGTGGTACATTCATATAATGGAATACTATTCAGCAATAAACAGAAATGAATTACTGATATATACAACAATATGGATGAAGATTTAAATAATCCTGCTGAGTTAGAAGCCAGTTAGAAAAAAGTATACCCTGTATGATTCCATTTACATAAAATTCTAGAAAATGCAGACAGAAAGCAGATCAATGGTTGCATGGCAATTGGGAAGGGCAAGGAAAGATGGGAAGGAAGAATTACAGACATTAAGAAACTTTCTGAGGTGATGGACATTTTGATTTTGGTGATGTCTTCATGGTGTGTGTGTATGTGTGTGTGTGAACACAGATTACTGTATGTCAGTTATACCTCAAAAAGCTGTTAAAAGAAACGATATTATATAAGAGAGACAATTGAGGAAATCTGAATAGCAACTATTTATTAGGTAATATTATTGTGTAGGAATTCAATATCTTAAATACTGTGTGTTAACAGTATTATAGTTACATAGGGAAATCATTTTTAATATCCAGAGAGGAGGGCATCTGGCTGACAAGACAGGGATCGCAATCGTGGCAGATGCTTTGGGAGGCTGAGGAAGATGAGGCTACAGCAGTGACCAATGTGTGATGGTGTGGTGAAGATGGTCATTTGTCAGCTGACCTGACAAAGACGGTTGGAACAGACTGCTAAATGCAGGGCCCTTTCTGCATACTAATCTCATGCAATCCCCTCAACTAGCCTTGGCATAACAGAAGGTTTCTATAGCTTTCCATATTGGCAGGGGGATGGCACAATTTAAGGTGCAGTAAGTTGTGTAATAAACTGTCACAATAGGGTCC
>NW_006799279.1:0-305 GCF_000442215.2 Lipotes vexillifer
TGCTTTTGCTGCATCCCATAGGTTTTGGATTGTTGTGTTTTCATTGTCATTTGTTTCTAGGTAGTTTTTGATTTTCTCTTTGATTTCTTCAGTGATTTCTTGGTTATTATGTAGTGTATTGTTTAGCTTCCATTTGTTTGTATTTCTTACAGTTTTTTTCCTGTAATTGATATGTAGTCTCATAGCGTTGTGGTCAGAAAAGATACTTGATATGATTTTAATTTTCTTAAATTTATCAAGGGTCGATTTGTGACCCAAGATATGATCTATCCTGGAGAATGTTCCATGAGCACTTGAGAAGAATG
>NW_006799280.1:0-815 GCF_000442215.2 Lipotes vexillifer
CGCTCTTCCCGTTCATCCTGCGCACAAATTGCAAACTGTGTGAAACAGGAGGTTATAGGCGCTGATTCTCCAAGTGGGGAGATTGTTAGTAAGGTGGCTGGAATGGCAAACCCGAGCACCAGGAGATGACAAATGAGGTGCATTATAGACACCTTTCCCGATCACATGGTGTGGCGTCCTCTGGGTTTCCCGTGCATGTTTTAGCTGTAGGAAGATTTCCTTGAACCTGAAGATTTGGGACCCATGGAATGACTACCAGGCAGTATTACTTTAAAGGGTCTGCATTTCCTCACCCAACTTCACTACTTTTCTTAGCACGAACAGTTTCCAGCCTTATGTTCCATCCTGCTGTGTGTCTAGATGTGTTTAATCCATGTTGCATCACAGCTCCTAAGCAAAAGTTGTATGAGTTTTTCTCTGTCTCATTGTCTTTTTTAAAAATTTATTATTATATTGGTTACAGCTGATTTTCAATGCTCTCTTTCTTGCAGCTGTACATCCACTTGATTCACGTACAGAGAGACATCAATAAATTCTCTTTCAGATTCTTACCAGTCGTATATATTCTTTTCTGGTGACTTGAGTGTGCTGACTGCAGTTCTTTGAGGTACCGTGTAGGCCTTGTCGATTATCAATTTGGTATTTGGAACGGTATCTTTGCTAATTTCAACTTCCTGGATAACGCCTCACCCCTCCCCACCTTTCCCCGTCAGCAGCCTTATGTGTGCTTTCTGCATATTTGACTATATTTCTGTTTTGTAATTTATTTCATGTGTAGCCATTTTGGATTCCACCTTTAAGTGATATCTTATGAT
>NW_006799281.1:0-287 GCF_000442215.2 Lipotes vexillifer
CTCCCAAAAGGCAAGAAACTCCCCACGTATCTGGGTAGGGCAAAAGAAAAAAAAAATTAATTATAAACAGAGACAAAAGAATAGGGACGGAACCTGCAACAGTGGGAGGGAGCTGTGCAGGAGGAGAGGTCTCCACACACTAAGAAGCCTCTACGCGGGCAGAGATTGCGGGAGGCGGAGTGGGGAGCTTCAGAGCCGCGGAGAGCGCAGCAACAGGGGCACGGAGGGCAAAGCGGAGAGATTCCCGCACGGAGGATCGGTGCCGACTGGCACTCACCAGCCCGAGA
>NW_006799283.1:0-1117 GCF_000442215.2 Lipotes vexillifer
AAAGAAAAAAAAAAAAAAAAAAAAAAAAATTGTTCGGAGGGTGGAGACACAAGATGGCAGAGTAAAAGGACTTGAGCTCACATCCTCTCATGAAAACACCAAGTTGTGACCAAAGTCACAACTAACTGCTGAACGACCACCAACAAAAAAAGACTAGAACCTACCAAAAAAGATATTCTACATCCAAAGACAAAGAAGAAGCCATAATGAGATGGTAGGAGGGGCGCTTTCATGAGAAAATCAAATCCCAAACCCACCTCATGGGTGACCCACAAACTGGAAAACAACTATATCACAGAAGTTCTCCCAGAGGAGTGAGAGTTCTGAGCCCCATGTCAGGCTCCCCAGCCTGGGGGTCTGGCATAGGGAAGAGGAACTCCCAGAGCATTCAGCTTTGAAGGCAAGTGGGGCTTGAGTGCAGGAACTCCACAGGACTGGGGGAAGCAGAGACTCCACTCATGGAGGGTGCACACAAGTTTCATATGCACTGGGCCTCAGGGCAAAGCAGTGACTCCATAGGACCCTAGGCCAGACCCACCTGTGGGTCTTGGAGGGTCTCCTGGGAAGGCAGGGGATGGCTGTGGCTCACTGGACACTGGTGGCAGAGGCCCCAGGGAATATTAATCATTGTGAGCTCTCCCAGAGGTCTCCATTTTGGCACCGAGACCTGGCCCTACCCAACAGCTTATGGGCTCCAGTGTTGGGACGCTTCAGGGAAAACAACCAACAGGGTGGGAACACAGCCTCACCCACCAGCAGACAGGCTGCCTAAAGTTGTCCTGAGCCCACAGCCGCCTCCAAACACACCACTTGACATGGCTCTGCCCACCAGAGGGACAACACCCAGCTCCACCCACCAGGGGGTAGACACCAGTCATTCCCACTAGGAAGCTTGCACAAGCCCCTGGACCAACCTAACCCATCAGGGGGCAGACACCAGAAACAAGAGGAACCTCAGTTCTGTGCCTGCAGAATGGAAACCACAAACACAGAAAGTTAGACAAAATGAGATGGCAGAGAAATACGTTCTAGATGAAGGAACAAGATGAAACCACAGAAAAACAACTAAGTGAAGTGGAGATAGGCAATCTACCTGAAAAAGAATTCAGAGTAATGA